>NC_143587.1:68852442-69452442 GCF_048544385.1 Mastigoproctus giganteus
CCTTGGCTAGATCATGTTCTGTTCAACTCAACCAAGCCTTTATCCTGTTATGGATAAAGGGTTGGTTGAGGGTTTGGAGAAGACAGAGAGTGGTAATCAGTAGACACTGCTCTTCGTGGACTAATTTTAATAGTGAAGTCCCCCAGGGTTAGGTGTTGGGCCCATTGTTATGTTTCATATTTATCAATCATATTGATGAAGTCATATCAGGCCTAATGTCCAGTTTGCAGATAATACAAAGGTTGGCAGGGTGGTTAATGACAGTAATGACAATATGCTACTGCAACAGGATCTAGAAAAGTTAGGTAGATGAGGTGAGAAATGGCAATTGAAGTTTAACATTGATAAATGCAAAATACTGCATATCGATGGCAGTAACTCCAGAGTAATGTACCAACTGTCTAGTGCTTCTCTGGTAGTGGAAAATGATGCAAACAGGCATTTTCTATGAAGTTCTCTGAGCAATGCAGACAGGCTGCCAGAAGAACTCATTGAGTTTTGTCAGTGATATACAGGAATTTTGCTAGCAGGGATAAAGGAGGTGATTGTCCCATTGTATAAGGCAATGGTCAGGCTGCGTTTTAGGAAGGATGTGAAGTTGCTGGGATGAGTACAGAGAAGGGCAACGAGATTAGTGAGGGGAACAAAGAGGTGCTCCTACCAAGAAAGGCTTCAGTTCTGCAAACTGCAGATGCTGCAGTTTGCAGAACTGAAGCAAACTGATCACCTTGGAGGTGCCTGGAGTTCTGATTGAGGTGTTTAAGGCTTTGAATGGATTGAGCAAACTTAATGCTGATGGGATTCTTCCTCTTGCTCAGTTTAACACTTGAGGAGGCATAAATTCAAATTGCAGAAAGATGTGTGGAAATTTGCCTTTAGACTCTTTCTGAATAACGGGTGTTCGAATTTATAAGTTAGAAATCTTATACCTCAATTTATATTATTTCAAGACACTCTAGAAAGTGAGAGTATTGTTTCAGTATTATAGAAGATAATATTGTTTCAATATTATCTTCTATAATATTGAAACAATACTCCCACTTTCCAGAATAGTCTAGAATCATATACAATGTTTTACCACATTCAGGAGTCTTCTACACCTTCCCAGAATATTCTGAAATATTCTAGAAATTTCTTGAATATTTATTAAATATTATTTATGTTTTTTTGGATTTTTATACATAAAGAATATATTTTAATAAAAACTTTGAAAATTAAGAAAAATGAAACATAATTCCAAATTTTTAGGCAGGAGTGTATATATCGAGAAAGCTACTGTTAAGAGAGACATTTGAACACTTGATCATATGCTAGAAAAAGCCAAGGAAATTGAACAATTCGAGTTGGAATGTATACAGTTTAACATAGATTCAAATATTCATCATTAAAACATGAATGTAGATACTTAATTAATGAGCGGCTAATAGAAACAACAAAGGAATTGCAAGTGCATGCAGATCAACACCTGTTGATCTGCAGGCACTTGTAATTCTAGTGGAATGAAAAGCTCATGAATCGGATTCAGAGAGTCTAGAACTTCCAACAGATGGCTAGTTCTGTTATATTTCAAAATGCCTTGTCTGCTAATTTGAGAGCGTCAACTAGGCAGAATAATATAATAAATTGGTGCAATGGTATAGATGTAGCATTAGCATTAGTAGTGGCATATGATGCAAGAAAACAAGCTTATACAGCATCAGCCACAAAAAAAAAAAAAAAAAAAAAAACCACTTCCCATTTCACCCCTTTGTTCTCCTCACCAATCTCATTGCTCTTCTCTGTACTCGTTCCAGCAGCTCTACATCCTATATTAATGGTAGTTCCTCATACAACTAAAGACCAGGAGTAGTTTGCTACAGATGTAACCAGGCAGGTCACTTTGCACACACTTGTCCTACAGCTGAATCCAACTTCTGTCTCTCATTTGTCAAGGTCAGCATTGCCCCCTTGAGGAACTGCTGACTCTGAAACTTCCTTTGAGTGTAGTCCCTTAAGTGAAACTTCCCCTGAGTATATAGTCCCTTAAGTGAGATTCCTTTTCTTGGAAGTGCTAAGAAAGTAAAACTGTGCTTAAACTCCTTGGATGGGATAGTTCATTTTATCAGAACAAGTCCAAAGCAGCTGGGTTCATATGTACCATTTATATTGTAATTGGAGACAGATATATCCCTACATTACCAGATTCAGGTGCACAAGTTTCCTTAACTGATTGGTCTCTTTTTCAAGAACATGTTGATGGAGCAAAGTGGGAATACAGTGAAACTTCTCCTAACGGACACCTCTCGTTAACGGACATCTCTCTACAACGGACATTTTCAAATTCCCCAACTCACCTCTATTGGTTTTAACGTGTTTGCAGCTTCTGTCTAGCGGACATTCTCTGTAACGGACGCGGACAGGCAATTGCACTGTTTCGTTTAGATTAGTACTTAATTTGATCTCCCCATAACGGACAGCGGGCGAGCTTACGGCCCTTTTTCTAGAAACTTTTCTTCCACGTATTGCCTCAATCGTGTGTTTATTTTCTATTTCCGATTCTCTGAATTTTATCAAGGTTTACGTCGCGGTTCTAAACCCTTTTTCAAGAATTTTTAGGCACGTGTAAAACTTCTGATGAATTCGGTGTCTGCAGTGGTGGTGGTGGGGGGGGAAATATGGTCGGCCTTTCGTCTTTTCAGTTTCAGTTTTCAGTTTTGTTCAGTGTCGTGTGAAGTGCACAATGTCTTCTCGTAAACATTTAACTTTAAAAGATAAAGTCGAACTCATTAATGCGTATGATTGGCAAAAAAATAGTGTTCGCAATCTCACAGCAAAATTCAAAATCGGGAAGATGCAGGTAAGCGACATCCTAAAGAAAAAAAATGAATTGCTTAAACAATTTTGGCAACACGGAAATGATCAGGTTCAAAAATGATTCCCGAAAACTGTTGGACTTCAAATTGACAATGTTACGTATGAGTGGTTTTGTCGCGAACGTGCTAAAAAAATTCCCATTAATGGGCCTATTATTAGGGAAAAGGCTTTGGAGGTTGCAAAATCTATGGGAGTAAATGAGTTCAAAGCTTCTGTGGGATGGCTAGACAAGTTCAAAACTCGGCATAAAATTTCTTGGAAAACCGTAAGTGGTGAAGGTAGATCTGTTGATACTGGGGATGTAACAGAGTGGACCGTCAAACTGGAAGATTTATGTCGTGATTTTGAAGCTAAGGATATTTACAACTGTGACAAAACAGGGTTGTTTTTTTAAAGCTCTTCCTGAAAAAACAATGAGTCTAAAAAACGAAAAGTGCCAGGGCAGAAAAATTTCTAAGGAACGCTTGACTGTACTGTTGTGTACAAATATGCTGGGAGACTTTGAACAACCTCTTGTTATAGGAAAACCACAAAATCCTCGTTGTTTCAAGGGCATAAAGTTGAATCTTTTGAATATTGACTGGAAGTCTAATAAAAAAAGCGTGGATGATACGAGATATCATGAGCGAATGGATAAGTCACTTTAACCAAAACATGATTCATCAAAACAGAAAAATTATTCTTTTCATGGATAATGCTGCATCTCACCCGCACATTGAATTGTCCAACATTCAAATCGTTTTTCTGCCACCAAACACATCTGCAGAGTGTCAGCCCTTGGATCAAGGGATAATAAAAAAATTTAAACTTCACTACAGAAAACGTGTTTTAAGACATCTCATTGCAAACATGAACGATGTAACATGTGCGAGTGACCTTGCAAAGAAAATCAGCATCCTAGATGCGATTCAGTGGATTTCCTCTTCAGTAAACGCAATTCGAAAACAAACTGTCGTGAACTGTTTTGTAAAGTCTGGCTTCTCAAATGCAAAAATTGAAGTTGTGAACAGCAATGTGGAGCACCAAGAAGAACAAGAACTTCAACATCTATTGATAATGTACGATACTTCAGCTACAAGTGACTCTGACTACAAAGATATGGACTCGAGCCTCACTACAGAAGATGGTGCTCTAGATATCAACGACATTATCATCGATATTTTTCAAGAAGTTTCTCACGAAGATGAAGAAATGGAAGGAGGTCATTCTGTCGAAAAACATATTAACGACGAACCACCGATGAAAATAGAATAAGCGCTCATACAAATCAATCGTTTAAAAATGTTTTTCGCCGCTGAAGAAGATACTGAAGGAATTTCGATGGTTTCTTCACTCCAAACAAATGTTGAAAACAAAATTATCAGCCGGAAGAAGGTGCAGAAGAAAATAAGTGATTACTGTATGTATTTTTCTTAAGATAATGTCATAATATGCATAGCACAATTGTATGTATATTATTTACAAAAATATTGTTCAAAATCTGTATATATTTTAATTTAATTTTACATTAAACATTTAACGATTTTTCTTCTTTTTTTTTTTTTTTTTTTTTTTCCTCCCTCCCTCAGACTTCTTGTTAGCGGACACTTCTCTGTAACAGACACATTTTCGTTCCCCATGGCTGTCCGTTAAAGGGAAGTTTCACTGTATACGTTTCATTCCAAATCATATAAGATTTCAATATGTAGTTGGAAAGTGTGCTTTCCAGTTGAGGTACAGTTATGTGGATTCTCACATAACCTTTGCCATAACTGAATATTTTGTGGAGAGTAATGGCATTTGTAATACCTCAGACCCTTATTTAATCCTGAGATAGGTATTTTTGATACAAACTCTTTGCACATTAAATTTTGCAAGTAAGCAATTTGAGATAGGTGGATTAGCTGTACCTATTAGACTGGTTAATTTTGACTTAGAGAAAAGGATGATAAAGTTCCAGGGATAAGCTATTTCCCTTTCAGAACAGTCTCAATTACCAATAGAAATCGTGGAATCACCTTTTGGCAAATGGTGTGCAAGAACCATGGTGGAGTCTGTGTCTTATCTCATAAAACAGAGAATTAAGATCATTTATCTTATCAACTGTATCATTACCATCTTCAGTGCTTTTTATAAAGTGTATCTTCCCTCAGCTCAAGACTTGAGGGATCCTGCAAGGCTTTTGTAAAATTTTTATTAGTATGGTCCACACTTGTAGGTAGAAGGGAAGAAATCTATTTTAGTATTAGTAGTGGCCAATGATGCAAGAAAGCAAGCTTATACAGCACAAGCAAAAAAAAAAAAAAAAAAAAAAATCCACCTCACCCATCCATCACCTCCAAGAATTTTTTCTAACTACCCACTATTACTGCCTTGATAGTATCAGCAAATATTCTTGCAACCCCCATCTATTTAAGTGTATCCCATCCCTGTAAAAAAAAGTCTCTCCTGTTAACAAGCACAGAACACATTAAAAAAAATTCTGCTCCATGAGCCTTGCACATTCTCTCCAGGGCTGAATTGATTGAGAAGGTTGTCAACATGTACCCCTTCCATCATGTCTGGACAGAATTGCAGACAATTTCAAATTCAATCCTAACTCGTGACTTTTTTCCCCAACATTTCCCTGTACTTGTTAAGTAAGTCCTCAGAGCTCATATTCTTATTATTATTTCTGTCACATGTACAACATTATCACCTTTTGTGCCCTTAAAAGATCTGTTTTACAATGTCATCTTCCTTTGCAAATTTTGTAGAGACAAGATCGTGGTCACCTTAAAGATTCAGGGAAACTGATAGTTGGAAGGGTGCTAATATAGGCACATATTTATCTGATGATATGGATCAAAATAATGGTTGCATATATCTCAAGAGTTCTTATTTCCTCCTGCAAAAGCCAATACTGGCAAGAAGTCCCGAGGTAGTGATGTTTTTAAAAAAAAAAAAAAAGGAATCTCATGCTAGGGAAACAAGCTTAAATAACTTCAAGGGATATGTCAGGGTAGTAAACTATAGAAGACTTTTTAGTCTTAACTATCTGCAGTAATGTCAGTAGTGTTGTCAATAAAATGAGTGAATTTGAATTCCTGGTTAGAACAACTAACACTGACACTATAGAGCTAATGGAAACATGATGAATGGTTTCCCAGAAATATGGGAATAATAAGTTTCAATATGGAATGTACAATGTATTTAGGAAGGATAGGGTAAGGAGGAGAGGGGATTGTGCTTCTTATCAAAAGCAGCCTGAGCTTGAAAAGAGCTTTCACTGATTCAGAAGTTATGCATGCCAGTATAGAATCTGTGTGGCATGAGTTAGTTGGAAGTAAAGGTATAATGAAAGTTGGAGTAATCTACAGATCACAAACTGTGAAGAGTATGACAAGAGTCTCTACATGCAAATGAGTGGAGAGGGGAATTAAAAATCTGTTATAACATTACAACATGAAATCAGCCCTGAACACACTATATACAGACAAAATACACTCTTCTTCCAGTCACATAGCTCCCTGAGGAGCTGTTGTGGCCACCAACAAATTCCTCCAATTGCATCAGCTGTGTGTTATACAAGCATCATCGCAAAGTGTCATGCCCAGAAGTTTACTTATCCCATCCTTCCATCTAGTTGCAGGTCTTCCTCTGCATCTCTTCCCCACGGTTTTTCCTTCCATTATATTCTTCAACAGAAAGTTTTCCCTTCTTACTATATAACCAAAAAAACTTGAGTTTTCTTTTGTTGTTGCTATGAAGAAGAATTTTAGGCCTGCCAATTTTATTCAATACCCACTCATTTGTTCTTTGATCCAAGTAAGAAATATGTAGTATTCTCCTGTAACACCACATTTCAGATACCTCAGTTTTCTTCCTGCCAACTCTTTTCAGATTCCATCCTTCACATGAGTGGCAACTGGAAAAATTAACAAATCAATGATTCTCAGTTTCGTCTTTAGGGACAGATCATGATCTCTCCATAATTTTATCAGATCAGCAACCAACATTTTAGCAATTTCTTGTCGTCTCTTTACATTGTTTGAGCAGTCACTATTTTTATTTATTCTTGACCCTAAGTAATCAAATTCATCAACTTCTTTGGTATCTTGCCCATTAACCTTCACTTTACTGGAACCGAGATTATCACCAATCACCATAATTTTAGTTTTACACACATTCAAAAACAATCTTTTTTTCTTACTTGCTTCACATACTCTCCTCAGAGTTTTTTAAGATGATCCTTAGAATTACAAATTAACACAGTATCATCTGCATAACAAAGGTTGTTTATCTTCAGTCCTCCAATTTTGATGCCAGTCACTAAATCTTCCAAAGCTTCAAACATGATAACTTCGGCATAAAGATTAAAAAGGTGAGATGACAAAATACAGCCCTGCCTGACACCGTTACCTATTGTGAAAAAGTTTATGTTTCCCATGTTCATTCTCACAGTTCCTTCCTGTTCCTGGTACAATAGCTTAATCAGCTGAATTATGTGGATTGGGAAACCCATAATAGTCATCGTTTCCCATAGTTTCTCATGCTGAACACAATCAAAATGCTTTTGCATAATCTATAAAACACAAAACAACTGGAACATTGAATTCTTTGCATTTTTCAATAATCATTCGTAGACTTAAGATCTGATCTCTGGTTCCTCTATCCCTTCCGAAACCTGCTTGCACTTCTGGAATTTTTTTTTTCAAGTTTTCTTGAGATTCTGTTCAATATGATTTTAAGAATAATCTTGCTAGCATGAGAAATTAGGCTATTAGTCCTGTAATTTGAGAAAATTTTCAGATCTCCTTTTTTTGGTAAGGGGATGAAAATTGATTTCTTCCAATCTGATGGCCACCATCCCATTTCCCAAATTTTTACAATCATTTTATGAAAAAACTCGGCTCCCTTCACACCTGTAGCTTTAATCAATTCCGCTGGGATTTCATCAATTCCAGGTGACTTGCCACACGTTAGTTCTCTGATGGCTTTTTCGACTTCTTCCTTCAGTGGAGCTGATTCATGATCACAGTCTTGAAATGGGGGTGGCAGATCATTAGTGCCAGCAGGTACTTGGAAGAGCTGCTCACAGTATTCTTTCCACCTTCCTTTGATTGTGTTCTCCTCTGTTAAAATTTCCCCTTTGGAGTCCTTAATTACATTAAGTTTTGGTCAGAACTTTTGTCTTAAGGACTTAATTACATCATATATCTTTTAGTGTTGTTTCGTTTGTTGTGGTATTCAATATCTTTACACTTTCGATTGATATAATCCTGTTTGTCCCGGCTTAAACAGTGCTTGATGACTTTGCTTTGTTCCTGATACTCTTTGTTTCCTTGTACACCCTGGGCTTTTGCAGTTCTCTCTTCAATAAGTTTAAAAGTGGCTTCTGTAATCCAAGGCCCTAATATAGCCCTAAGTGCTAATGTTCCACATAATTAACAACAATAATAACAAGTGTATTATATTAATTCTTGGTTATCAGTTTCCAATGTAATATCTTTAAGAACTTATCATACTAGCAGTTAAGAAGCAAATACACAGTAAAGTTAATGATGTCATTGACAGCATCACATTCTAAAAATAAAATTAAAATACTTTCCAGATTTATATGACATACAGTTCTTGAATGAAGCACTTATTGCAAACAGTTTACAGATGCCAAGTTTCAAAAGAAGAACAAGCTCAACAACAGTTACAATATTCTAAATATTGTTTGGGTGCTGTTTCTGAATTTGGAAAGTTACCTGTAAGGACAGAATCCTTAGAGCTTTGTCATGATACGCTATTCTCAACTGGTCCCAGAACACTAGTAAAGTTAAAGGAAATTAGTAGGCAAGCAAGTAACCTTTGATGAAAAGTCTTACTGTGTGCTCCTAATCAGCAATTGATCAGAAGCACACAATGAGTTATATATATATATATATATATATATCACAGAGTTTGATTAATTTCAGGAGACACTACTCCATGAAACTATAGGAGAGTTCCTGTGATTTCATATAATTTATAACAGCCAAAGCAGTAACACTTGAAGCACAAGATTTTGGAATCATTTTTTCTAGATGATTAATTTTTTTAGTAAAATTTTTAAAAAGGTACAGATTTTGAGAATTCCAAAATTATAAAGTTTTACTGTGGTTCTTTTTGACATTTATTTAATGTCCACTGGAGAGGATCCCTATAGAGGGGTAATATATGTGGCGAAAATAGATCCTATTACAACATAGTGAAATTTCCTTTTCTTGTATGGTAAAAAGAGATAAAATACGACAGAGATGGGAGAGGTGCACTCTATCAGTCATTCCAGCTCTCTTCAGGCATGTTTATTTTCATCATTAGGAATATATAAATATATGTTTAGAATTTTTATAATGTTAATAATATTTGAAGAATATGTTTTATTTATCAAGTTTTACATAGGATTATTGTTTCTTTTGTTTCTTAAGATATAAGTGGAGTGTATTTTCTTAATTTATTTATTCTATAATTAATTATTTAAAAATTCTTATATTATTAATTCCTATATTGTATTTTATCTTATTACAGAATAAGCTATTCATGAGCTCCCTACATCATTATTATTTTTTCAATCAAATATCTGATACCACAGTCTCATCTGGAGTTCACCTTTCAGACTGGAAGGGCAGTGTAGAAGGAGAATCTGAAATCCCATATATGTTAGATACCATTCCATCTACCGCTAGCATTGACCATCATTATCCTATGGGACATGCTATTTCTAGTGGAGGTGCTACTTCAGTAGATGAAGGAGTTGAAGTAGACATATCAGAAAGTTCTTTAGATTCCCACATTTCATTTCAAACTTCACATAGGCCATCTTATACATATGTAGATGGCAGTTCAGCTTATTCAGATCAATGTGCTTTAAGTGGACATGAAGGACAACAAGGAACTTACCCTTTGTGTAATTTAACACAACTACTCAGCTTATCTGATTCACCACTGGGGAGCACAACCTCGCAAAGCTTCACTTTTGAAAGCTTTGATTCTCAAAGTGAAAATGATATTGCTTCTAGTCTACCATCCTGCTCTGAAGAAAATCCAAGCACAAGTTTTTATGAAAATGTAAATATGTTAACACCTAGTCCTTCTGATCCTTCAGCACTAATGTTTCACCCTATTCGCACTAATGTGATAATTCGCACATGCCATAGGCATAATCCTTTGGAGAGTGACCGCCATCTTACAACTCCTAGCAGCTTTAGAGAAGGAAGAAGAGCTTCAGATGGACTAGTTGCACAAGGAAGGGCCACAGCATTTTGCCAAAAACTTAGTGAAGCAGATAAAATGAGAGGTGTACTTGGTCTAAATGAAATTAAACAAGAACACAAGCACTTATTGCAAACAGTTTACAGATGCCAAGTTTCAAAAGAAGAACAAGCTCAACAACAGTTACAACATTCTAAATATTGTTTGGGTGCTGTTTCTGAATTTGGAAAGTTACCTGTAAGGACAGAATCCTTAGAGCTTTGTCATGATACACTGTTCTCAACTGGTCCCAGAACTCTAGTAAAGTTAAAGGAAATTAGGAGGCAAGTGACTTTTGATGAAAAATTAAGTGATACTGTTAACTCTGGACTGACACCATCCACTTGCCAAATGGTTATATCAGCAAAGCCTCCTTGTGAATTTGATGGCATGCTTCTTAGTCAGAGCAAATCTCTACAGCATCAGTTATTACAGCAGAGACTCCAACAGAAAAGACAAAGTTTCAAAATACAAATGGTTAAGCAACATTCTGGGAGCCAGTTGTTGCCCTGTCTTTCTGGTGATGTTATGATCCTACCTCAGGCAGCTCACACAAATATGGAACCTCTTACTTTTCAGCCTATCACTGAAGATATATCCCCACCAAATGATGATGAAGCAGAAATTAAAAGTAATAAAGAAACCAATACAGAATCAGCTACACCATTAATGTGGAAAGAATGCCATCAAGAACAACAGTTAGACTACAATATACAGGATCTTTCTGCAAAAAAAACAGAGTTATTTCTGTCTCCTGACTCTGTCCATCTTCATTGCATATCTCCTTCAGTTGAACAATCTAGTGTCACATTATTTAATGAAGCTGAATGCACACATACAGCTGAGATGTTAGCAAACATGGCTTTGTTTGCACAGCCTGGTCAACCAACGTGTAGACAGCAGCATCCATCAGCTGATGAACTTTTGCAATGTACTCCATCATGGTCACCATCTCAGGCATGTAGTTCCAGCATGAAACGATTATCACCTTCACTCTGGCAGGGAGTGACCAGTACAGTTCCCATGGAACCACTCAGTGAAACTTCACCAGAGGCAGTAGACCATGCAGATGACATATAATGTTATCACTTGCACCTACTGTTGTCCACAGTACATTCCCGCAGTATGCATTGTCTTCCTCCACCAGTACCAGAAAAAAAGTATGGAATACAGCTTCACCTGTAGAATTTTGAGAAATGCCATACAAAGTTTCTTACTTCTATGGTAGATGTTATTTACATGTAATTAACATGCAGAATTTTTATTTAAATTGAATTTAATATATCATACATGAAGTAATTTTAGGATAGTATATGAAAAAGCATTGCCATAGACTACCACAACAGTGTAGATGTGCGTTTTTAACTTTTTTTTAAAAAACACAACAAAAGAGAAAAAAAATTGGTATTTTTCCTTTCAATGAAATTTCCTAGTCATTTCTCATGGAAGTTAGCCCATGTGCTACTGTGACTCAAAGTGTGAAAAGATTTAAGTTATTCACCGCTGTGTATATTTGTAGTTATTGAAAAATAAATCAGATAGAAAAAATATTTTGTCTTCATCTTTCATTTTCTTTTTTATTAGTATGCATCAGTTAGTACACACAATTATAATTTATTAAGTTAAAAGAAGCTTTGCTGTTTATATTATTATTTACTTTAAGTTCAATAGAATTTCCCAGGAGCTGATCATTATGCTAGTTGTGTTCCCTGTAGTAACTTTTTCAAAGTTAATGATATATACTGATGTTACAAGCAGGGATTAAAGATATTCCCCTACCTAATCAGTATTAAAAAAACATTCCAAATATGCACTTCAGTTTTCAAACATTCCAGTTTTAAAATTAGTGTACCAATTTCATGCTAAATGAATTTTTGTGAACCTAAGAAATTTATAAAAATACATAAAAATAAAATATTGCATAGAGACAAACTTAATTACCTAAACACCATTGAATTATATAAGGAAAATAAAAATCAGTCATCACTCTTATTTAAGCAGAAGGCTTTTTAAATATATATATTTTTTTACAAGAACATAAATGCTGATCATTATTTGCATTACCTTTATAACAATCTCTTTTTCTGTTAAAAAAAATTTTTTTTTAAAATAAAATCTCATTATGTGTTTCCCAACCTTTGAGTGTCTTTAACCTGTTATTAACCATGCACATTTTGTAATGTGAGTGTTGGGGGTGCTGTCACCCTATTTTTAGAAGTTATTTATACAGCTATATTTTTCCTCCATGTTCTATAATATGTAAGCATTTGTAACAATATCATATTTGTAATAGAAAATTATTATTATTATTTTTTTTTACATCCACAATTTTCTGGAGCTTATATGGCTGTATATGAAGGTTTCTCATTACTCTTTTACTCTTGGTCAATAATACTGTAAGAAATATAAATTAAAATCATCATTTTCACAGTGATTGTTTTTATTTTATTTTATTAACAAGCTAAATAGTGCACAGACTAATTTTTACACTCCAGCATTTAGTATAACACAGTTGCATATATTAATACTTCTGAATTTTTTTTTTTTTAGTAAAGGATTCCATAATAACAACTGTAAAACTTAAAATATCTTTTTCATAATAGAAACTTTTTTTTTTTACTTTTAATAGTAACCTAATTGATTACATAGGCTTATTTCACACTCTGACCAGTATAAACATTCCTCATTAAGTTTTTTTTTCCTAGTCAATATATACACTGCAAAAATAAAATATCACTTGTATAATCTGGCAATAGTTATTGTTTTTTTTTTATTTCTTAAGTAGCCACTTTTGGTAGTTACTGCATAAATTACATAGCTGTACAAGGACTTCTTGTATGGCTGTGAATTAATCGATCACTTCTAGATGGATGAATCAACCTCTTGTAGAAATTTGCTAATAAAATTGAATACAGTAAACCCTTGCTTTAATGGCCTTTGGAAATAATGGATAGTATCTGCTGCACCAGGCCTTTTCTCCATATGGGACCTGGAAATGTAACTGCCTTGGTCTTATTGTATTTACCTTCAGTTAAAATATTTTCACAATAAACCAGAGTGCCAGGATTTTCCTTACCATCACCTTCATCAGCTAGTCAAGTATGCTAGCATCAACTGAGAGTCATCTGAATCTCCAGTGCTGCTACTCATGCTTTTCAGACTCTTGCATTAGCATTAGCATTAGTAGAGGCATATGATGCAAGAAAGCAAGCTTATGCAGCATCAACCAAAAAAAAAAAAAAAAAAACTTCCACTTCACCCCTCAGTTCATTCGAAATACCTGTCCAGCTGAGCCTTAAATTTATTTAGGCTATCAACTTCCACAACAAGGGATGGACGTCTGTTCCACCAACCAACTACCCACTAGATAAAGGCAAATTTCCACCCATCTATCCTACATCTGTCTTTCCTCAATTTGAATTTATGCCCTCTCATGTGATTATTCTGGGCAAGAGGAAGAATCCCATCAGCATTGAGCATGCTCAAACCATTCAAAGCTTTATACACCTCTATCAGATCACCTTGTCGGTGCCTAGTCTCCAGACACTGTAATTTGCAAAACTTAAGCCTTTCTTCGTAAGAGCAATCCTTTGTTCCATTCACTAATCTTGTTGTCCTTCTCTGTACTCCTTCCAGCAGCTCTACATCCTTCTTGAAATGAGGCCTCCAGACCTCTATACAGTATTCAAGGTGTGGCCTGACCATTGCCTTATACAAGGGAATAATCACCTCCTTTTCCCTGCTAGAAAAATTCCTGTATATCATTGACAAGACACCATGAGCTATTCTTACAGCCCGTCTGCACTGCTCAGAGAACTGCATATCTGCCTGCACAATTATCCCCAGGTCCTTTTCATTCTCTACCACTGTCAGTTTAGTACCACAGAGCTGATACATTGCTCTGGGGTTACTGTTTCCCATAGGTAGTACTTTACATTTGTCAATGTTATTCATTTGCCACCTCTCAGCCCATCTGCTTAACCTTTCCAGATCCTGTTGCAGCAGCATACTGTCAGTAGTGTCCTTAACAACCCTGCCACCCTTTGTATCGTCTGCAAACTTGGACATTAAGCTTCATATACCATCATCAATATCATTTATAAATACAGAAAACAACAATGGACCCAACACTGAACCCTGACGGACTCCACCAATAACATTAGTCCACGATGAGCAGTGGCCATTGATTACCACGCTCTGTCTTCTCCCCCTCAACCATCCCTTTATCCATAGCAGCAATTTGCCTCCAATGCCACACTACTCCAATTTGTGCAGCAGACTTCCATGTGCAACAGTATCAAAAGCCTTTCTAAGATCCAAGTATATAATATCAAAGTTATTCCCTGCATCCAGTTCTTTTGTGACTGCATCATAGTATCCAATCAAATTGGTCAGGCAAGACTTCCCCTTAACAAAACCATGCTGTGTCCGAGCTATAACTGAAGTCTTGTCTAGATGATCCTACAGTGCTTCTTTAAACAGTGCCTCCATTAATTTTCCTGGAACAGAAGGTAAACTCACAGGTCTATAATCATTGCACATCTCCAGTCTATGGGTACCTCCCCCGAGTCCAAGGAAGCTCTCATAATTATGGCTAAGTGTTTGCTTACTTCCTTTGCTGCCTCCTTTAATATAACTGGACAGATCCCATCCACCCCAGGTGCCTTTCTTGTGTTTATCTTCAACAATTTCTCCTCCACTTTACTCTCAGTTATTACAAGATTATCTAGCTTACTGCCAGAGTTGAATACACTTCTGGCATTCCCCTCTCTGAATAACTCGTCATGTGTGAATGTCGATGCAAAATATTCATTTAGTTTGTTAGCTACCTGAGCAGGATCATCAACAGTTGAACCATCGATATCAAGTGGACCAATCTGATTCATCCCCTTCCTTCTAGAGTTTACGTAAGTAAATCTTTGCTGTTTTTCTTTGCATCCCTTGCCAAAGGTTTCTCGTAATCTGCCTTCGCCTGCCTAACTTCCTTTGTAACTTGGTTACAGATCAACTTATATCTATCATAGGCTTCTGTGTCACGTGTTAATTTATATGTATCCCATGCATTTTTCTTCTCAGCCATATGTCTCATTAGTTCGTCTGACATCCATTTAGGCCTAAACCTTGAACAATATTTCTTAGTTGGTATGTAAAGCCTAGTAGCTTCCAAGATCAGTTCTTTGAATGCTTCCCATTTTGAATTTGCTGTTGGTAACATCATCAGTTTGTCCCACTGTATAGAATTTAAATACTGTCTCAGACCATCGTAGTCGCCTTTACGAAATCAATAACCCTTCCCTTTACCCCAGATGGTAGTTACCTCTTTGAGTAAATCCCACTTCAGCACACTGTGATCACTGCCACCTAGTGGTTCATTTATCTGCAGATTCTTAATGCATGAAGAATCACTACTGATAATCAAATCAAGAGTATTAATCCCTCTAGTTGCCTCCCGAACATGCTGATATAGAAAACAATCGTCCAATAAATCCACAAAAGCCTTGCTAGTGTGATAGCAACCAACCCACAAATTCCAGTCAATATCTGGGAAATTAAAATCCACCATTATAAGACTGTCTGATTTACTGGCCCACTCTATTTCCCTGTACAGTTTCTTATTATACTCATCAGAGTCATTAGGCCTATAGCACACTCCTACTCTCAATTTTGATCTCCCAATGCTTATGTCACACTGTACTGTCCAGTGATGTCGACTGGCTTCACTTCCTTGGATTTTATGTGTTTCTTAACTAATAGCATAACCCTACCTCCCTTTCTATCCTGTCTGTTCTTTCTGTAGACATTGTACTCCCCAAATTCCAGCTCTGCATTCCTTATATCTATGTGACACCACGTCTCTGATATCCCAACAATATCTGCCTTCGATGCTTTGAGCAATACCTCAAATTCATCAAATTTATGTACCAAACTCCTAGCATTGGTGTACCCACAAGTATACATGCACCTGTTCCTATTCTTAGCTACCCTAACACAACCCATGTGTTTACTTGTACTGCAATGACTCCCAGCAGTCTCTGAAATATCCTGCATCTTGTTTTCCAGGCTTCTGCTCATTCCAATAGAAGCAGTGCAAGAATCACCTTCACCTCTGCCAGTGGCTACTGTTAATCTATTAGTCCTTGTATCCCCCCAAGCTAGCAGTTTTCCGACCAACCTAACACTGCCTCGATAGCATCAGCAAATATTCTTGCACCCTTTCTATTTAAGTGTATCCCATCCCTGTAGAAGCAGTCTCTCCTGTTAACAAGTACAGACCAGGCTGAAAAAAATTCTACCCCTTGAGCCTTGCACAATCTTTCTAGGGCCGAATAAGCTTCAATCATTGTTTCCACTGCCAATATATGACAGAAAAATTTCAAGCTCTTCTACTTCACACAGTGGCACCTGCATAGCCCGGTGGGCAGGAGCAGCAGTGCGTAGCACACGCTTCTTGATTAGACCGGGGTTCGAGCCCGTGACCACCAAATATGGAGGATGCGGAAAGGTCAGTGAATGCATATCCCCGGAGCAATATGGCCTTAGTTGCTAATGCTCCTAAAAAACCAAATAATAACTAACTTCACACAGTAAGTGCAGTAAAATATTACGGTATTACACCATTTAATGTTTATTGTTTGCAAGCATTGCAAATATTCTAACAACTTTGGCAACTGTATGTATTTCTTTTCAGTTTAACTGACATTTGGACTGGATCTATCTTCAGACAATCCATTAAAGCAAGATTTTACTGTATTACAAAAATATTTTGTAGCATTCATTAAAAAATACTAGCATATTCATTTTAGTTTAAAAACTCTAGAACATTTAAAAAAAAAAAGAAGCATATTCTATAATTTTAATTTCTCAACAATGTATAAATAAATAAACAAATATATATTTTAGTTATGAGATTGGGATATATATATATATGTTATTGTAAAAGCCCAAATCTTTTCCATTATCTGACTGGAGTACTACTGTCACTTTATTTTGGATGTGTCACTTTATTTCAGACTTCTACTGCTCTGATACAGTAAATCCCAGTATTTAACAGTTCTCATTGGTAAAACTCATTTGATAATTGAATTTGTGAATTCTTTCCCATTGTGACTGAAGTACTCTGTATTATGCACTCTGAATATAGTGAATATGAACTCCAGGGGCTCACATTTTGTGAGTATGGGCTCGTGCACACCCAGGGTCCCAAGTGGATATCACCATTCTTTTCTTTCTTAATGATTCCCCTTCTACTTCTGACTCTCTCTCTCTCTCTCTCAGGGTAACTCAGAATTTTTATTTTTTATTTTTGGCTGGTGCAGGAAAAGCCTCTGGCTTCCTTGCACTATATGGCTAATAATAATATTGCCCAAGCAATTTTTGGGGATAAGAAATATACCCCCTTCCCTACAAGTCCTTGTTTAAAAATCAAAAAATGAATGAAGCAGGAAATTATCATTGTCTGCCTTTACACACTATCTGATTATCACTTTTCCAATTTTTAAACAAGGGCATAGGGAGGATATATTTCCTGTCCCCAAAAGATGGTTGGTAATTTCTTAGCTCATTCACTTTTCCACTTTTTAAACAAGGACATGGGATGATACCTCTGATATCCCTGCAAGGTTGCATGTATTATGTATTCACTGTAATCCAAATATAGTGAATATGCTATTCAAACAACCTTGCAGAGATAGCAGATATGCCCCTGTGCTAAAGTGACCAGACGTCCCGGATTATGTGGGACAGTCCCGGTTTTAAGTTATTTGAATTATTAAGAAAATTTCACTCCATGGAAAAATATATTTAATTTCTATTGTTTTTATTGTTAAAATAAGGATGTATTTTTATTATTTCACAGAAATACCTATATAATGTAGGCATTTCAGGGAAATAAAGCAAATATATATGAAAAAAAAAAAAGGAAAATCAATGTCCTGCGTTGGAAGACAAGATCTGGTCACTTTACCCTGTACCCTTTTTTAAAAATTGTAAAGTTAATGAAGCATTAATATGGAACAGTGTTAAATATTTCAGGCTTGATATTTTGGACTTTTACCATATGATTATAGATATATATATAATCATATGTATACATATATATATATATATATATTCTAGATATGATAGAATATGGTAGAGTAAAAATATATCGGATTAGCAATGAGGTAGCAGGTTGAGTGAGATAAGGTGCAGTCTGCGAAAGACCCTGTGTGTCTCATTAACAACCTTACGTTATCTATAATGTTAAAATTTACAAATAATTCTTCGCCTAGTACGGATATATATATATATATATATATATATATATATATACTTTTTAGTTATAAGAATTCTAAAAGTTTGAACTTTGAATTATAAAATTCAGACTTTTATACTAGGTTTACTCTGGTAAATTCAAAGCAAAGTGGTAACTTCTAGGATTTACCAAATTTTGGGCTTTTACGGTGATATGCAGTTAAATACAATTATTTTGTAATTAAAAATGCTATTTTTATGCAGATTATTATGGGTATGGCAGCTTCAATAGAAGAATGTGCTTTTTTCCCCCAGTTCTGTGTAGCATACGTTCATACTGAAAATATGGTGCCTACTGCTGAAAAGGGAACCCAAAATACATGATTTTAAAACTTTTATTAAATCCGTTTAGATCTTTATACAGCCCAAAAATCAAAGATTTTACATCTTTGTAGAAAACTGCTAATATTCTGAAAAATTCCTCTTTTTTTTTCACATTTTCGAATTTTCCATAGTGAGCAGTTTTTTACAAACTTTTTTGAGAGAGGGAATCATACACTGCATCCTCCTGCACGGTCCCACTACTGGTCAAAATAGAAATGTGTCAGAAGACACAATTCTGTTTTGAAGCAGTTATGTCAGGAGTAATTTTTCATTATATCATTATTAGCATTAGCATTAGTAGAGGCATTTGAGGCAAGAAAGCAAGCTTATGCAGCATCAGCCAAAAAAAAAAAAAAGAACCCACTTCCACTTCACCCCTCTGTTCGTTCAAAATACCTGTCCAGCTGAGCCTTAAACTTATTTAGGCTATCAACCTCCACTACAAGGGATGGAAGTCTGTTCCACCAACCAACCACCCGCTGGCTAAAGGCAAATTTCCGCACGTCTATCCTACATCTGTCTTTCCTCAATTTGAATTTATGCCCTCTCAGATGATTATTCTGAGCTAGAGGAAGAATCCCATCAGCATTGACCATGCTCAAACCATTCAAGGCTTTATACACCTCTATCAGATCACCTCGCTGGTGCCTAGTCTCCAGACACTGTAATTTGCAAAATTTAAGCCTTTCTTCGTAAGAGCACCCCTTTGTTCCATTCACTAATCTTGTTGCCCTTCTCTGTACTCGTTCCAGCAGCTCTACATCCTTCTTGAAATGAGGCCTCCAGACCTGTATACAGTACTCTAGGTGTGGCCTGACCATTGCCTTATACAAGGGAATAATCACCTCCTTATCCCTGCTGGAAAAATTCCTGTATATCATTGACAATACTCCATGAGCTACTCTTGCAGCCCATCTGCACTGCTCAGAGAACTTCGTATCTGCCTGCACAACCACCCCCAAGTCCCTTTCATTCTCTACCACTGTCAGTGTAGTACCACAGAGTTGATACGTTGCTCTGGGGTTGCTGTTTCCCATGTGTAGTACTTTACATTTGTCAATGTAAACTTCATTTGCCACCTCTCAGCCCATCTGCTCAACCTTTCCAGATCCTGTTGCAGCAGCATAGTGTCAGTAGTGTCCTTGACAACCCTGCCAACCTTTGTATCGTCTGCAAACTTGGACATTAAGCTTGATATACTATCATCAATATCATTTATAAATACAGAAAACAATAATGGACCCAACACTGAGCCCTGAGGGACTCCACTAATAACATTAGTCCACGATGAGCAGTGTCCATTAATTACCACTCTCTGTCTTCTCCCCCTCAACAACCCCTTTATCCATAGCAGCAATTTGCCTCCAATGTCACACTGCTCCAATTTGTGTAGCAGTCTTCCATGTGCAACAGTATCAAAAGCCTTTCTAAGATCCAAGTATATAATATCAAAGCTATTCCCTGCATCCAGTTCTTTTGTGACTGCATCATAGTATCCAATCAAATTGGTCAAGCAAGACTTCCCCTTAACAAAACCATGCTGTGTCCGAGCTATAACTGAAGTCTTGTCTAAATGATCCTGCAGTGCTTCTTTAACCAGTGCCTCCATTAATTTTCCTGGAACAGAAGTTAAGCTCACAGGTCTATAATTACTTGTGTCAGCCTTTGATCCTCCTTTGTGAATTGGGGTCACATTTGCACATTTCCAGTCTATGGGTACCTCCCCTGAGTCCAAGGAAGCTCTCATAATTATGGCTAAGGGTTTGCTTACTTCCTTTGCTGCCTCCTTTAATATAACTGGATAGATCCCATCCACCCCAGGTGCCTTTCTTGTGTTTATCTTCAACAGTTTCTCCTCCACTTTACTCTCAGTTATTTCAAGATTCTGTAGCTTACTGCTAGAGTTGAATACACCTCTGGCATTCCCCTCGTTGAATAACTCCTCATGTGTGAATGTCGATGCAAAATATTCATTTAGTTTGTTAGCTACCTGAGCAGGATCATCAACAGTTGACCCATCAATATCAAGTGGACCAATCTGATTCATCCCCTTCCTTCTAGAGTTTACATAAGTAGAGAACTCTTTGCTGTTTTTCTTTGCATCCCTTGCCAAGGATTTCTCGTAATCTGCCTTCGCCTGCCTAACCTCCTTTGTAACTTGGTTGCATATCAACTTGTATCTATCATAGGCTTCTGTGTCATGTGTTAATTTGTAAGTATCCCATGCATTTTTCTTCTCTGCCATATGTTCATCTGACATCCATTTTGGCCTAAACCTTGAACAATAGTTCAAGTTATAATTGATGATTACTCTATATTAGCATTAGTTGAGGCATATGATGCAAGAAAGCAAGCTCATAGAGCACCAGCCAAAAGAAAAAAAAAAAAAAAAAAACCTTCCCATTTTGCCCATCCAGTCATCCCAAGTGTCTAGTTCAGCCTTAAATTTATTTCAACTATCAACTTCCACAACAACAGATGGAAGTCTGTTCCAGCAATCAACTACCTGGTGGCCAAAGGCAAACTTCCACACATCTATCTACAATCGTCTTTCCTCAGTTTGAATCTGAACAAGCGGAAGTATCCTATCACCATTGAGCCTGCTCAAACCATTCAAGGCCTTGTACACCTCAATCAGACCACCTGGCAGGTGCCTAGTCTCCAGATGCTGCAACATGCAGAATATAATCCTCTCTTGGTAAGAGAACCCCTTTGTTCCTTTCACCAATCTTGTTGCCCTTCTCTGTACTCATTCTAGCAACTCTACATCCTTCTTAAAACGAGGCCTCCAGACCTGTATGCAGTACTCAAGGTGTGGCCTTATATAAAGGTATAATCACAGATATAGGTAATGCGGAACTGGAATTTGGGGAATACAATGTATATAGAAAGGATAGACAGGACAGGAGGGGAGGAGGGGTTATGCTATTAATTAAGAAACACATAAAGTCAAAGGAAGTGAAGCCAGTTGACATCGATGGACAGGGTAGTGTCGAGTCAGTTTGGTGTGACATAAGCATAGGGAAATCAAAATTGAGAGTAGGAGTGTGCTATAGGCCTAATGACTCTGATGAGTATAATAATATATTGTACAGGGAAATAGAGTGGGCCAGTAAATCAGAGAGTCTTATAATGGGGGATTTTAATTTCCCAGATATTGACTGGAATTTGTGGGTTGGTCACTCGCACACTAGCAAGGCTTTTGTGGATTTATTGGATGATTGTTTTCTACATCAGCATGTTCGTGAGGCAACAAGAGGGAGCAATACTCTTGATCTGATTATCAGTAGTGATTCTTCATGCATTAAGAACCTGCAGATAAATGAACCACTAGGTGGCAGTGATCACAGTGTGTTGAAGTGGGATTTACTCAAGGAGGTAACTACCATCAGAGGTAAAGGGAAGGGTTTTGTTTTCGTAAAGGCGACTATGATGGTCTGAGACAGTATTTAAATTCTATACAGTGGGACCAACTGATGATGTTACCAACAGCAAACTCAAAATGGGAAGCATTCAAGGAACTAATCTTGGTGGCTACCAGGCTTTACATACCAACTAAGAAATATTGTTCAAGGTTTAGGCCTAAATGGTTGTCAGATGGACTAATGAGACATGTGGCAGAGAAGAAAAATGCATGGGATACATACAAATTAATGGGTGACATGGAAGCCTATGATAGATATAAGTTGGTCTGTAACCAAGTCACAAAGGAGATTAGGCAGGCAAAGGCAGACTACGAAAAATCCTTGGCAAAGGATGCAAAGAAAAACAGAAAGGAGTTCTTTACATACTTGAACTCGAGAAGGAAAGGGATGAATCAGATTGGTCCACTGGATATTGATGGTTCAACAGTTGAGGATCCTGCTCAGGTGGCTAACAATCTAAACGAGTATTTTGCATCTACATTCACGCATGAGGAGTTATTCAGGAAGGAGAATGATGTAGGTAAAGTAAACATTGGCAGTGAGCTGGATGATTTTGTAATAACTGAGAGGAAAGTGGAGGAGAGATTGTTGAGGATAAACATAAAAAAGGCACCTGGGGTGGATAGGATCTATCCAGTTATATTAAAGGAGGCAGCAAAGGAAGTATGCAAACCCCTAGCCATAATTATGAGAGCTTCTTTGGACTCAGGGGAGGTACCCATAGACTGGAGATGTGCAAATGTAACCCCAATTCACAAAGGAGGATCAAAGGCTGACACAAGTAATTATAGACGTGTTAGTTTAACTTCTGTTCCAGGTAAATTAATGGAGGCACTGGTTAAAGAAGCACTGCAGGATCATCTAGACAAGAATTCAGTTATAGCTCAGACGCAGCATGGTTTTGTTAAGGGCAGGTCTTGCCTGACCAATTTGATTGGATACTATGATGTAGTCACAAAAGAACTGGATGCAGGGAATAACTTTGATATTATATATTTGGATCTTAGAAAGGCTTTTGATACTGTTGCACATGGAAGACTGCTGCACAAATTGGAGCAGTGTGGCATTGGAGGCAAATTGCTGCTATGGATAAGGGGATGGTTGAGTGGCAGAAGACAGAGAGTGGTAATCAATGGACACTGCTCAATGTGGACTAATGTTATTAGTGGAGTTCCTCAAGGTTCAGTGTTGGGTCCATTGTTGTTTTCGGTGTTTATGAATGATATTGATGATGGGATATCAAGTTTAATGTCTAAGTTTGCAGATGATACAAAGGTTGGCAGGGTCGTTAAGGACACTACTGACGCTATGCTGCTGCAACAGGATCTGGAAAGGTTGAACAGATGGGCTGAGAGGTGGCAAATGAAGTTTAACATTGACAAATGTAAAGTAGTACATATGGGTAACAGTAACCCCAGAGCAATGTATCAACTCTGCGGTACTACACTGACAGTGGTGGAGAATGAAAAGGACCTGGGGGTAATTGTGCAGGCAGATATGAAGTTCTCTGAGCAGTGCAGACGAGCTGCAAGAGTAGCTCATGGTGTCTTGTCAATGATATACAGGAATTTTTCTAGCAGGGATAAGGAGGTGATTATTCCCTTGTATAAGGCAATGGTTAGGCCACATCTTGAGTACTGTATACAGGTCTGGAGGCCTCATTTCAAGAAGGATGTAGAGCTGCTGGAACGGGTGCAGAGAAGGGCAACAAGATTAGTAAATGGAACGAAGGGTTGCTCTTACGAAGAAAGGCTTAAGTTTTGCAAATTACAGAGTCTGGAGACTGGGCACCGGCGAGGTGATCTGATAGAGGTGTATAAGGCTTTGAATGGTTTGAGCATGCTCAGTGCCAATGGGATTCTTCATCTTTCTCAGAATAATCACCTCAGAGGGCATAAATTCAAATTGAGGAAGGACGGATGTCGGATAGATGTGCGGAAATTTGCCTTTGGCCAGCGGGTGGTTGGTTGGTGGAACCGACTTCCATCACTTGTTGTTGAAGTTGATAGCCTAAACAAATTTAAAGCTCAACTGGACAGGTATTTCGAACGAACGGAGGGGTGAAATGGGAGAGGGTTTTTTTTTTTTTTTTTTTTGGCTGATGCTGAATAAGCTTGCTTTCTTGCATCATATGCCTCTACTAATGCTAATGCTAATATAATCCTCTCTTGGTAAGAGAACCCCTTTGTTCCTTTCACCAATCTTGTTGCCCTTCTCTGTACTCATTCTAGCAACTCTACATCCTTCTTAAAACGAGGCCTCCAGACCTGTATGCAGTACTCAAGGTGTGGCCTTATATAAAGGTATAATCACCTCATTGTCTCTGCTAGCAAAATTCATATATATCATTGACAAAACAACATGATCTGCTCTGGCAGTCCATCTGCACTGCTTAGAGAACTTCATATCTGGCTGCACAATTATCCCCAGATCTTTTTCATTCTCCACCTCTCTGAGTGTAGTACAACACAGTTGGTATGTTTCTCTTGGGTTACTGCTACCCATATGCAGTACTTTGTATTTGTCAATATTAAACTTCAGTTGCCACTTCTCAGCTTATCTGCCTAACTTTCCTAGATCCTGTTGCAGTAGCATACTGTCTTTGCTATCATTAACAACTCTGCCAACCTTTGTATCATGTGCAAACTTGGACATTAATTCTGATATACCTTCATCGGTATCATTGATAAATACACAAAACAACAATGGGCCCAGCACCAAACCCTGGGATTAGACTGGGGTTCGAGCCCAGTCTCGGGCGCCTCCGTAGCCAGGTGGGAAGGAGCAGCAGTGCGTAGCACATGCTTCTTGATTAGACCGGGGTTCGAGCCCGTCACCACCAAATACGGAGTATGCGGAAAGGTCAAGGAATGACCACCGCATATCCCGGAGCAATATGGCCTTAGTTGCTAATGCTCCTAAAAAAAAACCAAATAACAAAATGAGCCCAGTCTCTTTCTGCACTCTCTCTTTCCGCATCCTCCATATTTGGTGGTGTCCACCAAATATGGAGGATGCGGAAAGGTCAGGGAATGACCACCGCATATCCCGGAGCAATATGGCCTTAGTTGCTAATGCTCCTAAAAACCACACAACCAAACCCTGGGGGACTCTCTGCTAATAACATTAGTCCACGTAGAGCAGTGTCCATTTTTTACCACTCTCTGTCTTCTCCCACTCAACCATCCCTTTATCCATAGCAGCAATTTGCCTCCAATGCCACGCTGCTCCAATTTGTGCAGCAGTCTTTAATGGTATCAAAAGCTTTCCTGAAATCCAAGTATCTGACTATAACGCTGTCACAGATCACTATAACGCTCTTTTACAGATTGCATTTTTGGCATATTTAACGAAATCGTTTCATTTGATGGAGTCGATGGCTTGAAAATGAATAGCAAAACAGCATTAAAACGTTTCCCACGCTCAGTGAAATTTTCTCGCATGCTAATTTAATTGCAGTACAGTGACTTGTTACGTAGTTCCGAGATCAACATTTTAAAAAATATATCAAGTATATTGCTTGTAATATTTGCCTTATATGCATTAATCCGAACCTGGTGACCCAAAGGTCGCGGGATCGATTCCCGCCTCGGGCTTGGATCAAAGTACTGCAAAAACCTTGGGAGGTGCATTATGGCCACAGAAGCCTATGCGGCAACTACTACCAAAAAAAAAAAAAAAAAAATTATCCGAAGTCTAGTCATCACTCAGTACAGTATTAGACATCGTGCGTAACGGACAGTTTACTCGAATATTGTATCATAATTAATGCAACCAACGCAGTTACATTTTCAAAGAGTTAATAATGGCCGATAAGAATGAAAAAGCAACAAGGTCTGGGCGCAGTACGAAGACTATAAATGTAAGAAAAAGACTGAATTTGAAAATTAAATTAGACGTTTTGAAGAGTCGATTCCGGTCAACGACAAGCGGATGTGTGCCATAATTTAGGACTTGCAAGTTTAACTGTAAGAACAATTATAATAAAATAAAGAATCAATTTTAGCAGCGGGAAAGATAGCTGTTTCACTGCAAGCAACTAGGGCTAGGCTGGCTATTAGGATTGAAATGGAAAGACTTTAACTAATTTTATTGAAGATAATATCTAATGCAGAATTCAGTTAAGTTAAATATTAAAAAAAAAAAAAAAAAAAGAGAGAAAGAGATTAGCCAATATGATGATCTGAAGAAAACTCACCTAAAAAAAAAAAAAAAAAAGAGCCTAAACTTTAAAAAAAGAACTTAAAATTATTTTAAAATTATTGTAGAGGGGTATTATGTATTATTGAGCACGCTAAATTCTGATGGGATCCTTCCACTTGTTCAGATTACGAACCTAAGGGGATATAAATTCAAATTAAGAAAGGACAGATGTAGAATAGATGTGCGGAAATTTGCCTTTAGCCAGCAGGTAGTTAATTGCTGGAAGAAACTTCCATCTGTCGTTGTGGAAGTTGATAGGGTGAATAAATTTAAGGAGGAACTGGACAGGCATTTTTTTTTTTTTTTTTTTTGGCTGATGCTGCATAAGCTCATACACTTGCTTTCTTGCATCACATGCCACTACTTCTACTTTATTGTTAGGTGGTAACACTTCGGGGGATTTAAAACCAATACCCCATTTAGTTTACTTGGAAGTGGGCCAAAGTTCAAACCAAACGACACATTTTTCATGATTTTAATTGGAATTTTAAGTTTAATTTTGATACGTAAGTAACAAACAAACAAATAATTGTTTGTTTGTTGTTTGTTATTTGGATTTTAGGAGTATTAGCAACTAAGGCCATATTGCCCCGGGGATATGCGGTGTCATTCACTGACCTTTCCGCATCCTCCGTATTTGGTGGGCACGGGCTCGAACCCCGGTCTAATCAAGAAGTGTGTGCTACGCACTGCTGCTCCTGCCTACCTGGCTACGGAGGCGCCACCACATAATTATATACGTATGTAATACAGAATATTTTATATGTACAAATATTTGAATATTAAATATTTTGACCGACATTTGTGCATCTTTTCACTACCGTTTATTATTGATTAGGAAATATCCTATGGCACTGACCGCAACTCACAAATACATATGTTACCTTATGGGAATGCAGCGCTCGCTTACCGTGGATTCACTTAGCGCTCTGTTTTTACAGAACGAATTATCAGCGTTAAGCAGGGGTCACCTGTATATGATATCGAAATTATTTTTTGCATCCAGTTCCTTTGTGACCATATTATATCTTTTCATTTTTTTTAGTACAAAATGCAAATTGTTTTCTTTTATTTGTTTACCCTGTAAATTTTAATACAGTATTCAACCCTATCATATCGTGTTTATTATATTATTTTTAGTGTAATTATTGGAAATTAGCATTAGCATTAGCATTAGTAGAGGCATATGATGCAAGAAAGCAAGCTTATTCAGCATCAGCCAAAAAAAAAAAAAAAAAAACAACCACTACTCCCATTTCACCCCTCCGTTCGTTCGAAATACCTGTCCAGCTGAGCCTTAAATTTATTTAGGCTATCAACTTCAACAACAAGCGATGGGAGTCTATTCCACAAACCAACTGCCCGCTGGCTAAAGGCAAATTTCCGCACATCTATCCGACATCCGTCCTTCCTCAATTTGAATTTATGCCCTCTTAGGTGATTATTCTGAGCAAGAGGAAGAATCCCATCGGCATTGAGCATGCTCAAGCCATTCAAAGCCTTATACACCTCTATCAGATCACCTCGCCGATGCCTAGTCTCCAGGCTCTGTAATTTGCAAAACTTAAGCCTTTCTTCGTAAGAGCAACCCTTTGTTCCATTCACTAATCTTGTTGCCCTTCTCTGTACTCGTTCGAGCAGCTCTACATCCTTCTTGAAATGAGGCCTCCAGACCTGTATACAGTACTCAAGGTGTGGCCTGACCAATGCCTTATACAAGGGAATAATCACATCCTTATCCCTGCTAGAAAAATTCCTGTATATCATTGACAAGACACCATGAGCTACTCTTGCAGCTTGTCTGCACTGCTCAGAGAACTTCATATCTGCCTGCACAATTACCCCCAGGTCCTTTTCATTCTCTACCACTGTCAGCGTAGTACCACAGAGTTGATACGTTGATCTGGGGTTACTGTTTCCCATATGTAGTACTTTACATTTGTCAATGTTAAACTTCATTTGCCACCTCTCAGCCCATCTGCTCAACCTTTCCAGATCCTGTTGCAGCAGCATAGTATCAGTAGTGTCCTTAACAACCCTGCCAACCTTGGTATCGTCTGCAAACTTGGACATTAAGCCTGATACACCATCATCAATATCATTTATAAATACAGAAAACAACAATGGACCCAACACTGAACCCTGAGGAACTCCACTAATAACATTAGTCCACGTTGAGCAGTGTCCATTGATTACCACTCTCTGTCTTCTGACACTCAACCATCCCTTTATCCATAGCAGCAATTTGCCCCCAATGCCACACTTCTCCAATTTGTGCAGCAGTCTTCCATGTGCAACAGTATCAAAAGCCTTTCTAAGATCCAAATATATAATATCAAAGTTATTCCCTGCATCCAGTTCTTTTGTGACTACATCATAGTATCCAATCAAATTGGTCAGACAAGACCTGCCCTTAACAAAACCATGCTGTGTCTGAGCTATAACTGAATTCTTGTCCAGATGATCCTGCAATGCTTCTTTAACCAGTGCCTCCATTAATTTTCCTGGAACCGAAGTTAAACTAACAGGTCTATAATTACTTGTGTCAGCCTTTGATCCTCCTTTGTGAATTGGGGTTACATTTGCACATCTCCAGTCCATAGGTACCTCCCCTGAGTCCAAAGAAGCTCTCATAATTATGGCTAGGGGTTTGCTTACTTCCTTTGCTGCCTCCTTTAATATAACTGGATAGATCCCATCCACCCCTGGTGCCTTTTTTATGTTTATCCTCAGCAATTTCTCCTCCAATTTCCTCTCAGTTATTAGAAAATAATCTAGCTCACTGCCAATGTTTACTTCACCTACGACATTCCCCTTCCTGAATAACTCCTCATGTGTGAATGTAGATGCAAAATACCCATTTAGATTGTTAGCCACCTGAGCAGGATTCTCAACTGTTGAACCATCAACATCCAGTGGACCAATCTGATTCATCCCTTTCCTTCTTGAGTTTAATAGGTAAAGAACTCTTTTCCGTTTTTCTTTGCGTCCTTTGCCAAGGATTTCTCATAAGCTGCCTTTGCCTGCCTAATCTCCTTTGTGACTTGGTTACAGACCAACTTATATCTATCATAGGCCTCCATGTCACCCATTAATTTGTATGTATCACATGCATTTTTCTTCTCTGCCATATGTCTCATTAGTTCATCTGACAACCATTTAGGCCTGAACCTTGAACAATATTTCTTGGTTGGTATGTAAAGCCTGGTAGCTTCCAAGATTAGTTCCTTGAATGCTTCCCATTTTGAATTTGCTGTTGGTAACATCATCAGTTGGTCCCACTGTATAGAATTTAAATACTGTCTCAGACCATCATAGTCGCCTTTACGAAAGCAAAAACCCTTCCCTTTGCCTCTGATGGTAGTTACCTCCTTGAGTAAATCCCACTTCAGCACACTGTGATCACTGCCACCCAGTGGTTCCTTTATCTGCAGATTCCTAATGCATGAAGAATCACTACTGATAATCAGATCAAGAGTATTACTCCCTCTAGTTGCCTCCCGAACATGCTGGTGTAGAAAACAATCATCCAATAAATCCACAAAAGCCCTGCTAGTGTGTGAGTGACCAACCCACAAATTCCAGTCAATATCTGGGAAATTAAAATCCCCCATTATAAGACTCTCTGATTTACTGGCCCATTCTATTTCCCTGTACAGTATCTTATTATACTCATCAGAGTCATTAGGCCTATAGCACACTCCTCTCAATTTTGATTTACCTATGCTTATGTTACACCAAACTGACTCGACACTGCCCTGTCCATCAATGTCGACTGGCTTCACTTCCTTGGATTTTATGTGTTTTTTAACTAATAGCATAACCCCTCCTCCCCTCCTGTCCTGTCTATCCTTTCTATACACATTGTACTCCCCAAATTCCAGTTCTGCATTCCTTATATCTGTGTGACACCACGTCTCTGATATCCCAACAATATCTTCCTTTGATGTTTTGAGCAATACCTCAAATTCATCAAATTTATTTACTAAACTCCTAGCATTGGTGTACACGCAAGTATACCTGCACTTGTTTCTATTCTTAGCTACCCTAACACAACCCATGTGTTTACTTGTATCACAATGACTTCCAGCAGTCTCTGAAATATCCTGCATCTTGTTTTTCCGGCTTCTGCTCATTCCAATAGAAGCAGTGCAAGAATCTCTTTCACCTCTGCCAGTGGCTACTGTTAATCCATTAGTCTTTGTCTCCCCCCAAGCTAGCAGTTTTCCGACCCACCTAACACTGCCTCGATAGCATCAGCAAATATTCTTGCACCCTTTCTATTTAAGTGTATCCCATCCCTGTAGAAGCAATCTCTCCTGTTAACAAGTACATTCCAGGCTGAAAAAAATTCTACCCGTTGAGCCTTGCACAGTCTTTCCAGGGCCGAATTGATCGACAAGGCTCTCATCATATACTCCCTCCTGTCGTGTCTGGGCAGAATTGCAGACACTTTCAAATTTAACCCTACTTCACGGCTTTTTTTCAACAGTGACCTGTACTTGTTAAGTAATTCCGCTGGTCTCCTACTCTTAATGTCATTAGTGCCAACGTGTACAACTATATCACCTTTTGTGCCCTTAAAAGATGATATCTGCTCTACAACGTCATCAACCCTTGCCCCTGGCAGACATACCCTGGTCCTGTTCCACCTATCCTTTTTACAAAGCATGTTCCCCGTTTCCCTGACAATAGAGTCACAATAGAGAAATAATTGGATTATAATCATTATAGGTCAGCATTATACTAAAAAAGGGAATAACTTTGATATTATATATTTGGATCTTAGAAAGGCTTTTGATACTGTTGCGCATGGAAGACTGCTGCACAAATTGGAGCAGTGTGGCATTGGAGGCAAATTGCTGCTATGGATAAAGGGATGGTTGAGTGGCAATCAATGGACACTGCTCAACGTGGACTAATGTTATTATTGGAGTTCTTCAGGGTTCAGTGTTGGGTCCATTATTGTTTTCTGTATTTATTAATGATATAGATGATGGTATATCAAGCTTAATGTCCAAGTTTGCAGACGATATAAAGGTTGGCAGGGTTGTTAAGGACACTGTTGATGCTATGCTGCTGCAACAGGATCTGGAAAGGTTGAGCAGATGGGCTGAGAGGTGGCAAATGAAGTTTAACATTGACAAATGTAAAGTGCTACATATGGGAAACAGTAACCCTAGATCAACGTATCAACTCTGTGGTACTACGCTGACAGTGGTAGAGAATGAAAAGGACCTGGGGGTAATTGTGCAGGCAGATATGAAGTTCTCTGAGCAGTGCAGACGAGCTGCAAGAGTAGCTCATGGTGTCTTATCAATGATATACAGGAATTTTTCTAGCAGGGATAGGGATGTGATTATTCCCTTGTATAAGGCATTGGTCAGGCCACACCTTGAGTACTGTATACAGGTCTGGAGACCTCATTTCAAGAAGGATGTAGAGCTGCTGGAACGAGTACAGAGGAGGGCAACAAGATTAGTGAATGGAACAAAGGGTTGCTCTTACGAAGAAAGGCTTAAGTTTTGCAAATTACAGGGTCTGGAGACTAGGCATCGGCGAGGTGATCTGATAGAGGTGTATAAGGCTTTGAATGGCTTGAGCATGCTCAATGCCGATGGGATTCTTCCTCTTGCTCAGAATAATCACCTGAGAGGGCATAAATTCAAATTGAGGAAGGACGGATGTCGGATAGATGTGCGGAAATTTGCCTTTAGCCAGCGGGCAGTTGGTTTGTGGAATAGACTTCCATCACTTGTTGTTGAAGTTGATAGCCTAAACAAATCTAAGGCTCAGCTGGACAGGTATTTCGAACGAACGGAGGGGTGAAATGGGAGTAGTGGTTGTGCTTTTTTCTTTTTTTTTTTTTTTTTTTGGCTGATGCTGAATAAGCTTGCTTTCTTGCATCATATGCCTCTACTAATGCTAATGCTAATGCTAAAAACAGAAATTCAAATAAATCTAGAGTTGAGGCCTCTTTATCTGATAGATTATATTACAACTTAGGGCACTAGCTGGTTTTTGTATATAGTGACTCATGGGGATGGGCCTCAACATTAGTAAGTAAACTACAACTTTCTACAACTCTCTTAGCATGAAGCTTTTGTCCTTAATTTAATTAACTTTAAAACTTCTACATTGTAAAGCTTCTGAAATGTTCACTATGACATCAAGTCATGCATTCTTGGTCCAACTTACCCACCTGAGAAGATAAATGGAATGACATGCATATAAATTATCTAGTGATACAGAAGCCTATGGTAGATATAAACTAGTCTGTAATCATGTCACAAAGGAGCTTAGGCCAGCTAAGGCAGATTAGCTTGCATAAAATATCTCTGGCAAAGAATGCCAAGAAATGCGCCAAAGATTTATTCACTTATATTAACAGTAGAAAAAAGGGGTTGAGGTGCATTGGTCCACTTGACAACAATGGTTTAACTGTTGATTATCCTGCCCAGGTTGCTGAAAAATTGAATATTCTGCATCTAAATTTACACAGAAGGAGAAGGAGTTCTTTAATGATGGGAATTCCAGAAATTCATCAGTATCTAATAGGGAACTAAATTATGATTTGTGATAAATGAGACTTCACTGGAAGAGGAATTGTAACTCAACATAAAAAAGGTGCCTGAGGTGGATGGGATCTATTGAATTATATTAAGTGAGGCAGAAAAGGAGGTAAGCAAACCCATAGCCATAATTATAAGAGCATCATTGGATTCAGGAGAAATCCCTATGGATTGGAGATGTGCAAATGTATTCCCAGTTCACAAAGGGTGATCAAAGGGTGACATGAGTAATTACAAATCTGTTTAGCTTAACTTCTGTTCTAGGGAAAATAATGGAGTCTTGGGTTAAAGAAGTAATGCAGGCTAGTCTAGACACGATACAGTTGTACTGCAGTCACTGAATGGATTTATTAAGGGGTGATCGTATCTGACCAATCTAATTGGATAATATGATGCATAAATAATTTTGATATCTTATACTTGGATTTCAGGAAAGCTTTTGATAGAGTTGCACATCAAAGACTGCTGTAGAGGGCAAGGTACTGCTCTGGATAAAAGGATGGTTGAGTGGGAAAAGATAGAGTGGTTATTAATGGACACTGCTCTTCATGGACTATTTTTATTAGTGAATTCCCCCAAGCTTCATAGGAGACCCCCATTTTGTTAATAAATATAAACAAAAATGTGGTATTCCCATTTTTGTTTATATTTATTAATGATACCGATGAAGGCATATCAGGCTTAATATCTAAGTTTGCAGGCACAAAGGCTGGCAGTGTGGCTAATGACAATAATCAGGATAAGCAACTGCAACAAGGTCTAAAAAAATTTTAGACCTTGACCGAAACACCTAATTTTAGACATTCGGTGATGGGCTGAGAAATAGTTGAAGTTTACCATTGACAAATGCAAGATGCTGCATATGGATATTAGTAATTCTAGATTAATGTTTGAACTCTTTGGTACTCCACTCAGGGGAATGGAAAATAAAGAAGATTGGGAAATTAATTAAATCAGATGTGAGGTTCTCTGCGCAATGCAGACAGGCTGCCAGGACAGCTAATAAAGTTTTGTCAGTGATATACAGGAATTTTGCTAGCAGAAATCAGAAGGTGATTATCCCACTGTACTTGGATATGTCAATGGTTAGGCTGCACCTTGAGTACTGAATGCAGGATCTGGAGGTATCATTTTCAGGATGTGGATCTGCTGGAACTGATGCAAAGAAGAGTAATGAGATTGCTGAAGGGAATAAAAGGGTGGTCTTTAAGGTATGCTACCACAACAGTATCTAGATAAGTTAGGCAAATGGGCTGAGAAGTTCCAAATGAAGTTTAACATTGACAAATGCAAAGTACTGCATACGGGTAGCAGTAACCGAAGAGAAACGTACCATCTGTGTGGTACTACACTCAGGGAAGTGGAGAGTGAAAAAGACATGGGGATAATTGTGCAGTCAGATATGAAGTTTGCCGAGCAGTGCAGACGGGCTGGCAGAGCAGGTCGTGGAGTCTTGTCAATGATACATTGCCAGACAAAAAAAAACTTGCATCACTTGTGAATTTTGCAAATAATCTGTTTTGCGCTGCATTGTTGGTTGTAGAAATGTTCAAAATGCATTTGTTAGATGGGATATATCTCTGTGAATGAAATCCAATAAAAAGACTCTACCTGATATACCTAATTGCCATAAATATCTTCCCAAAGGGTAAAATGCGTAATTAACGGAACTGTGAGAAATCATGCAAATAGCAATCATGACAACCAAACATACATTTTATTGCATTTATGTGTACAAACTGAAATGACAAATTAACATAATAGTATTATGTACTGTAAATCAGCAAAATAAGTCCTCAATATTTTGTTGTACCTCCTCAAGCTACAATTACAGCCTTGCAACGATCTGGCATAGAGTTAATCAACTTCTGGATATACGGTTGCCCAATTTCATGGTACCACACCCTTGCAATGCTCTCCTACAGCTGAATCTTACTTGTTGGCTTTTTCTGAGCAATTTTAGATGACATTATGTACCAACAATTTTCAATAGGGTTCAAATCTGACTGTTGTCAGGCCAGTCCAACACTGTAATGCCAACATTTCTGAGGTATGACTGCACCTTAAGGGAGAAAACATGGAAAAACATTGATGTAAGTATGTTTTAAGCCTTGTGAGACAAGAAAACAAACTGATCATTAAATCTAAATAGCATAAAACGTACCAATTTTGCTGTGTGGCAAGGTGCTGAGTCCTGTTGAAAAATGCAGTTTTGAACGTCTGTGTGGTGATCCCTAATAACGGATTTTAGGCACTCCTCCAAGACAGCAGTGTAGGTTTCTGCATTCACCGTTCTGTTAATAAACTTAATTCACCCCACCCCTTTGCTTGTTATGCACCCCTAGATCATCTAATTGGTGGGGAACTTTACAGTAGGTGTTATGCAGTCAGAATGGTATGCCTCTGATTTTTGTTTTCTGATATATCGCTTTCCATCTGAACCATACAGGTTGAATTTCGATTTGTCAGAAAAGATGATGGTGTCCCATTGCTCTTTTATCCATGAAACATGCGTTTTAGCCCAAGAAAATCGTTTTTCCTCATCTGTTGAGTCAACAAAGGCTTCTTCTTGGGCCGATAGGCATGCAGAGCACATTCTGAAAGTAGTCTTTGGATAGTTCATGCACTTGTTTCAACACCAGAGGCCATCTCAAAGTCCGGTTTTAGATCAGGAGCACTAGCATGGTGATTACGGAGGCATAACCATTTCAAATATCGATCTTGGGAAAGCGTAGTCACTATCTTACAGCCTGATCCAGTTCTTTTCTTCACATCACCGGTTTCAAGCTTTAATTTCAGCACCCAGGATACTGTTGACTGGTGAAAGCATATTTTATCGGTGATAGCATGCGTAGAAAGCCCTTCCTTGGACAAAACAACAGCCAGTGGCAGACTGGTCAGGGTGTCAGCTTGCCCGATGACAAGTGGGCCCCCTTGCAATAACATTAGACAATATGTTGAAAATGTTAATGACCTTTTAGTAGCTTGAAAATGTAATAGTTGTGGGTGGGCCCCCTTTGTCTCCTGGCAACCAATATTTTTAGACCCAGTCCACCACTGACAACAGTTATACTTTTTTTTTCTTGGTGTCAACTGAACATATGGAGCCATGCTTACACCTCCTCAAAACAAGATACTAATGAGCATGTATACCCTTCCTATGCCATATTTATAGAAATCTATGATGCAATACCTTTGCTTTGTGACAAACAAAATGACTGTAATCAATCAATATCTTATACATTTCACTAAAAATGTTACTTTTTTTTTTAAGGTGATGCAGTTTTTTTGTCTGCCATTGTATATAGGAATTTCTCTAGCAGGGACAAGGTGGTGATTATCCTTTTGTACAAAGCAATGGTCAGGCCACACCTTGAATACTGTGTACAGGTCTGGACTCCTCATTTTAATAAGGATGTAGGGTTGCTAGAACGAGTACAAAGAAGGAAACAAGATTGGTGAGAGAAACAAAGGGGTGCTCTTACAAAGATAGATTTAATTTCTGCAAATTGCAGCACCTGGAGACTAGGCACATGCAAGGTGACCTGATTGAGGCATATAAGGCCTTGAATGGGTTGAGCAAGCTCAGTGCTGATGGAATTCTTCCTCTTGCTCAGATTAAGAACCTGAGGGGCACAGATTCAAATTGAGGAAAGATAGTTGTAGAATAGATGTGCAGAAATTTTCCTTTAGCAGTGGGTAGTTGATTGTTGTAACAGACTTCGATATCTACCCCAGGGGCTAACATCTGGTGAGTATGGGCTTGGCAAACCCAGGGTCCTGAGCTGGATATCATCATTCTTCTCTTTCTTGCTTTCTTGATGATTCCCTTCTACTTCTCTCTCTCTCAGGGTCCGGCGCCTCCGTAGCCAGGTGGGCAGGAGCAGCAGTGTGTAGCATGCCTTCTTGATTAGCCCGGGGTTCGAGCCCATGCCCACCAAATACGGAGGATGCGGAAAGGTCAGGGAATGACCACCGCATATCCCTGGAGCAATATGGCCTTAGTTGCTAATGCTCCTAAAAACCAAATAAAAAACAAACTCTCAGGGTAATGTGGGAATTGTTTTTTTTTTTTTTTTTTTTTGGCTGGTGCAGCATAAGCCTCAGGCTTCCTTGCACCATATGGCTAATAAAAATAAAAAAAAATAAAAAAAAATAAAAAATCCTTGTTGTAGAAGTTGATAGCTTAAATAAATTTATGGCTGAGCCGGAAGAGCATTTGGAGTGAATAGATGGGTGAAGTGGGATGGTTTTTTTTTGGCTGATGCTGCATAAACTTGCTTACTTGCATCGTATGCTACACCTAATGTTAATGGAAATGTCTAAGGTGCTTTTACCAACATATCTAACGCTGACTGTTGAATTCCTTTGTTCAAAGTCACCTAGGTTGCATTGTTGCTCTTTCTGTTGCTGGACAGCACATTCATGCACACTGCAAATTGCAGCACCTGGAAACTAGGCACATGAACGGTGATCTGATTGAAGTATATAAGGCCTTGCCCATGAACACACTAACAAATAAACTCCTTCTTTTGTACCACGGTGGTTACTCATCAGTCTCACACATCAGGTGAAAAAGGCCCTGATTTCAAATCCCATCAATGAAACATGGAATTATTATGGGCTTTTTGTTTAAACAATGTATCTAATTTATTAGTTTTCTTGCAAAGATTGTTTGATTTTTTTCATTCCGAAACTCAAGCAGCATTCCCATACCTCTTGAGGTGTTAACTGGACACCCTTAAGAGCTGACATAGACTAAGGGTGTCTGCGTGGGTAGCACCGTCCACCACACATCAGGTAGAAAAGGTCCGGGTTTGAATCCCATTGATGACGCAAGGAACTGTAATGGGCTTTTTTCACCCCATGGCTGAGGTAGTCGGTCTCAGGTGGAGATAGCAAGGTATTTCCCCGGAAACTGAGGTTTTTCATCCAGCAAAACAGGCAAATTGACCAGAGAACACACAATTTACAGACACAAAACACTTGGTGTTTTGTGTCACTGGTTAAAGATGCATTGGAGGATCATCTAGACAACACTGCAGCAATAATTCAGACACAGCATGGGTTTGTTAAGGGAAAGTCTTGTCTGACAAATTTGATTGGTTATTATGATGTGATTACAAAGGAACTGGATGCAAAAAATAATTTTGATATCATATACTTGGATTTCAGGAAAGCTTTTGACACTGTTGCACATGGAAGACTACTGTACAAATTGGAGCAGAATGATATTAAGGGTAAGTTGCTACAATGGCTAAAAGGATGGTTGAGTGGGAGAAGACAGAGGGTGGTAATCAATGGTGCTGCTCTTCATGGACTAATGTTATTAGTGGAGTCCCACAGGGTTCGGTGTTGGGACCACTGTTGTTTTGTATATTTATCAATGATATTGATGAAAGTATATCAGGATTAGTATCGAAGTTTGCAGATGATACAAAGGTTGGCAGGGTTGCTAATGACAGTAATGGTAGTGTGTAACACTGCAACAGGATCTAGAAAATTTGGGAGATGGGCTGAGAAGTGGCAACTGAAGTTTAACATTGAAAAATGCAAAGTACTGCATACGGGTAGAAGTAACCCCAGAGAAATGTATCAACTGTGTGGTACTACACTTAAGGTGGTAGAAAATGAAAAAGACCTGGGAGTAATTGTGCAGTCAGATATGAAGTTTTTTGAGCAATGCAGACAGGCTGCCAGGGCAGGTCATGGGGTGTTGTCAATGATATACAGGAATTTTGCTAGCAGGAAAAAGGAGGTGATTGTCCCTCGGTATAAGGCAATGGTCAGGCCACGCCTTGAGTACTGCGTGCCTGTCTGGATGCCTCATTTTAGGAAGGATGTAGATTTGCTTGAGCATGTACAGAGAAGGGCAACAAAATTGGTGAGGGGAATGAAGGGATCCTCTTACCAGGAGAGGCTTAACTTCTGCAAATTGCAGAAGCTGGAGACTAGGCACCTGCGAGGTGATCTGATTGAGGTGCATAAGGCCTTGAATGGGTTGAGCATGGTGAATTCTGATAGGATTCTTCCACTTGTTCAGATTACAAACCTAAGGTGGCATAAATTGAAATTGAGGAAGGACAGATGTAGATGTGCAGAAATTTGCCTTCGGCTAGCAGGTGGTTAATTGCTGGAACAAACTTCCATCTGTTGTTGTAAAAGTTGATAACTTAAATAGATTCAAGGCAGAACTAGACAAACATTGGGAGCGGGTGGATGGGTGAAATTAGAAAATTTTTTTTTTTTTTTTGGCTGACTTTTTGGTTGATAGGTTAAATAAATTTAAGGAGGAACTGGACAAACATTTAGAGGGGATTGTTTTGTAATTTTTTTTTTTTTTTTTGGCTGATGCTGCATAAGCTCATACACTTTTTTTCTTGCATCACATGCCACTACTACTACTACTTAGACGTAATAAATTGTGAGTGACCCTAATAAATAATTTTGTTTTTTTTTTATAGACTGAGAGTTTTGATAAATTGGATAGCATATTTTTGGGTGTCTGGGTCTTATTATTATTATTACTAGCCATTTTTGTGCGAGGAAGCCTGAGGCTTATGCTGCACCAGCCAAAAAAAAAAATTTCCGAGTTACCATGAGAGAGAGAGAGAGAGAGAGTCAGAAGTAGAAGGGAATCACCAAGAAAAAGAAGAATGATGATATCCAGCTCAGGAACCTGGGTGTGCCAAGCCCATACTCACCAGATGTGAGTCCCTTGTGAGATTGCTATATTTGAAACCATGTCCCAAATTTAAAAAAAATAATGAATTTCACCAAGATATTATTTATTTATAGAACGTATAGGCATATATAAAGTACAGTATTAAGAGATTCTCAGAAATGTTAAGATTAGTAGCAATTTTATCATATCAGTAAATTCTGTGAAATGAAAAAAAATGAATTATAATTCAATACCCTCCGTTACACGTAGAACAATTGAAGTAATGGCATCCTATTTGTCATTTGTATTTGTTTAATCGTTTTTTTTATTGAAAATCGAAGTTGATTTTTGTCACGAATTTTGCAGCATAGCCTTACATTTATATTATTAATAGTGGCATCTACCTTATAAAATGAAATCAACATTATCAAATCATCAGCCAAAAAAAAAAAAAAAAAAAATGCTGCCCTATCACCTGTTCAGCCCTCCACTATTTTGTTTAGTTCTTTCTTGCATTTATTCAAGCTGCACACTTCCATAACACCAGATAGAAGTTTGTTCTAACTTCCATCAACTACTTGCTGGCTGAAGAAAAAGCTCCGCACATTTGTCCTGCAACCATCCTTCTTCAATTTAAATTTTTGTCCCCTCGTGTATGTCGTCTGAGCAAAAGGAAGAATTCCATCAGCATTGAGCTTGCTCAATCCATTCAAAGCCTTAAACACTTCAATCAGATCACCCTACACAGGTGCCTGGTCTCCACACGCTGCAATTTGCAGAACTGAAGCCTGGCTTGGTAAACCTTGCTTTCATTCCCTTCATTAATCTGGTTGCTGTTTTCTGCACCCAGTCCAGCAGGTCTAAAATGAGACTTCCAGACCTGTACGCAGTACTCCATATGCAGCCTAACCATTGCGTAGTAGAATGGGATAGTCACTTTCCTATCCATGCGATCAAAATTCCTGATTTTCATAAAAAAGATCCCATATGGTGCCCTGTGCTTTGCCCAGTGAACTTCATATCTGACAGCACAATTGCCTATAGATCTTTTTCATTTTCCACAATCCTAAATGTAGTTGTAGTACCACATGGTTGGTACACTCCAGTCCCTGATGGTCACCTGACACTCTCTACCCTAAGCCATCCATTCTTTGGATGATGTGTTGCAGTCACACAGTTTATAAAAATAGCAAATTTAATTTGAAAACATAACTTAGTTTTTTTAATTGAATCAGACAGTTTGATGTTAACATGTATAAGGCAATGTTTAAGCTGCATCTACAGCAATGAGCCAAAACATTATTACCAGCAAGTTGTTATGCAAATGGAAGCAACTGCAGGTGAACTACAGTGCGTGCGCGGGTCGGGTCACAATTTAAAAAAACACCCGATACTGAGCTCCTTTACTCAGTGTTACTCTAGTTCTTCAGATGGGAAAGGCAGCGGACTTAAGCGAGTTAGACAAAGGCCAAATTGTAATGGCTAGACTGGGTCAAAGCATATCCGAAACGGCACGGCTGGTGGGTGTTCACGGTCAGCCGTGGTTAGTACCTACTGAAATTGGTCCGAGAAGGAGAAACCCCTGAACTGCCAGTGAGGTGTTGGACAACCATGGCTCATCAAGGTGAGTGAAGGCTCTCCCGGATGGTATGTGGCGACTGTGGCGTAACTCGCTGGTGCTTGGAATTCTGGTGACAGGGGTAATGTGTCACAACACACAGTACATCGAACCCTTCTGAAAATGGGGCTGCACAGCTGCAGGCCACCCCAAGTGCCCATACTAGACACAGTTCACCGGCAACAGCTCCTACAATGGGCACTCGAGCATCGAAATTGGACCTTGAGTGATTGGAAGAAGGCCGTCTGGTCCAATGAATCATGTTTCCTGTTGCACTGTGTGGATAGCCGAGTATGTGTGTGTCATTTACCTTGGGAAGTTATGGCACCTGGATGCACCGTGGGACAAAAACAAGCTGGTGGCGGCAGTATCATGTTCTGAGTGATGTTCTGCTGGGATACCCTGGTTCCAGTCATCCATGTGCTGTGTGCTCTGACATTTGCCAAATACCAAAAACATAATGATCAGACCTGGATGGTCACGTTTTTTATGTGCTCTTCACAAAAATGTCAATTCTTAGTGTTTAAAGGTGATTTCATCGATCGCAGATGTAACCAGCAGAAAGAGTAAAGAAATCTAGACTCACAGGTTACTTTATGTAATTTTTGGACAGTAATAAGCAGAATTATGAATGTTTTAAAAAATCTACGATATACAAGAGTGTATTTAGCGCCTATACTTACGCTATAATGCTGATATATGTTACCTTTGAATTGGGGGATAGTAGTTATATTATATTCTTCAATATATCTAGGCCTGCCTAGATATATTGAAGGTAAGAAGTTATATTGCATAATAATAATAATAATAAAAATGACATTATTAAATCAAATTCGCTGCAACGTCAATCATAACCTCGCTGGACAATAGCGACGCCATATTGATTTTTGACAACAGCACGAATGATACAAAGCTATTTTACATGTGTTATCCTGATTTATTGACTCTGAAATGGTAGTGTTGGTACAGCAACTGGTTACATTTATGATCACACACGCTGCTTATGATGTTTTGGTGATTAAAATGTTCTATCCACACAGCTGCGCTCACCGTTGTTGAACCACGTGTCGGCCCATCGCAGATCTCGACAAATTGAGTGCTTTTCGGGAAACCTTTTCTTGAAAACTATAAATCGAAAGGCAATAATAAACAAACCATATTAAACAGGGATTTCCCATCTATTAAAGGAGGCCAATCATATTCCCTAGATTATTCAAAACCGTGCTCCGCACTATACAACACCTGCTACCGCTGTTAGTGGATGAATTACGATTTTAATGTTCCTCCCTGACCATAGAGTTTACATGGTAGGGTGCCATATATTATCCTATGAATCTTACAGGCAAACCAACACACCATCGTTCTTAGGACCCGGATAACCCATAGAAGAAAGCTGTCTAATCATCTTACGAGCTCTTTCTGCACTAATCCCCCCCCCCTCCCATCGGTAACTTGGGGGTAACCCCAAAAGTTCGCTGGATTGTTGCTCGGCTCCAAATAACAGTACAAACTTTCTGTTTGTGATATTATCGTCTCTACTATGCCTCGCTCACGTTACGGTTTCGATAATCCGTACTCCCACAAATTCGGAACTGGATGAAATATCCAACTTAAATAATGAGACGCAGTCACAAGCTACAAACAATGACGAACCAATCATAATCGACGAGCAAAACGATACTGACAGTACCCAAACAGGCTGTACTACAGCCAAAAGGAAAAATAAGAACTTTATAATGCCAATATCCGAAAAGCAGACTCGATCTAGGTCGGAAAACAAAGAATCAACGGAACAAAATGCCTCCAAAACTAGGACTGCGGCCAAAAAGTCACAGACTGCACCGGGAAAAACCCAAGAGACCCCATTGGACCCTACACTACCAAAGGTACTGTTCTTGAGCAGTCTCTTGCCCTCGGAACTGCCCTGAAGAGCTTGTTCAAGGAATCGAACAACAGAATCATAACATCTCTACGTGCAGAGATTGTCTCAATCTGGACTAAGATGGAAACTATCCTACTCCAAATAAACATGGAAAAAGAAATTGCAAGGGCAAAATTGGAGGTCTTGCAAACCAGCGGGACAAACCAAATGCCACAACCTGTTCCAACTTACTCACAGGCGCTGAGGACCAACGAGAAACAACCAACCAAAACACCTATTACAACCCAGACAGAGCCAACCCAAAAGAAAACTACTACTACTCAGGCCACATCTAGTGGTACTTAAACCTTTATCACCTGAGGGACTCAAAAGCAGCGAAGAGGTGAAGCAGACAGTAGTGGACAAACTCAAAGACGACTTTAAACACAAAACCATGTCAGTAAGGAAAACACGGAACACAGGGATAATTATACAAACTGAAACCGAGGAAGACATACAGAGTATCATGAAAAATCCCAACCTTAGGACTAAAAGCAGAACCATCCAGAAGAAAAGGACCAAGCATAGTTATCTATAATGTAGGAAAAAACCACTGCAGAAGAGATAACAGAATAATTCTTCAGAAGAAACCTACAGAGACAACTTCCAATTGAAAAACCAGGAAGCCATATCCTTCCCAAGTTCAAAACCAAATCCAGAATAGGCAATGCAACTAACTGGGTCATTGAACTATCTACAGCTCCATGAAAAATCCTCAACCACCAGACCAGAATATATATTAATTGGGGCAGCCACCGTTTAAATGAGCATATGGCTGCTCTCAAGTGCTTCAGGTGCTGTCGCTTTAGCCATATGACACACACCTGCAAGCTAAGAGAACCTGTCTGTGGCCACTGTGCCGGCACCGGGCACGAATTTAACTCCTTCCCAAACAAGGAAAATCCTCCAACCTGCGCAAACTGCAAGGCGATGAAGATGCCATCTGACCACTCTGTCCCGGACAAAAAATGTCCAATATATGTAAAAGCTAGGAGTGCACAACAAATGAGGACCGACTATGGAGAATAGACAAAACACATAATTTAACTAGAGTCAAAATTGCGCAGCCTAATGCGCAAAGATCAATAGCAGTCGCTGCGCAAATGATAAAGAAAACACAAGAAGAAAACCTGGACATACTCAAATTTCAAGAACCTTACACCCACAGCAAAAAGATAAGAGGATACTCCCTCCAGTTCAAGATAGTCCAGACCAAGGATGATACTCCCTCGGCCGCAATCATCGTCCGGAATCCTGATCTCACTGTAACAAAGATCTATGCACCAACTGGGCAGTCTGTGCTTACATACCATCCTCCCTTAGAGCCTTTTACATAATTTCCATCTACGCACAGCCAGGGAAGACATCATGAACGCAATCAGATACATGCAGAACCTGCAACTACACCTCCTGATTGCTAAGTTGATCATTGGCATTGATGCCAACTGCAGATGACCTGCCTGGCACAGTGATACAGCTGATCGCAGGGGTAGCAGGTATGTATGTTGAAGGTCTGACGGCTCAGGGAATTTCTCCCATCTCCGCGTATGTTCTGTGTATCGAGTGACAGTACTTTATCTTTGCCAGAAGTTTAAAAATGTATGGGTCATATGGTATGTAGTTTGTTGTGCCCATTATTCATATGGCCGCCGGGCCCCCAGTGGGACCCGGTGTTACCATACCTAGCGACAGGTATGCCGGCCGGGTGTACCAAGAGACTAATTATACTCTGGCAGGTCCTGCCACTTACTTTCCTGAGATTTCGGTGACTAGGACCTAAAATAAAGGTTGTAGCTATCGCAGTTGATTTAAGTAAAATTGCATTTAGAAAGCGCTGTGTGGGGCTTTACGCTGAAAGAACTATTTCTAGAGAGCCTAAAGATTCGGGCAAAGATGTGATTTAAATTTGGACATGTGGGGCAGACGCTGTACAAGAGAAAGTGATGGGAGGGAGGGTGAAGATGGGGGATGAAATAGGAAGAAGAGGTGTCGTATAGGAAGGTTATCCCCCATTTTCAGAGGGGCATGCCCATACCCCACGAGAGTGAAATATGGGGAGATGAGGAGAGGAGAAGAGCAAATACTCCGCTCTCCCCCTCCCCCCCAAAAAAGTCGCACAATGCAGTGCAGTTTTGGGTCACCAGTAGGCCATCCAAATCACCCTAAAGTCTTGTCTTTCTGTGGTATGGTGAGTTTTTTTTACTCGTTTGACTTCCTGCATTCTTTCTAGTCGGGTTGCCTTTGGTGTATTTCTATCACTGTTTTCCTTCTAGAAAATAGATCCTGGGCATATTGACTGAGTGCCTTGTAATCCTCTTGAGTGTCTAACAGTCTGGGTTTTTGGTTGTCTGGCATATATTGGATTGCCGTTATTAGGCGTTGTCGTATGTCATCATACAAATCGCACTCAAACATTAAGTGTCTCCAGGACTCCGGGTGGCTACTGGGACAGTCCCCGTTATTTACGATGCCAAGTTGGTGAAGTTTAGCTTTAAACGGGCCGTGTCCTGTAAGGAGGAAGTTGGTATTTCGACAGGGGTGAAACCACGCTGGCGCCTTAGGGTACAGGTTGGTGACAGTGGGGAGGAATCTTCTAGTCACTGCACCTTTTTCTGTGTTGCTCTATCTCCTCTGCCAAATTTGGAAGAGGTGGTCGGTGATTCTTCTCTTCTCATAGTTGCGGTCATTAGTGATGTCAGTGGTGAGGTCATACATTGTAGCCGATGTGTTTCTGGCAAGATGGTAGCTTCGAGATACGGGGTGGAGTATTCCTGCCAGGACTTGGAGGGCAGCCGTGCTAGTCGTTCTAGTTACTCTCGACATAGTAAGGAGGATGGTCCTCTGAATGGTTTCGACGATCCGTTTATTCACTTCTAGTCCCGCCCTCGCATACCAGACAGGGAAGCCATATGTGATGGCAAGGATGAAGAGAGCTTTGTAGTAGAGAGACAGGGTCTGAGTCCCCAGTCGCTGCGAGCGACTCTAGCGACGAGGGCCCCGTATCTTCTTATCTTTTGTTTAATATATTCTAGGTGTGGCTTGAAATTTAATTTTCTGTCCAGGATTATTCCTAGGTATTTAATCTGTTCGCACAGCTTAAATGTTTTGTTCTCAATCTTAATGGGTGGTCTCCTTAAGTCTAGCATACCTTTTAGCAGTACCGATTTTATCTTGTCGGATGCATGTTTGAGCAAGTGTAGCTTCGTCCAATCTATCAAGTTATGCAGGACATCATTTTCTTGCATTTCTAGGGGTACCAGGAATGGACAGCGCCTAGAGGACTTTATTTCCACCTGCAACTTAACTATCTTAAATAGACCAAATCAGCCCTACACGTTTTCCAGCACGCTGGGGGAATCCACCATAGACATTAGCCTTGCCAGTCCAGGGTGTGAGACGGCCAGCTCCATAGCTGGCCGTCTCACACCCTGGGTGGTACAGGAACTTGGACCACCTCAGACCACCGAGTACTAACCTTCAACCTCTATCGATCACTGGTCCACCGTAACCAGGCAACAACTCCAACCCAAAGATACAATATATCTAAAGCAGACTGGAACCTATTCCAAAGGGTGCCGTCAGACTCTCCAAGCAACTTCAATCCACATGGGCTCAACTCAGACCAATATCGACAGAAGATAGTCCAATTCATTACAGATGCAGCTAATGTAGCTATACAAAGAAAACAGCAAACACCCAGAGCTGTGCCATGGTGGTCAAACGAACTGCAATATATAAGAGAAAGGGTAAACAGCTGTAGGAAGAGATTCCAACTTGCCCAAAGATAATGGCCCCAAGAGGAAGTGGAAGTCCTCCGACAACGCTACCGCGAGGTCAGGAACGAGTACAATGCCAAAATTAAGCTCAGAAAGAAATACTCCTCGGAGGCATTGGTCTCCACTATGGGCAATACCAACCCCTGGGGCGTACTATACAGAGTAACCACAAACAAACTACCCAGGGGAGAGGTGGTATCAGCGACTAAAACACCACAAGCACCTATACCAGGACTTGGGAATCCTCAATTGAAAACATCCTGGATCACATATTCCTTCCATACAAGGAGCCACAGACAACGGAACAAGAAATGCTATGTTTAAACAATGACAGATACTGGACAGCAACGGAAGAACCTCCGTTTGCTTTAACAGATCTCAATTTAGTTGCTGCAAGAATGAAAAACAGTAAAACTCTGGGAGAAGACTACATTGAACCTGAAATAGCCAAGACAACAGCGGAGAATACACACCTCACATTATAGTGGACCTGTGCAATCACTGCCTCTTTGAGGGCGTCTTCCCCGACGTTTGGAAATCTGCCAGGGTTCGGCTCGTTCCTAAGAGTCCTACCAAACCACAATACCAACCCGGCTCATATTGCCCTGCTGTCAGTGCTAAGCAAGCTCTTTGAAAGATTATTACACGACAGGATAGAAGCACATTACCAGCAAGCAGGACTGATGTCACAGAACTAATTCGGGTTCAGAAAAGACCGATCCGCCATAGACGAACTAGAAGGAAATGCGGAGGCCGCCAAATACTGTAATAATAAATACTTTCTCCATATTTCAGTACAATTTGCTGGTGCCTTCGATTCTTTATGGTGGCCCAGTGTGCTGGAAAGACTCCGACAGGCAAAAATCCCGAAAACACTGTATCAATGCTTACAATCTTACCTCCAAAATAGAAGAGTATCCATTACCACTATTTTCTGCCATGTTACCAGACCGGTTCACAGGGGCTGCCCCCAGGGTTCTGTCCTGGGGCCGTTCCTATGGAACATGGTCCTAGATGGATTCCTCAATCTGGTTCTTCCCCTTGTTTCCTCCCAGGCTTATGCCGATGATTTGGTGCATCTGATTAAGGCTGACAGCAGGGTAAAGCTGGAACTAAATGCAAATCGCACAATTAATATAATCCAGGAATGGACCAAACTGCACCATCTAACTATCTCAACAGCCAAATGAAGTTCAAGCCTACTAGTAGTTGTTGGTGACTCTATTGTCAGGGAAACGGGAAACATGCGTTGTAAAAAGGGTGGGTGGAACAGGACCAGGGTATGTCTGCCAGGGGCAAAGGTTGATGACGTTGTAGAGCGGATATCATCTTTTCGGGGCACAAAAGGTGATATAGTTGTACACGTTGGCACTAATGATATTAAGAGTAGGAGACCGGCAGAATTACTTAACAAGTACAGGTCACTGTTGAACAAAAGCCGAGAATTAGGGTTGAATTTGAAAGTGTCTGCAATTCTGCCCAGACAGGATAGGAGGGAGTATATGATGAGAGCCTAGTCGATCAATTCGGCCCTGAAAAGATTGTGCAAGGCTCAAGGGGTAGAATTTTTTTCAGCCTGGTCTGTACTTGTTAATAGGAGAGACTGCTTCTACAGGGATGGGATACACTTAAATAGAAAGGTTGCAAGAATATTTGCTGATGCTATCGAGGCAGTGCTGGTGGGTCGGAAAACTGCTAGCTTGGGGGGGGGGATACAAGGACTAATAGATTAACAGTAGCCACTAGCAGAGGTGAAAGTGATTCTTGCACTGCTTCTATTGGAATGAGCAGAAGCCTGGAAAACAATATGCAGGATATTTCAGAGACTGCTGGCAGCCATTTCGGTACAAGTAAACACATGGGTTGTGTTAGGGTAGCTAAGAATAGGAACAGGTGCATGTATACTTGCGTGTACACCAATGCTATGAGTTTGGTAAATAAATTTCATGAATTTGAGGTATTGCTCAAAACATCAAAGGCAGATATTGTAAGGATATCAGAGACGTAGTGTCACACAGATATAAGGAATGCAGAACTGGAATTTGGGGAGTACAATGTCTACAGAAAGGATAGACAGGATAGGAAGGGAGGAGGGGATTATGCTATTAGTTAAGAAACACATAAAATCCAAGCAAGTGAAGCCAGTCGACATTGCTGGACAGTGCAGTGTCGAGTCAGTTTGGTGTGACATAAGCATTGGGAGATCAAAATTGAGAGTATGAGTGTGCTATAGGCATAATGACTCTGATGAGTATAATAAGAAACTGTATAGGGAAATAGAGTGGCCCAGTAAATCAGAGAGAGACTTATAATGGGGGATTTTAATTTCCCAGATATTGACTGGAATTTGTGGATTGGTCACTCACACACACACTAGCAAGGCTTTTATTCCGCAGGCGTTTCTGTTGTAGCGTAATAAAACCTAATAAGGTTTTATGAGAAGAGGGGTCAGCCTGCATGGATCAATTAAAGTAAGGGGGGAAGTATGATTAGCTTCGAATGGTTGGGTTTGTGTTGTTTTAGAAAAGGCTAGTCAATTTACTGACAAAATGTCGTTCTTCCTCGGCACTTCTTGATTTTACTCTTTGATCCATAAGTACGACTATGGGCAGGGTATCTGTTCAGTCAACAGTATCTGTTATCTTCCTCGATTTTTCTTTATCTGCTGATCTTTACCTCTCTCTCCACAACTTTCGGCTCTAGAAAAGCTCTACAAATACTGGAAATCCTCTTGGATATCTTCAACAACTCTCTAAGTCTCTCAGATCCACTCTCTGACCCTTATAACTCTAAATTCTCCGAAATCTACATTAAGACTGCCAAAAGCTGTCGTTTTCTATCCCCTTTTCACATATATACCTCTGCATCCCCTATCTGAGTTACCCATGACCTGTTCTGATCTCATGGGTCAATCATGTGGGGCAAAGAATTGCACTTGGAAACTGTCAACTTTTGTCAACATATAACATATCAAAAATGATATGTTATATGGAGAAAGGAAGTCTCATATTTGTGTAGGGCAGTTTCTTATGTTTTACAATCGCCGCCATCGAACATAACTTGATACACTTTTACAAATGGAATTTTAAAATGACAGTCGATGTGTTTATCAGATTTGATTGCGTAAGAAGTGTCTCTTGTTCTGATTACTCACCCTTTTCTGTTAAAAGCCGCATTCTCCTCTTGTCATTCCTGGGCCATTAGGAGTTTATGCCTGCCCGTTGCCGTCGGGAAAGGGGACTGACGTCATTAATTGACTAGGCACTTAACTGCAGTATGTTGTTTCACCTACCGAATCCCCTGAGGTGGTGAATGGTTACAGGTGCCAAAGCGAAAGTAAAAACAGAGTTAATTCCAATGGGGTGACGCTACTAATTTATACAGACCGTGGAAAAAGTATTGGGCACTATGAGGAATAAATGCTTCTAAAAAGTGACCGAAAGGGATAAAAATGATCTCATTTTTAACACTTTTGTGGATTTATTGGATGATTGTTTTCGACATCAGCATGTTCGGGAGGCAACTAGAAGAAGTAATACTCTTGATTTGATTATCAGTACTGATTCTTCATGCATTAAGAATCTGCAAATAAAGAAACCACTAGGGCGCAGTGATCACAGTGTGCTGAAGTAGGATTTATTTAAGGATGTAACTACCATCAGGGGTAAAGGAAAGGGTTATTGTTTTCATAAAGGCGACTACGATGGCCTGAGACAGTATTTAAATTCTATACAGTGGGGCCAACTGATGATGTTACCAACAGGAAATTCAAAATGTGAAGCATTCAAAGAACTGATCTTGGAAGCTACTAGGCTTTACATACCAACTAAGAAATATTGTTCAAGGTTTAGGCCTAAATGGATGTCAGAAGAACTAATGAGACATATGGCAGAGAAGAAAAATGCATGGAATACATATAAATTAACATGTGACACAGAAGCCTAGGATAGATATAAGTTGATCGGTAACAAAGTTACAAAGGAGTTTAGGCAGGCGAAGGCAGATTACGAGAAATCTTTGGCAAAGGATACAAAAAAAAACAACAAAGTGTTCTTTCCTTATCGATATCACGTTGAATCAGATTGGTCAACGTGATATCGATGGTTCAACTGTTGATGATCCTGCTCATGTAGATAGCAAAGTAAATTAATATTTTGCATCGATATTCACACATGAGGAGTTATTCAGCGAGGGGAATGCCAGAGGTGTATTCAACTCTGTCAGTAAGCTGTATAATCTTGTAATAACTGAGAATAAAGTGGAGGTGAAATTGTTGAAGGTAAACACAAGAAAGGCACCTGGGGTGGATGGAATCTATTCAGTTATATTAAAGGAGGCAGCAAAGGAAGTAAGCAGACCCTTAGTCATAATTATGAGAGCTTCCTTGGACTGGAGATGTGCAAATGTGATCCCAATTCACAAAGGAGGATCGGAGGCTGACACAAGTAATTGTAGACCTGTAAGTTTAACTGCTGTTCGAGGAAAATTAATGGAGGCACTGGTTAAAGAAGCACTGCAGGATCAAAGTCTTGCCTGACCAATTTGATTGGATACTATGATGCAGTCACAAAAGAACTGGATGCCGGGAATAAATTTGATATTATATACTTGGATTTTAGAAAGGCTTTGATACTGTTGCATACGGAAGACTGCTGAAAAATTGCAGCAGTCTAGCATTGGAGGCAAATTGCTGCTATGGATAAAGGGGTGGTTGGGGAGAGAAGACAGAGAGTGGTAATCAATGGACACTGCTCATCATGGACTAATGTTATTAGTGGTGTCTATCAGGGTTCAGTGTTGGGTCAATTATTATTTTCGTCATTTATGAATAATACTGATGATGGTATATCAAGCTTAATGTCCAAGTTTGCAGACGATACAAAGGTTGGCAGGGTTGTTAAGGATACTATTGACGCTATTCTGCTACAACAGGATCTGTAAAATTTGAGCAAATGGGTTGAGAGGTGGCAAATGAAGTTTAACATTGACAAATGTAAAGTACTACATATGGGAAAGAGCAACCGCAGAGCAACGTATCAACTCTGTGGTACTACACTTACAGTTGTAGAGAATGAAAGGCACCTGCGGCTAATCGTGCAGACAGATATGAAGTTCTCTGAGCAGTGCGGATGGGCTGCAAGAGTAGCTCATGGTGTCTGGTCAGTGATATACAGGAATTTCTCTAGCAGGGATAAGGAGGCGATTATTCCCTTGTGGGTGAAGTGGAGTGGAAGTGTTTTTTTTTGGCTGATGCTACATAAGCTTGCTTTCTTGCATCATATGCCTTTACTAATGGTCATAATAATAAATAAATAATTATTTATTTATTATTTTTTTATTTTATTTTTTTTAGCCCTCCCTGGGCAGCTCAGATTAATCCCAGGGTCGGCCAGCCAGAGTTCTCTTCCCACTTATCTGGCCCGGCTCCCAGTGCCAGTGACGGTAACTAGCAGTCTATGGTGTTCCACAGACCCTAGGCTAAGCGGCCAGAAGAACAAAATATCCCGCACTGAGCAAACATGAACATACACTAACATATGCTATCTGGCCTTGACAGTACTGTCTTACTTCACAAGAGATTCAAATGCGGAGTTGTGCGAAAGCAAAGGTGCCGTCTGTCAAAAAAACACTATGTCACTATTTACTAATGGTCAGACCACACCTTGAGTACTGTATACTGGTCTGGACACCTCAATTCAAGAAGGATGTAGAGCTGCTGGAACGAGTATAGCGAAGGGCAACAAGATTAGTGAATGGAACAAGGGGTTGCCCTTACGAAGAAAGAGTTAAGTTTTGCAAATTACAGTGTCTGGAGACTAGGCACCGGCGAGGTGATTTGATAGAGGTGTATAAAGCCTTGAATAGTTTGGGCATGCTCGATGCCGATGGGATTCGTCCTCTTGTTCAGAATAATCACCTGAGAGGGCATAAATTCAGATTGAGGAAAGACAGATGTAGGATAGATGTGCGAAAATTTGCATTTAGCCAGCGCGTAGTTGGTTGCTGGAACAGACTTCATCCCTTGTTGTGGAAGTTGATAGCCTAAAGAAATTTAAGCTTCAGCTGGACAGGTATTTCGAAGGAATGGAGAGGTGAAGTGGAAGTGTTTTTTTTTTTTTTTTTTTGACTGATGCTGCATAAGCTTGATTTCTTGCATCATATGCCTCTTCTAATGCTAATGCTAATGCTACAGAAAGGAACCCTTGATACTGGACGGCCTCCTCAAATCAAAGTCGATGGAGCCACTATCAAATTGCACACAGAACTGAATTATTTGGGGATTGTTCTGGATAAAAACCTATGCTAAACCCCACACCTGGAGCACTTAAACAAAAGTTAGAAAACTATCAGCACTTATAGCCAGAATATATATATGTCAGTCTTATACAGGGTGATTCACTACCAGTGCGACAAACCTGTAGGAGGTGTAGGGGGCACAAAGACGAATCGGAATGACATAGCATTGCAGGGTCCGAAATGCCTTCGTCATGCGGTAGAGGACGTTGAACGGGAGGTCGCGTGAACAGCGGTCCCGCTGGAAATGAACATTTTTGCGAACCGGTTCCCGAGGTAGTAGGATGGACGAGTATTCAAACGTTGAACTGGCCGACATGCACCTCGCGTATGGAGCTGCGGACTGTAACTGGTGCGCCGCTGTGCGCTTGTACCAGGAACGCTTCCCGCACAGGCATGCTCCTCATCATACGATTTTCGCACGTGTGCACAGAAGGTAAAGTGAGACTGGTTGTTTCACGAGAGGTACCATGAATGGTGAGCGAACGACGAGGACGCCAGACAATGAGGAGAATATCCTATGTCTTGCAGAAGGCAATCCGAGTACGAGTACTCGAGCGATAGGCCAACGATTGGGTATTTCCCAATCCACTGTATGGAGGATACTGTTAACAAACCAAATGAGTTCATACCATCTGCAACGCGTCCAATCATTGGAGCCTGCGGATTATCCACTCCGGAGGACTTTTGCTACTTGGTTTCTTTAACAGAAACGGTTCGCAAATGCTGACTTGCAGCAGGATCGCTGTTCACGCGACCTCCCGTTCAACGTCCTGTACTGCATGACGAAGGCATTTCGGACCCTGCAATGCTATGTGATTCCGATTCGTCTTTGTGCCCCCTACACCTCCTGCAAGTTTGTCGCGCTGGTACTGAATCACCCTGTATAAGTCAGTCTTCATCCCAGCCGTGACATATGCTGCGGGGGGTGTAGTACCCAAGGAAAATACGGCAAACTTGAATCCATTGTATGCTCCATATTACTAAAGACTACCAGAGCTTGCTGCATGGTCAGTACCCACGCGCTCCAGGTCCTGAAGCGCGTGGGTTTTGCGCTGTGGGCTGTTGTACCAACTCTGGAAAAGAAGAGCGGTAACCCACATGGATTTCATTGTTGATCCAGAAATCAGCAAAACCTTGCAACAGAAAAGGCTTACGGAACACCTAAAAGAGAGCTGGCCGAACTGATGGAATTTATCCACCAAAGGAATCATTACCAAGAAGTTCCTGCCAGATATCAGCAGGGTGTATCCACTCTCCCTGGCATGGCTATCTCCCGGACTATACACCATGTTTTACTGACTGGGCACTGCTCCTTTAGACACGTATTTGGTCTCACAGACACCCCATTCTGTGCCTGTGGACAAGAAGAATCCTGGGAGCACTTGCTTCAAGAGTGCGACCTCTTCGAAGACTTACGTGGACAAATGTACACGACTATCCACTCACTACTCAGGAATGAAGAGCACATCATTTTACAGGAGCAGGTTAACTATAGGGCCTTATCCCCCTTTGCCCAGCTGCTGTTTACAAGACAAAGAGCCTTTTTACCTCACTAAAGAAAATGACACAACATAAGAGGAGTAGGGCCCATCTTTTGGACACAAATGCTAGACATGACATCAAGTTAACATCTTGCGATGTATAGAAGGCCATTTGGCGCTCTCTATCCCGCACTAGTGTGGTATCTTTTAACCCCCTTCCCCTCGAGGGAGGAAAGAGGAACATGTTCCCCATCCCCCTGCCTCTCCCATTTTCCTTCTGTTGGGGCACGGGCCTGCTCCATTGCTAGCAGGGACCATCTACTCTATCGGCCCCTTACTTCCTTTTTCTCCCCTCCAGCCTTTAGTCTCCCTACCCTTCTTTCACTTCACACCGCGTCTGCCCCACACGTCCAAATTTAATTAACACCAAAATTCTTGCCCGACGTATTAGACCTCAAATCTTGATATTTCCAGCGCATAACCCCATATAGAGAAATTTCTATAGTTATCGGCAGAATAGACCGCGTTCATCTTTAACTTCTTAGGTCCTAGCCACTGAAATATCAGGAAAGTAGGTGGCACCTACCAGAGTAGATTTCTCCTAATGGTACACCCGGTCGGCCTCCCCGTGGCTGGGTATGGGAATGTCGGGTCCCACCAGGGGCCCGGCGGCTAACAGATCGGATGAACAATGGGCACAACATACTACATATCACACGATCCATACACTTTTAAAATCTCTGGCTTTGACAGGGTATTGTCACTCGATACATAGAACATACGCGGAGATGGGAGAAATCCCAGTAGCCGTTAGACCCTCAACATATCTATACCTATACCTAAACATAATCGAGTCGTTTAATGAAATATTTTTTATGTTTAATAAAAATAAATATACCTACATATTATTGCTGACCAGGTACGCCCTTTCATGGCAATGGTCTTCCCCTCTGGCGATTCCGTCTTTTTCAGCAGGATAATGCGCCATGCTATACCGCCCGGATTGTTTGAGGAACATGAGAAAGGCTTCCAGGTATTGCCCTGGCCCTCAAATTCCACAGACATAAATCCCATCGAGCATCTGTGGTTTGTGTTGGAACGGCAACTATGATCTGCGGCGTCTCAACCACGGACCCTACTGGAATTAAAGGATCTGCTGGTTGCAAGTTGGTACAAGATACCACAAGGCAGAGTTAGAAATCTTGTAGCGTTCATGCCTCGCCGGGTACGAGTTGTTTTGGCTGCACATGGATGACCAGCATTATATTAGGTAATCATAATGTTTTGATAATGTTGTCATAATGTTTTGGCTCATCGGTGTAGAGTACTACATACAAGTCTGGAAGGCTCATTTTAGGAAGGTGTGGATCTGTTGGGACGGCTGCAAAAAAAAGTAAAAATATTAGCCAAGAACAGAAAAGGTTACTTTTCCAAGAGAGACTTCAGTTTGCAAGTTGTAGTAGTAGTAGTAGTAGTATTAGTAGTGGCATGTGATGCAAGAAAGCAAATGTATGAGCTTATGCAGCATCAGCCAAAAAAAAAAAAAAAAAAAAAAATCACACCATTCCCACCAAATGCCTGTCCAGTTCCTCCTTAAATTTATTCAACCTATCAACTTCCACAACGACACATGGAAGTTTCTTCCAGCAATTAACCACCCGCTGGCTAAAGGCAAATTTCCGCACATCTGATCTACATCTGTCTTTTCTTAATTTGAATTTATGCACCCTTAGGTTCGTAATCTGAACAAGTGGAAGGATCCCATCAGAATTCAGCGTGCTGAACCCATTCCTGGCCTTATACACCTCAATCAGATCACCGCGCAGGTCCCTAGTCTCCAGCCACTGCAATTTGCAGAACTTAAGCCTCTCTTGGTAAGAGGATCCCTTCATTCCCGTCACCAATCTTGTTGCCCTTCTCTGTACACGCTCAAGTAAATCTACATCCTTCCTAAAATGAGGCCTCCAGACCTGTACGCAATAATCAAGGCGTGGCATGACCATTGCCTTATACAGAGGGATAATCACCTCCTTTTCCCTGCTAGCAAAATTCCTTTATATCATTGACAAAACCCCATGACCTGACCTGGCAGCCTGTCTACATTGCTCAGAAAACTTCATATCTGCTTGCACAATTACTCCCAGGTCTTTTTCATTTTCTACCACCTTAAGTGTAGTACAACACAGTTGGTACGTTTCTCTAGGGTTACTTCTACCCATATGCAGTACTTTGCATTTGTCAAGGTTAAACTTCAGTTGCCACTTCTTAGCCCATTTGCCCAAATTATCTAGATCCTGTTGCAGTAGCACACTGCCATTACTGTCATTAACAACCCTGCCAACTTTTGTTTCCTCTGCAAACTTCGACACTAAGCCTGATATACCTTCATCAATATCATTGATAAATATACAAAACAATAGTGGACCCAACACCGAACCCTGTGGGACTCCACTAATAACATTAGTCCAAGAAGAGCAGCACCCATTGATTACCACCCTCTGTCTTCTCGCACTTAACCATCCTTTTATCCATTGTAGCAACTTACCCTTAATGCCATTCTGCTCCAATTTGTACAATAGTCTTCCATGCACAGCAGTGTCAAAAGCTTTCCTGAAATCCAAATATATGATATCAAAATTATTTTTTGCATCCAGTTCCATTGTAACACATCATAATATCCTATCAAATTTGTCAGACAAGACTTTCCCACTTTCCCTTAACAAACCCATGCTATGTCTGAATTATTGCTGCAGTCTTGTCTAGATAATCCTGCAATGCATCTTTAACCAGCGACTCCATTATTTTACCCGGAACAGAAGTTAAAGTAACTGGTCTGTAATTACTCGTGTCACACTTCGATCCCCCTTTGTGAATTGGGGATACATTTGCACATCTCCAGTCCGTGGGAACCTCCCTTAGTCCAAGGATGCTCTCATAATTATGGCCAAGGGTTTGCTTAGTTGCTTTGCCGCCTCCTTTAATATAACTGGATAGATCCCATCCACCCAGGTGCTTTTCTTACGTTTAACTTCAACACTTTCTCTTCCACTTTGCTCTCAGTTATTACAAAATCATTAAGTATCCTGCTACAATTTGATAACCTTCTGCCATTTTCAAACCTTAATAATTCCTCACGTGTGAATGTAGGTGCAAAATACTCATTCAGTTTGTTTGCTATCTGAGCAGGATCATCAACAGTCGAACCATCGATGTCAAGTGGACCAATCGGATTCATCCCCTTCCTTTTAGAGTTTATATAAGTAAAGGAATCCTTGCTGTTTTTCTTAGCATCTTTTGCCAAGGATTTCTCGTAATCTGCCTTCGCCTGCTTAACCTCCTCTGTAACTTGGTTACAGATCAACTTGTAGCTGTCATAGGCTTCTGTGTCACGTGTTAATTTTTATGCATCCCATGCATTTTTCTTCTCTGTTACGAGTCCCATTAGTTGATTTGACAACCATTTAGGCCTAAACCTTGAACAATATTTCTTAATAGGTATGAAACGTTTAGTAGCATCCACGATTAATTCCTTGAATGCTTCCCACTTAGAATTTTCTGTTGGTAACATCATCAGTTGATTCCACTGTACAGAATTTAAAAACTGTCGGAGACCACTGTACTCGCCTTTACGGAAGCAAAAACCCTTTCCTTTACCCCTGATGGTAATTAAATCTTTAAGTAAATCCCACGTCAGTACACTGTGATCACTGCCACCTAGTGGTTCTTTTATCTGCAAATTCCTAATACATGAATGATCACTGCTGATAACCAGATCAAGAGTATTACTTTCTCTGGTTGCCTCTCGAACATGCTGCTGCAGAAAACAATCATCCAATAAATCCTCAAAAGTCTGACTAGTGTGTGAGTGACCAACCCACAAGTTCCAGTCAATATCTGGGAAGTTAAAATCCCCCATTATAAGACATTCCGATTTACTAGCCCACTCTATTTCTCTGTACAATTGTTCATTGTACTCAATGAGTCATTAGGCCTATAACAAACTCCTACTCTTATTTTTGCTTTCGCAGTGCTTATGTCACACCAAACTGACTCAACAGTGCACTGTTCATCTATATCAACTGGATGCACTCCTTTTGATTTTATGTTTTTCTTAATTAACAGCATAACACCTCCTCCCTTCCTATCCTGTGTGTCCTTTCTGTACACATTGTACTCCCCAAATTCTAGGTCGGCATTCCTTATATCAGTGTGACACCATGTCTCTGATATCCCAACAATATCCGCCTTTGATATCTTGACCAACACTTCAAATTCATCAAATTTATTTACTATACTTCTAGCATTGGTATACATGCAAGCATACATGCTCCTACTCCTATTCTTTGTTACCCTAACACATCCCATATACCCACCTATTTCAGGATGACTGCCACCCGTCCCTGAAACCCCCAACACCCCACGCTCCAGGTCGCTACTTATTCTAATAGAAGTTGTGCAAGAATCACCTTCACCTCTGCCTATGGCTACTGTTAAACTATTAATCCTTGTATCCCCCCAAGCTATCAGTTTTCCGACCCACCCAACACTGCCTCGATAGCATCAGCAAAAATTCTTGCACCCTTTCTATTTAAGTGTATCCCATCCCTGTAGAAGCAGTCTCTCCTGTTAATAAGTACAGTTAACAAGTTGTTCCGAATAGGCCCGTTTGAAATGCTTTCAATTTAAGTGGATTTAATAAAGTAAATGCTGATGGCATCTTTATTATTTCTCAGATGATGTACACAAGGGGACATTGTAAGCTTTGGTTTACCAAAAAAAAAAGAATAATAATAATAAATAAATAAAATAAAATAATAATTATAATATATATCCATCTAACATTGGAATATATTCTTACAAATTAGACTGATTCGGTGAACATTTAATTATACCCGTCAACGAAAGATTAAAATGGGATCAGGTATTAACCGTTAGGAAGGTGCTTAAGGGCGAGGGAAATTTCTCAGAAGGACGGCAAACTTTGACCTACAGAACGAAGGTCAAGTCAGAATTCCTCGAAAAAAGTGCGAGCCAGGAGAAATATACGGAGAAGGTCCAGGACGAAGGAATTAATCGGGGATGATATTAAAATAAGGTGTGGAGTAGAATTTAGTACCAAATGGAATGTATAAGGATTTGCTCGACGGGAAACGGAGAAAAAGAGTTGGTCGTTTACAGTGAGTTGGTGGTAGTAGTAGTAGTAGTAGTAGTTGTGGCACTTGATGCAAGAAAGCAAGTGTAGGAGCTTATGCAGCATCAGCCAAAAAAAAAAAAAAAAATCACACCATACCCTCCAATTGCCTGTCCAGTTCCTCTTTAAATTTATTTAACCTATCAACTTCCACAATGACAGATGGAAGTTTGTTCCAGCAATTAACCACCCGCTGGCTAAAGGCAAATTTCCGCACATCTATTCTACATCTATCCTTTCTTAATTTGAACTTATGTCCCCGTAGGTTCGTATTCTGAACAAGTGGGAGGATCCCATCAGAATTCAGCGTGCTCAACCCATTCAAGGCCTTATAGACCTCAATCAGATCACCGCGCAGGTGCCTAGTCTCCAGCCACTGCACTTTGCAGAACTTAAGCCTCTCTTGGTAAGAGGATCCCTTCATTCCCCTCACCAATCGTGTTGCTCTTCTCTGTACACGCTCAAGCAAATCTACATCCTTCCTAAAATGAGGCCTCCAGACCTGTACGCAGTACTCAAGGCGTGGCCTGACCATTGCCTTATACAGAGGGACAATCACCTCCTTTTCCCTGCTAGCAAAATTCCTATATATCATTGACAAAACCCCATGACCTGCCCTAGCAGCCTGTCTACATTGCTCAGAAAACTTCATATCTGACTGCACAATTACTCCCAGGTCTTTTTCATTTTCTACCACCTTAAGTGTAGTACCACACAGTTGGTACGTTTCTCTGGGGTTACTTCTACCCATATGCAGTACTTTGCATTTGTCAAGGTTAAACTTCAGTTGCCACTTCTTAGCCCATCTGCCCAAATTATCTAGATCCTGTTGCAGTAGCACACTGCCATTACTGTCATTAACAACCCTGCCAACCTTCGTGTCATCTGCAAACTTCGACATTAAGCCTGATATACCTTCACCAATATCATTGATAAATATAGAAAACAACAGTGGACCCAACACCGAACCCTGTGGGACTCCACTAATAACATTAGTCCACGAAGAGCAGCACCCATTGATTACCACCCTCTGTCTTCTCCCACTTAACCATCCTTTTATCCATTGTAGCAACTTACCCTTAATACCATTCTGCTCCAATTTGTACAGTAGTCTTCCATGCGCAACAGTGTCAAAAGCTCTCCTGAAATCCAAGTATATGATATCAAAATTATTTTTTGCATCCAGTTCCTTTGTGACCACATCATAATAACCAATCAAATTTGTCAGACAAGACTTTCCCTTAACAAACCCATGCTGTGTCTGAATTATTGCTGCAGTCTTGTCTAGATAATCCTGCAATGCATCTTTAACCAGTGACTCCATTATTTTACCCGGAACAGAAGTTAAACTAACTGGTCTGTAATTATTCCTGTCACCCTTCGAACCTCCTTTGTGAATTGGGGATACATTTGCACATCTCCAGTCCGTGGGAACCTCCCCTGAATCCAAGGATGCTCTCATAATTATGGCTAAGGGTTTGCTTAGTTGCTTTGCCGCCTCCTTTAATATAACTGGATAGATCCCATCCGCCCCAGGTGCCTTTCTTATGTTTAACTTCAACAATTTCTCCTCCACTTTGCTCTCAGTTATTACAAAATCATTAAGCACACTGCTAGAATTTGATAACCTTCTTCCATTTTCAAACTGTAATGATTCCTCACGTGTGAATGTAGATGCAAAATACTCATTCAGTTTGTTTGCTATCTGAGCAGGATCGTCAACTGTCGAACCATCGATATCAAGTGGACCAATCATATTCAGCCCCTTCCTTTTAGAGTTTATATAAGTAAAGAAATCCTTGCTGTTTTTCTTAGCATCTTTTGCCAAAGATTTCTCGTAATCCGCCTTTGCCTGCCGAACCTCCTTTGTGACCTGATTACAGACTAGCTTATATCTGCTACAGGCTTCTGCGTCGCCAACTCTCTCTCCTGGTTTGGAGAGAGAGTTGGTCGTTTAGCGTGAGTTGTTCGGTGAGTTTTTTTGGAGATACAGAACAAAGAAATCCGAAATGAAGACCATAATGGAAAGTCGTCCTAAAACCAAGGAGCTGGCCCAAACTGGAGAAGGGGAAAATTAAGTGTAGGTACTGTTTACCGTTATTATACCTAGCCAAGATATAGTCCCTGGGGAGAAGAGAATAAAATATAAGGCATTCAGTACTCCTGCCTGCGAATGACATGTTTAACCAGTAAAGTGGAAGGATAAAACCCAACTGAGGTCTTAAAAGAACTGTAAATTATTCTTCGTGGTAATGAGATTTAGCAAAGAACTTTTGTAACGGTACATTCCTGTGGAGTTTGCTTGTAGTGGACAATTAGTGAAAATTTGTATGTACATGAGTTTGAATTCCTTGTATTAAACATGTTACAATTAACTAACTATGTGTATTTGTCAGTTTGTCTCACTGTATTCTAGCTAACCCAAAATCCCTGGACAAATATACGCAATCAAAGGCCCAAGGGTAACATATAGTTACCGAAATAATAAATGAACAGTAGGTGGCAAAAAAAATATATATAAATTAATTAAACAATTATATATATATATATATATATATTACACAGAGTAAAAGTGTACGCCTACTACATATATTGAAGAGTGTGTGTGTGTGTTGCAATACAAATTTGTGAACATTTTCTTCCACCCTGAGAGTAATTGATTGTTAGAACAAATGTACATTTGTTTTTGCCTTTAGCCAGTGGTTGGTTGGTTGGTGGAACAGACTTCCTTCCTTTGTTGTGGAAGTTGATAGCCTAAATAAATTTAAGGCTGAGCTGAACAGGTATTTGAAATGAACGGAGGGGTGAAATTGGAGCGTATTTTTTTTTTTTTTTTTTTGGTTGATGCTACATAAGCTTGCTTTCTTGCATCATATGAGTCTACTAATAATACATTTGTACATTTAATGTCCAAGTTTGCAGATGATACAAAGGTTGGCAGGGTTGTTAACGACAGTAAAGACAGTATGCATATAGTTACCGAAAGCCAACTGAATCTAGATAAGTTGGGGAAATGGGCTGAGAAGTGGCAATTGAAGTTTAACATTGACACATGCAAAGTACTGCATATGGGTAGCAATAACCGAAGAGAAGGTATTAAAGGAGAGCCGGGCTAGTGCTTGGCTCAGGTGGCCAGAACAGCTGCTATTCATCCTTCATTCAGATTTTTTGTCTATCTTCATGGTTGCTTGGTAGGACCTCTTTGGTGTTATTCATATTTTGGCTTCTAGCCATTATGTGGCTAGTGTGCATTCAGGTCCTGTCTTCTTCTGTACAAGGCTTCGGCAAACTTTGAGAAGGCAATATATTCCTGCCTTCCGTCCAGGAGGTGTTCTCTATCTCTGGGCAAAAAAATGATCCGGGTGATGAGCTGACAGCGGAGGTCATCATAAAGCTGGCATTCATGCATGAGGTGGTGCCAGCTCTCCAGCTCTCCACAGCATCAAGTAGGGTCATCTGTAATGCCCAGGGCTGTAAGTTTAGCCTTAAAGGCACCATGTCCTGTTAGCAGGAAGGTCGCGTGGAGTCCCGGCGTGAACCATGCTGGAGCCATTGGATAGAGTTTTCCAACGTTGGGGAAGAATCGTTTGGTGACTTCTCCCTTTGGGGAATTCTCCCATCTGGTTTGCCAGGTTTGCACGAGATGATTTGTAAGTCTCTTTTTCTCAGTCAAACGGTTTGTGGTAGGATCTGCGTCGAAGCCGGCGAAGGTGCAGGCTCTTCCCTTGGAGAGTTCATATAATACTCCACATTTAGCTACTTCGAGGTCTAAAGGTAGGGTTCCCGCCAGCACCTGCAGCGCGTGGGTGCTAACTGTTCTGCAGGTCCGGGTTATAGCGTGAAGCATGGCTCTGTGGATAGAGTCGAGGATTCTGCGATTTACAGCCATGGTGACTTTGGGGTACCATGCTCCGGAAGCATAGGTAGCTATTGGCAGGAAGGCGGCTTTGTAAAACAACTTAAGGGTCTTCTTTTTCAATCCCCAATCCCTTTTTGCTACTCTGGTAACAAGGGCTGTATAGCCCCGTATCTTCTTTCGGATGTATTTCAAGTGTGCCTGGAAGGATAGAGTGGGGTCCAGTATCACTCCCAGGTGTCTAAGTCTTGATTTGTTGGGGTGTCTGTGGGTCTACATGAAGGTGGAAGGTTGCGTCCAAATGTGATACCATCAATCTTAATCTGTGGGGGTCGCCTGTAATCTAGGGAACCCTTGAGGAGAATGGAGTCCGTTTTGGTTGCAGAGATCCTAAAGAAGTGGAATTGGTCCACTCTTGTAGGATTTAAAGGGCATGATTTGCCTTTTTTTCCAGCTGGATTCTGCTGTTTCCCTCTATCATCAGGATGAGGTCGTCTGCAAAGGCTTGTGAAGACGCCTCTCCAATATTTGTATTTAGGAATTCATCCAAGACGATGTTCCATAACGTAGGTCCTAAAACGGAGCCTTGTGGACAGCTTCTGTAGATTTTTCTGGTGAGTATTTTATATGGAGCATTCACCATGATGAGTCTACTGGAGAGGTAGCTTTCGATTACTCGATAGAGGTTGCCCGGCATCCCACTCTCCCGGAACCGGGCCAGGACGCTCGGCCACCAAAGGGTGTCGAACGCCCCAGCAAAGTCGATAGAGATAGCCAGGAAATATTTGTTTTCTGTGGCAGCTGCATGTGCAAGGACGTTCTTCAGGGCAGCTACAGTCGACGTTTCCGGTCTAAAGCCGTACTGGTTTGGGGACATTAGGTTTGCCTGTAGGTAGTGAGCCTGTATTCTGGTTAACAGGAGTCGTTCCAAGAGTTTACTGCAGACTGTTAGTAGGGCTATTGGTCTGTAGGAAGTTGGTTGGTCTGGTGGTTTTGTCGGGTTTTTAATTATGAGTTTAATATTTGCTTTTTTCCAGTCCTTCGGATAGGTCCCAGTTTGGAGACATAGATTAAAGAGGTTCAGTAGCATGTCAGGGGCTATCTCCACCACCTTCCTGATGATTTCCGGCTGCAAGAGGTCCGGACCCGGACATTTCTTACTTTTAATAAGGTGCGCAGCCGCTTGTAATTCCTCTATTGTGAAATCCGGTTCCCTGTCTTCTGTTCGGTAGTCGTCATTCTCTGTGCACATCTTGATTTGTTGGGGTGTCTGTGGGTCTACATGAAGGTGGAAGGTTGCGTCCAAAATATTGTTAACAGATGCCTCCCAAGAATTGGTAGCATCTCCCTGTGGTGTTATGGTGGTTAAAATTACCTCTCCCCTGGGGAGTTTATTAGTGGTTACTTTGTAGACCACCCCCCCCAGGGGTAGTGTTGCCAGTGGTTGCGACCAGATTTTCCCACGAGAGTTGTTTACTTCTGCGTATGAGCGAGGTGTACTGGTTTCTGGCCTCTTTGTAGATTTCCCGCAGTGCATCCACTTCAGGGGCAGGCCAGGAGCGTCTGGCTCTCTGGAATGCTTTTCGTTTGTCCTGGACTTCCCTTCGGAGCCTCTGGAGCTCCGGACTTCACCATGGTACAGCGCCTGAGGCAGGTTTTCTTCGTTTTATGGCAGCATTCGATGCTTTAGTAATAATCGCTGTGACTGTTTGTTGGAGTTGGTGAGGGTCTTGGTTTGTTTGAATTGCAGCTTGCTGTGTATCTTTTTCTGCGATTAGGGTATCTCTGAATTGGTTCCAGTTTGCAGTGTTCAATGCATATCTCTGCAGCATTTTTCTCTCAGGATATTGTCTCTGATGGTCTCTGTTGAGTTGGAAGGCCAGGACCCTGTGGTCGGACGTTGTCCAGGCATCCTGAACCGTCCAGTCTGTTATATTGCCAGCAATGTTCCTAGTGGCTAGGGAGACATCGATGGTTGATTCCCATCGTAGGTTGCAGTAAGGCGGTAGTTGATTAGGTTGGTTTAGCACTGTTATCGTTGATGTTGCTAGGAATTCCTCCAGGCACTGCCCATTCCTTGTCCCCTGCCTGTCCGGGGTATGGCTGTACCAAGCTGGTGACCTGCAGTTCACGTCCGCTCCTATTATTAGTTTCTGGTCAGGGAGGATATTTGTTACATGTTCTAGGTACCTTGTAGCCATCGTTATGTCCTCTCCAGGGCGGCAATAAAGGGCTACAACGTAGAAGGCTCCCAGTGCTGAGATAAGATGTGCACAGACTGCCCAGGCCGTGCAGAGGTGAGTGATCCTGGTAACTGTTATATCTGGGTTTCTGACCACAATAGCGGCCCAGGGGTTTCATTTTCAGGCTGTATGATCTTGTATTGTAGGGGGTATCCCCTTACTTGATTGACGGCTGCGTATGGTTCTTGGAGTATGATGATATCTATATTTTCGTCGTCGGCTTTCATCCTGACCTGGTCGGCCACTGCCCTGGTTCTATGAGCGTTTAGCTGGAAGAATTTGATTACTTTAGTGTTGAATTGTTTATGGTGTGGTGCCATAATCTGTTCTGGATTGGGTCAAGCTCTTGTATTTTTGGTATATGGGACACATGCTGTCTCTGAGGGAATGGGATCCTTCAATTTTCTGACTTTTGCAGTTAGCACAAACGGCGTCTGTGCTCTTATTTGGGCAGTCGGTGAAGTTGTGGCCCTTGCCAGCGCAGTGGCCGCAGGTTCGCACAGCCTGGGAGCATGTGTGCGATGTGTGTCCGAACTTGCAGCAGTTGTAGCATTTGATGATAGCCACATATTCGCGGAATCGGTGGCCACCCCAATATATATAAACTCTAGTCTGATTTATAAGTATTTGCCAAGCTACCGGGCTCAGTTCTACAGACCAGTTGACTGTGCTTGAGGACTTGGTCTTGATGGTGTGCTTGGGTATCACATGATCATTTATATTTTGATCTGGCAAATGTTTGGACAGATTTCTATAAAACAATTCTCTTGCAACCTCCTCGGGTTATAAGGATGGAGGGCCCCTTCCTTCTTGGGGGTTCACCTCTGAGCCCCAGGGTTGCAATCTTGGGGTTGGCTATTATTTCATTTATTTCCTCTGTGGTCTCTGTTTCGATGACCACGCCTGGATTCCTTGTCTTTCGTACCGATTTTATTTTCCGAAGAGAAACGTACCAATTGTGTGATACTACACTGAGTGAAGTTGAAAGCGAAAAAGACCTGGGGATAATTGTGCAGTCAAATATGAAGTTCGCTGAGCACTGCAGACGGGTTGCCAGGCAGGTCATGGAGCCTTGTCAACGATATATAAAAATTTTGCTAGCAGGGACAGGGAGGTGATTATCCCGTTATACAAGGCAATGATCAGGTGATACCTAGAGTACTGTGTACAGGTCTGGAGGCCTCATTTTAGGAAGGATGTAGAGTTGCTAGAACGAGTACAAAGAAGGGCAACAAGATTGGTGAGGGGAACAAAGGGGTTCTCTTACCAAGAAAGTCTCAAGTGCTGCAAATTGCAGTGCCTGGAGAGTAGGGACCTGCGAGGTGGTCTGATTGAGGTGTATAAGGCCTTGAATGGGTTGAGCAAGCTGAATGCTGATGGGATTCTTCTTCTTGCTCAGACTAAGAACCTGAGGGGGCACAATTTCAAATTGGGGAAAGATATTTGTGGAATTGATGTGCGGAAATTTGCCCTTAGCCAGCGAGTAGTTGATTAGTGGAACAGGCTTCCATCTTTTGTTGTGGAAGCTAATTGGCTAAATAAATTTAAGGCTGAGTTGGACAGGCCTTTGGAACGAATGGAGGGGTAAAATGAGAGTTTTTTTTTTTTTTTTTTTGGCTAATTCTGCATAATCTTGCTTTCTTGCATCTTATGCCTCTACTAATGCTAATGCTAATCCTAATCTGGTGTTTTGGAGATGGGCACTTCGAATAATTTAGTGAATGATTAAACTTATTGAAATTGGGGATGTACAGAAGAAGTGGATTTTTTTCCTGAGTACTACAGATGTGGCTCTCCCACTGAGAAAGCCAAAAAATGGGAATGAAGTGATGTGGTTGCATCCCGTGTTTTTATGGGTATAAATTATTTGCATAATGTAAGGCGGTAGTTCGATTTCTATTGGATCTTTACAATTTGCATGCCTGGATGCCTATTATATCAAATAATATTTCATTATGAACAGTGTCTTCGGCGACACTGTTCATAATGAAATATTCACGAAAAACATTTTGTTGTGTTAATTTGTAGGGAAATATTTTTATTTTTAATCCCTTGGGCGTGAATATGGCGAAAGACGTCAGTATTGATTGAATATTTGAATCAGTTTCGATTATTTCGATCTAAGCTGAGTAGAAACCGCAGAGAAGTATGCTACTATTCTGTGGTTATCAACACTAACTTGTGCGTATTAACGTTTGGTTTCTGTGGTTGTTGGTTAGTTTTCTGCGTGTCTGGAAATGTTATCTGAGCTAAAGTTATCTTATATTAGTTTATATTTATTGAGTCTTTCGTATTGTTGAGTAGGTATTGTTAATAACTCTTAAAGTTTTTTTTTTTGTTTGTTAAGACATTAATATTTTACTTAAAAGGTTTCGTATGTGGAAGTCGCTGTTATTCACTGAATTAAGATAGTTTTGTCGAAATGGTTTCAGTTTGGATGCAAATTAGATTTATACTGCTTGGACTTGACGTAAGTGGGTTCATAGAAATCTTAATTTTTAAAGCCGTTTCCTATTAATATTTTTTACATGGACTAATAGATTAACAGTAGCTGTTGGCCGAGGTGAAAGTGATTCTTGCGCTGCTGCTATTGGAATGAGCAGAAACCTGGAAAATAAGGTGCAGGAGATTTCAAAGACTGCTGGGAGTCATTGCGAAACAAGAAAATATATGGCCTGTGTTAGGGTAGCTAAGAATTGGAACAGGTGCATGTATACTTGCGTGTACACCAATGCTAGGAGTTTGGTAAATAAATTTGATGAATTTGAGGTGATGGTCAAATCATCAAAGGCAGATATTGTTGGGATATCAGAGACGTGGTGTCACACAGATATTAAGAATGCAGAAATGGAATTTGGGGAGTACAATGTGTACAGGAAGGGAGGAATGTTTATGATTTAGTTAAGACTGATTTTGATGCATTATAGCCTTAGTTGGCAATGTGCCAATAAAATCCAAACCAACTATTAGTTAAGAAACATGTAAAATCCAAGGAAGTACAGCCGGTCGACATTGCTGCACAGTGCAGTGTCGGTTCAGTTTGGTGTGACGTAAGCACGGGGAAAGCAAAATTGAGAGTACGAGTATGTTTTAGGCTTAATGACTCTGATGAGTATATTAAACAACTGTACAGAGAAATAGTGGGCCAGTAAATCCAAGTGCCTTATAATGGGGATTTTAATTTCCCAGTTGTTGACTAGAATTTGTGGGTTGATCACACACACACTAGCAACGATTCATTGGATGATTGTTTTCAACAGCAGCATGTTCCGGAGGCAACTAGAGGGATCAGTACTTTTGATCTGATTATCAATAGTGATTCTTCGTTCATTAAGAATCTGCAGATAAAGGAACCACTAGGTGGCACTGATTACTCAGCGAGATAACTACCATCAGGGGATACATATAATTTAAGAGAAGAAAATGCATGGGATACATATAAATTAATGGGTGATGTGGAAGCCTATGTAAGTTGGTCTGTAACCAAGTCACAAAGAAGGTTAGGCAGGCAAAGGCAGATTATGAGAAACCTTTGGCAAAGGATGCAAAAAAAGTAGTAGTAGTGGCATGTGATGCAAGAAAGCAAATGTATGAGCTTATGCAGCATCAGCCAAAATAAAAAAAAAAAAAAAAAAACCACACCATTCCCTCCAAATGCCTGTCCAGTTCCTCCTTAAATTTATTCAACCTATCAACTTCCACAACGACAGATGAAAGTTTGTTCCAGCAATTAACCACCCGCTGGCTAAAGGCAAATTTCCGCACATCTATTCTACATCTGTAATTCCTTAATTTAAATTAATGCCCCCTTAAGTTCGTAATCTGAACAAGTGGAAGGATCCCATCAGTATTCAGCGTGCTGAACCCATTCAAGGCCTTATACACCTCAATCAGATCACCGCGCAGGTGCCTAGTCTCCAGCCACTGCAGTTTGCAGAACTTAAGCCTCTCTTGATAAGAGGGTCCCTTCATTCCCCTCACCAATCTTGTTGCCCTTCTCTGTACACGCTCAAGTAAATCTACATCCTTCCTAAAATGAGGCCTCCAGACCTGTACGCAGTACTGAAGGCGTGGCCTGACCATTGCCTTATACAGAGGGATAATCACCTCCTTTTCCCTGCTAGCAAAATTCCTATATATCATTGACAAAACCCCATGACCTGAACTGGCAGCCTGTCTGCATTGCTCAGAAAACTTCATATCTGCCTGCACAATTACTCCCAGGTCTTTTTCATTTTCTACCACCTTAAGTGTAGTACCACACAGTTGGTACGTTTCTCTGTGGTTACTTCTACCCATATCCAGTACTTTGCATTTGTCAAGGTTAAACTTCAGTTGCCACTTCTTAGCCCATCTGCCAAAATTATCTAGATCCTGTTGCAGTAGCACACTGCCATTACTGTCATTAACAACCCTGCCAACTTTTGTATCATCTGAAAACTTCGAAGCTAAGCCTGATATACCTTCATCAATATCATTGATAAATATACAAAACAACAGTGGACCCAACACCGAATCCTGTGGGACTCCACTAATAACATTAGTCCAAGAAGAGCAGCACCCATTGATTACCACCCTCTGTCTTCTCGCACTTAACCATCCTTTTATCCATTGTAGCAACTTACCCTTAATGCCATTCTGCTCCAATTTGTACAATAGTCTTCCATGCACAACAGTGTCAAAAGCTTTCCTGAAATCCAAATATATAATATCAAAATTATTTTTTGCATCCAGTTCCATTGTAACCACATTATAATATCCTATCAAATTTGTCAGACAAGACTTTCCAATTTTCCCTTAACAATCCCATGCTATGACTGATTATTGCTGCAGTCTTGTCTAGATAATCCTGCAATGCATCTTTAACCAGCGACTCCATTATTTTACCCGGAACAGAAGTTAAACTAACTGGTCTGTAATTACTCGTGTCACCCTTCGATCCCCCTTTGTGAATTGGGGATACATTTGCACATCTCCAGTCCGTGGGAAACTCCCTTAGTCCAATGATGCTCTCATAATTATGGCCAGGGGTTTGCTTAGTTGCTTTGCCGCCTCCTTTAATATAACTGGATAGATCCCATCCACCCCAGGTGCTTTTCTTACGTTTAACTTCAACACTTTCTCTTCCACTTTGCTCTCAGTTATTACAAAATCATTAAGTATTCTGCTACAATTTGATAACCTTCTGCCATTTTCAAACCTTAATAATTCCTCACGTGTGAATGTAGATGCAAAATACTCATTCAGTTTGTTTGCTATCTGAGCAGGATCATCAACAGTCGAACCATCGATGTCAAGTGGACCAATCAGATTCATCCCCTTCCTTTTAGAGTTTATATAAGTAAAGGAATCCTTGCTGTTTTTCTTAGCATCTTTTGCCAAGGATTTCTCGTAATCTGCCTTCGCCTGCCGAACCTCCTTTGTGACCTGATTGTAGATTAACTTATATCTGCCATAGGCTTCTGAGACACTTGATAATTTATATGCATCCCATGCATTTTTCTTGTCTGTTACGAGTCTCATTAGTTCATTTGACAACCATTTAGGCCTAAACCTTGAACAATATTTCTTAATAGGTATGAAACTTTTAGTAGCATCCACGATTAATTCCTTGAATGCTTCCCACTTAGAATTTACTGTTGGTAACATCGTCAGGTGATCCCACTGTACAGAATTTAAAAACTGTCGGAGACCACTGTACTCGCCTTTACGGAAGCAAAAACCCTTTCCTTTACCCCTGATGGTAATTAAATCTTTAAGTAAATCCCACGTCAGTACACCGGATCACCGCCACCTAGTGGTTCTTTTATCTGCAAATTCCTAATACATGAATGATCACTGCTGATAACCAGATCATGAGTATTACTTTCTCTTGGTTGCCTCTCGAACATGCTGCTGCAGAAAACAATCATCCAATAAATCCCCAAAAGTCTGACTAGTGTGTGAGTGCCCAACCCAAAAATTCCAGTCAATATCTGGGAAGTTAAAATCCCCCATTATAAGACATTCCGATTTACTAGCCCACTATTTCTCTGTACAGTTGTTCATTGTACTCATCCGAGTCATTAGGCCTATAACACACTCCTCTTATTTTTGCTTTCGCAGTGCTTATGTCGCTCCAAACTGACTCAACAGTGCACTGTTCATCTATATCAACTGGATGCACTTCTTTTGATTTTGTTTTTCTTAATTAACAGCATAACACCTCCTTCCTTCCTATCCTGTATGTCCTTTCTGTACACATTGTACTCCCCAAATTCCAGTTCAGCATTTCTTATATCAGTGTGACAACATGTCTCTGATATCCCAACAATATCCGCCTTTGATGTCTTGACCAACACTTCAAATTCATCAAATTTATTTACTATACTTCTAGCATAAGTATACATGCACCTATTCTTTACTTATGTAAACGCTAGAAGGAAGGTGATGAATCAGATTGATCTACTTGATGTCGATGGTTTAACTGTTGATGATCCTGCTCAGATAGCCAATAAACTAAATGAGTATTTTGCATCTACATTCACATATGAGGAGTTATTCAGGGAGGGGAATGCCAGAGGTGAATTAAACTCTTGCAGTGAGCTGGATGATTTTGTACTAACTGAGAGCAAAGTGGAGGAGAAATTGTTGAAGATAAACACAAGAAAGGCAACTGGGATGGATGGGATCTATCCAGCTATATTAAATGAGGCAGCAATGGAAGTATGCAAACCCTTAGCCATAATTATGAGTGCTTCCTTGGACTCAGGGGAAGTACCCATGGACTTTAGATGTGCAAATGTGACCCCAATTCACAAAGGTTGATCAAAGGGTGACACAAGTAATTACAGATCTGTTAGTTTAACTTCTGTTCCAGGGAAATTAATGGAGGCAGTGGTTAAAAGAAGCACTGCAATGCTTCTTTTAACCACTATATAGTTGATCATCTAGACAAGACTTCAATTGCAACTTGAACACAGTATGGTTTTGTTAAGGGGAAATCTTGTCTGACCAGTTTGATTGGATGCTATGATGTGATCTAAAGGGAACTGGATCCAGGGAATAACTTTTATATCATATATCTGGATCTTAGAAAGGCTTTTGATACTGTTGCACATGCAGGCTTTTGATACTGTTGCACATGCAGGCTTTTGATACTGTTGCACAATTTGGAGCAGTGTGGCATTGGAGGCAAATTGCTGCTGTGTATAAAGGGATGGTTGAGTGGGAGAAGACAGAGAGTATTAATCAATGGCCAATGCTTTTTGTGGACTAATGTTATTAGTGGAGTCCTTCAGGGTTCAGTGTTGCGTCCATTGTTGTTTTCTGTATTTATTAATGATATTGATGATGGTATATTAGGCTTTATTATCCAAGTTTGCATATTTTACGAAGGTCAGCAGGGTTGTTAATGACATTAACGACAGTACACTGCTGCAACAGGATCAAGAAAAGTTGAGTAGATGGGCTGAGATGGCAACTGAAGTTTTTAACATTGACAAATGTAAAGTACTGCATATGGGAAGCAGTAACCGCAGAGTAACGTATCAACTGTGTGGTACTACACTGATAGTGGTAGAGAATGAAAAGAATCTGGGGTGTAATTGTGCAGACAGATTTGAAGTTTTCTGAGCAGTGCAGATGATCTGCAAGAGTAGCTCATGGTGTCATGTCAGTGATATACAGGAATTTTTCTAGCAGGGATAAGGTGATTATTCCCTTGTATAAGGCAGTGGTCAGGCCACACCTTGAGTACCTTATACAGATCTGGATGCCTCATTTTAAGAAGGATGTAGAGCTGCTGGAATGAGTACAGAGAAGGGCAACAAGATTAGTGAATGGAACAAAGGGTTGCTCTTACAAAGAAAGGCTTAAGTTTTGCAAATTACAGTGTCCGGAGACTAGGCACCTGCGAGGTGATCTGATTGAGCTGTATAAGCCTTGAATGTTTTGAGCATGCTCAATGCTGAGGTCTGTTGCTCAGAATAATCGCCTGAGAGGGTTTAAATTCAAATTGAGGAAAGACAGTTGTAGGATAGATGTGCAGAAGTTTGCCTTTAGCCAGCGTATAGTTGATTGCTGGAACGAACTTCCATTTGTCCTTGTAGAAGTTGATAGCTTAAATCAGTGGCTTTCAGTCGGGGTGCCGCAACAACATTCCAGGAATGTAATTTGGGTTTAAGTTACTTAAACTTACTATTATATTTAAATTTATATATTTTATTATAAAATGGCGTATGGTATCTTTTTAATTTTGTGGTGATCTATAATTGATGTTTACTTAGTACCTCTATATAAAGAATAAAATTATATACTGTATATATATATATATAATTTGTATTATGAAATGTAATTTTTATAATAATATTATTGTTATAAATATCATAACATATTTTTTAATATATATACAGGGTGATTCACTACCAGTGCGACAAACTTGCAGGAGGGGTAGGGGACACAAAGACGAATCGGAATCACATAGCATTGTAGGGTCCGAAATGCTTTCGTCATGCGGTAGAGGACTTTGAACGGGAGGTCACGTGAAGAGCAATCCCGCTGGAAGTCAGCATTTCCGAACCGTTTCTGTTGAAGAAACCAAGTAGCAAAAGTCCTCCGGAGTGGATAATCAGCAGGCTCCAATGATTGGACGCGTTGCAGATGGTATGAACTCATTTGGTTTGTTGACAGTATCCTCCATACAGTGGATTGGGAAATACCCAAACGTTGGCCTATCGCTCGAGTAGTCGTACTCGGATTGCCTTCTGCAAGACATAGGACATTCTCCTCATTGTCTGGCGTCCTCGTCGATCGCTCTCGATTCATGGTACCTCTCGTGAAACAACCAGTCTCACGTAACCTTCTGTGCACACGTGCGAAAATCGTATGATGAGGAGCACGCCTGTGTGGGAAACGTTCCTGGTACGAGCGGCGTGCCCGTTACAGTCCGCAGCTCCATACGCCAGGTGCATGTCGGCCAGTTCAACGTTTCAATACTCATTCATCCTACTGCCTCGGGAACCGCTTTGCAAATGCTGACTTCCGGCGGGATCGCTGTTCACGCGACTTCCCGTTCAACGTCCTCTACTGCATGATGAAGGCATTTCGGACCCTGCAATGCTATGTGATTCCGATTCATCTTTGTGCCCGCTACACCTCCTATAAGTTTGTCGCACTGGAAGTGAATCACCCTGTATATATATATAATATATATATATATTGAGCAAATTGAGTAGGGGTGCCTCAAAATAAAACAAATTACTTAGGGGTACCATTATTAAAAAATGGTTTAAAACCAGTCTTAAATAGACTCAAGGCAGAACTAGTCAAACATTTGGAGTGAGTCGATGTGTGAAATGAGGAGGTTTTTTTTATTTTATTTTTTTTTGGCTGATACTATGTTAGCTTGTTTTCTTCCATTATGTGCCTTTAATTAAAATTATGTTGGTTCATCATTCTACTCTTCCGCTTGGCACGAGTTGAGTCTATTTAAATATCGTCCTCCTTTGTTGTCGATCTCTTGAATCTTGCATCATTTGTGATAACTCTGAAAGCCTCTGTTTTCCTTTAGACATTGGATCCATTCTCTTTTGGGTCTTCTTGGTGGCCTGTTATCTCCAATTCTTCCTGTCAGTACTACACTAGGCAGCCTGTGTTGGTTCATCTGGTTCACATGTTCAAACCACTGAAGTTGTTTTTTGTTGATCTGCTCTCTTATTCTGCATTCAAAATTTAGATCTCCTTACTTTATTGTTTTATTTTCTCTCCAATTTGTTTTATTGATTTTTCCTTAGACATCCCATTTCAAATGACATTATTTTTTGCCTTTCTTTCTTATTTATTCTCCAATTCTCTGATCCATAAGTTGCTGTGGTATGATGACAGTTTCATATAGTTTAATTTTTAGACTATTTGAGATTTTATTGCTCTTCCATATGTTTTTCAGTTTGTTCATGTTTGTCTATCTAATGTTCAGTCTGTGATTAATTTGGTAAATATTACTTAGGTTTCTGGTTATTAGAGAACCCAGGTATACAAATTTTTGTACTTGTTCTATTTGTTCATTTTGGATGTTTATGTTTGTCTTATGTTTTTTCTGATTTGCATTACAGTACTTTGATTTTTATTTATATTAATATTAATTCCATAATTGTTGCTTTATCGACGTTTATTAATATTTCTTTTAGTTGTTCTTTGGTTTCTGTTAAAATCACAATATTATCTGCATATATTATGTGGGGGGTTATATTTTTTGCATTTATTATAGTGCCTCATCTTTCTTCAGTTGATTTCATTAGTTCTTCTAGGTAGATATTAAATAGGTATGGGGATAAAGGGCATCCCTGCATGACTCCTTTCTCTATTTCAAATTTCTCTGTTTTAAGGTTGTTGAATTTTACTATTGCTCTTGTATTTTTATAGAAATTATTTACAAACATGATTATTTCATGATCAAGTGGGATTTTTTGTAGTTGCTTCATTAAATTTTCTCTGTTTACAGAGTCAAATGCCTGATTGAAATCGATAAAGCACAGATAGAGGTTTCTTCTTATTCCAATATTTTTCTGCAACGATGTTTAGTATGAATATTTGGTCTATTGTTGATCTGCCTTTTCTAAATCCTGCTTGTTCTTCCCCTATTGCTTCTTCTTCTTCCCCTATTGCTTCTTCATATGTTTTAAGTATCCTATTTTGTAAGATCCTTACAAATACAGTACAGGAAACCCTTGATTAGTGCGGTTAATGAATCCTTGAAATATACCGCACATATTAAAACCGCACTAATCAAACTTAAGAAACAATGGGAATAATTATAATGAATCCTTGAAAATTATGAAATTGTAAAAATATATTTTTTCTTACTCAATACGTACTTATAATGCACTGCATAGTTCTTAAATTATTAAGGAATAAATTTAAAAAAAGATAGTATGATTTAAATTTTATTTTTTGCAAAAAAACTTATCTAACTTCAATTGAACAGTGGTGGCTTTCTTCCTTTCCTCCATGATTTTGTGATAACAATCAATTTGCTTATCTAACCCTCAACGAACGTTCATGCTTCTCTCTGCATCTGGATCAATCTCTAGTATGAGTTCTTTTGCTTTTTAAAGTGTATTAAATAGTTCAAGTTTTTTGAATGAAATTTCTTTGGGAGCAAATTGCTTTTCTTCTGCTTCATTTTCGTCTTCTTCCTCGTATGCATGTTGATGCTCAATTTCAAGATCTTCGTTACTTAAGTCTTTTGAATGCGATTCCAATAATTCTCTAACGTTTTCTGAATCTACTTCCTCAAAGCCGAGGTCTTTTCCAATTGTAGTAATTTCATCAATAACTTTGTTGACAGGATTAATGAAACCGCAAAAATCATTTGCGCATTCAGGCAAAAGATTCTGCCAGACAGCTCTCATGCAGCTGTTCGTCATTTCTTCCCACGATTTGTGTATGTTCTCAACTGCTTCTTTAATATCATAATATTAAAGAAGTTTAATATTAATAATAAAAGAATAAAAGAATATGAATTACCAGAGCAAATTTCAATTTCAGAGTGGTATGGGGTGCTGCTGTTGAGCATTTTGGAGTCGATTCCCATTCATTTAAGTTAGAAGACCCTGGTGAGTGCGTCACGTATTTGCCGCTTTAGGCCCCGTTGTGAGTTGCCAAGCACCGCAAGAAAAAAACAGCGCACTAATCAAATTTGATAACGCATATATTAAGGGGATAGTATCAAAAAAATTTTTCGCACTAATTAAAACCGCATTGTTCAAAACCGCATTAATCAAGGGTTTCCTGTACTTTATAAATATGGTTTAAAAGGGTAATGGGTCTATAATTCTGACAATTTATATCCTTTTTTGTGTATAGGTACTATTATTCCACTTTTCCAGTCTTCTGGTATATCACCTGTAAATAAAATTGTATTAAACAATTGTGCGAGGTGTTTTAACGTTGCATCGCCTCTGAATTTCCATAGTTCTGCTTGGATGCCATCATTTCCGGGTGCCTTGTCATTCTTCATTTGGCTAATTTCTTTCTGAACTTCTTTTGTTATTGAGGGCTCTTTATCTCTTCTATTATATAAGGCAAGAGTGTTGTTTCCTTCCCCTTTGAACAGTGTTTGGTAATATTCTTTCCATAGTTTTTTAAATTTCTTGCATGTTTCCTGTTTTTATATTGTTTTTATTTTTCATCGTCAGTGTTTTTGGGGTGTATGTTTTAGAGAGTTCCTTTATAACCAGGTAAGTTGTTTTAGTCGTGACGTTTATTTGCCTCTTTGCACTGCTTTGCTTTGTCCTCCAACCATTTCCTTTTAGCAGCTTTACATAGGTTGTCTATTTTGTTTTTTAGGGCTTTACATAGGTTGTCTATTTTGTTTTTTAGGGCTTTATATTTTTCCCTTTTGTCTTGATTATTTTCTTTGTTTAGGAGGATTTTCATTTGTCTTTTCTGTCCATACATCTAAAATTGCTGCTGTAATCCAAGGATATTTTGGTTTTGTTCCCAAGGTTTCTAAGGCTGCATCTTTAGTCATATGTTTGGTTTTCTCCCATATTTTCCACAGATAATGAATAATTTATATCTTTTAATTTTTCTTGTAGTGTTTTCCCATAAATTTCCTTTATTTTATCTTCTTCAAATCGTGATATTTAATGTTGCTCTATTGTTCTTTGGCTTCATATTTTTAAATTTCCATTTAATTGTTGCTGCTAGCAGTTCATGGTCAGTGTCAAAATCTGTACTTCTAAGAGTTTTAACATTTTGAATGGATGATTTCCAGTTATTTATTAAAATGTAGTCAATACAGTTTATTTTATTTCCATCTGGTGATGTCCATGTATACTTACGTTGAGATCTGTGGTAGAACAGTGTGTTGGTGATGAATAGTTTATTTTCTTTGCAGAAGTTCAAGAGTTCTTCTCCTTGCTCATTTCTATTTCCTATCCCGAACTTTCCTAATTTCTTTACTGAAATCTGTTGAAAGCCTCCAACTTCTGCGTTAAAGTCTCCCATTATTATTAAAATATATTTTTTGTTTGTGTTATCTATGGTTTCTTGTAGGTTTGAATTATTTTTATGAAGATTCCTTTTTCTTTACCTTTTATTCTTAAACTTATCATTCTTGAGGTGTGGGGCTGAATTTCTATTATTGAATTTAATAAATATTTCTTCGCTATGAAAGCGACGACTCCTCTGTTTGTTGTCTTTTCTTCTTGAGTAAAATATTCTTCCTTCTGTCCAATGTATCTCTGACATTCCTACGATATCCCATTTGATCTTTTTCAATTCTTCTTCTATCAATTTTATTGGCATGTTGTTGGATTAATGTTGATTAATCTTTTGAATTAATTAAATTATAAAAATCACAGTATAATTTAGGGCTAGAGCCTCAAGTTCATTGTGAAGTTATTCACAATATGAGATATACTTAATGATGCTTATTTATAAATACTTTAGTTGGCTACATACAAAAATGATGCAATTGCACTAACTTTTATGCTAATTATAAAAATCATTATTAAATTAGCTATGAGCTGGTACTTTTATATAAAAAAGGTTTTCTATGATGATTGATTTAATTAATAACAGTTGTCATATTTTTAAAATAAATGGTAAATTAAGTTATTTGGTATTTAGCCATTTGGCACCTGTACCTGCAGCCACAGTTGTGATGCTCTAGTTATTGCTCTGCTTCTCAATACTAAAATAAACATTTTCATAAATCCATAATCATAACTGCAGACACAGTATAATTTCTGAATTTTTTTTCCTTCAGTTCAGATTCTTTATGGTTGAAATTTTGCTTGTGGAACTGTGCTGAAGGATTTTGCAAATGGTCTTTTGTTTTTTCATTTTTATGATGTATAATTGTCATTTAAATAAACTTTGTAACTAACATTTTAATATATGTAACATTATGTGATTGGCTATTGCAAACTGATCAATTATTTCATGTAATATAAATTTTTGACTGTTGGTCTTGATACTGAACATTTTAAAGTTTGAGAATCTGTTTTTGGATATAGTTGTTCTTAAATAATTCTTTGGAAAATTAAATGCACTAGGCATAATCCTTATGGGTTTTGATGATTAACTATATAATATCGGTGTAAATACACCATAGTTAACCCATAGATTTGAGCTACGATTGTAGTGTAGAAGGCATCGTTTTAATTGTATCCCTTCTACGCTACAATCGTAGCTCAAATCTATGGGTTAACTATGGTGTATTTACACCGATATTATATAGTTAATTATCAAAACCCATAAGGATTATGCCTAGTGCATTTAATTTTCCAAATACATTACCACCACACCCTTTTGGCATCTCTCATAATGTGGATATAACTTCGCAACTGAGATGGCTTGTTGTATTACCTGGGTACCTGCCCGCCCACTGATGACGAAGCCAAACAGCTTCGAAACGATCGTCTGGGTGGTGGTACCGCTGAAAATAAATAACAGTAGCCTTCTCTACTAGAGAAGCGTTATTTATTTGAAGTAATTCAATAGTAGCTATCTTGTTGTGAAGGCAACCACATTATGAGATACAATTAAAATGATGCCTTCTACGCTACAATCGTAGCTCAAATCTATGGGTTAACTATGGTGTATTTACACCGATATTATATAGTTAAATAATTCTTTATTAATTTCAGTTTTGAAAATAACTACTCTGCCAATATTTGAAAATGATTGTATGTTTCTTTGAGATTAGCTGGCAATGCAACAAAGTCAAATTTGGCCACTGGAAACAATATTCGTATATCAATGTATGCTAATTCTTCTGTGAAAAATTTTTTGTTGACATTTTCCCCATAAATTTGAAAAAACTTACCTACCGAAGTGTATTTATTCCACAGGAATGCAAACACATTTAAAGTTTTATAATTTTCTCTTTTTTGTTTGATCTTACACTTGGGTAATATAATTTGCCATTGATGACACAAACCTATAGTCATAAGTACCTCTCCATTTTTTTCATTTCTTTAGATGCCATAATAGGACAGTGTTGAACTTGATTGTCCCTCACAGTTCCTGTAGCTCTTATTTTCTTCTTTTTCAAAAATATCATCAATGAGTAAGTTGTAAAATACTTGTCGAAGAACACTACGCGGTTTAATGGATCCAGTACATATTCCAATAAATCAATAACCACTCTTGTACCTACAGGTATACTCTTCACATTTTTGGTTTTCCTCAACAGACGTCAAAAGCATAGCAATACCCAGAAGAACTACTTACCATCCAAATTTTGTAACTCAACCTCACTGGTTTCCTCTTGATAAATTGTTTAGCTGGATTATGTCCAAAATACTTCACCATTGACAGATCCATGTAAATCTGTCACATTATCAATTCTGGTCCACAGTCTGATAATTTGATATTTTTTGAAATCCTAATGAAATCCTTTCTCTGGCTCAGACTACCCGTGAGAGGGAAATTTTCCTTCAGCTGGCAAAATGTTGATTGTTGGAGCAAACATCTGTCTGGTGTTGTAAGGGTGGGCAGTTGAGTAAATTTGAGGATGAACTAGACAAATTATTAGAAGAGATGGATAGGTGATATGGTTTTTTTTTTTTTTTTTTTTGGCTGATGCTGTATATGCTTGCTCTTTTGCATTTGCCACTAATAATATTAATACTTTTCAGTCTCTGAAATAGTTTCCGTTGTCAGGGGATATCTGTTTCTATTGTCAGGGGAAATTTCCCCTGACAATAGAAACAGATATCACTGTTTAAGGACACAAAAGGTGATATTATTGTACACGTTAGCACTAATGATGTTAAAAGTAAGAGATCTGTGGACTGACTTAACAAGTGCAGGTCAATATTGAAAAAAACTCACGAATTAGGGTGAAATTTGAAAGTGTCTGCAATTCTGTCCAGACATGATTGGAGGAAGTGTATGTTGAGAGCCTTGTCAATCAGTTCGGCTCTGGGAAGAATGTGCAAAGCTCACAGGGTAGAAATTTTCTCTGAGTGATTTGTGCTTGTTAACAGCAGAGACTGATTTCTCAGGGATGGATGGGATACACTTGAATAGAAGAGCTGCAAGAATATTTGCTGATGCTATTGAGGCAGTGATAGGTGGGTCAGAAAACTACTAGCCTCGGGGAATTAGCATCAGCATTAGTAAAGGCACATGATGCAAGAAAGCAAGCTTATATAGCATCAGCCAAAACAAAAAAAAAAAAAACAAATTTTCTAATTTCACCCATCCACCCGCTCCCAATGTTTGTCTAGTTCTGTCTTGAATCTATTTAAGCTATCAACTTTTGCAACGACAGATGGAAGTTTGTTCCAGCAATCAACGACATGCTGGCTAAAGGCAAACTTACACACATCTATCCTACAACTGTCTTTCCTTAATTTGAATTTATGCCCTCTCAGGTAATTATTCTGAGCAAGAGAAAGAATCCCATCAGCACTGAGCATGCTTGAACCATTCAAGGCTTTATACACCTCAATCAGATCACCTCACAGGTGCCTAGTCTCCAGACACTGTAATCTGCAAAACTTAAGCCTTTCTTCATAAGAGGCCCTTCTTGTTGCCCTTCTCTGTACTCGTTCCAACATCTCTACATCCTTCTTAAAATGAGGCCTCCAGACCTGTATACAGACTCAAGGTGTGGCCTGACCATTGCCTTATACAAGAGGATAATCACCTCCTTATCCCTGCTAGAAAAATTTCTGTATATCATTGACAAGACACCATGAGCTACTCTTGCAGACTGTCTGCACTGCTTAGAAAACTTATCTGCCTGCACAATTACCCCAGGTCCTTTTCATTCTCTGCCACTGTCAGTGTAGTACCACACAGTTGATACGTTACTCTCAGGTTACTGCTTCCCATATGCAGTGCTTTACATTAATGTTAAACTTCATTTAATAAATTTTGCTGATTAATTGATAACATAATATACTATACTAAGCTAATACCATGCTACGTGTTTCACTATGTAGAATTCACAGACTAATAGATTAACAGTAGCCGCAGGCAGAGGAGAAAGTGATTCTTGCGTTGCTATAGGAATGAGCAGCAGCCTGGAAAGCAAAGTGCTGGGAATTTCAAGGACTGCTAGGAGTCATTTGTGGAACAAGTAAATACATGGGCTGTTAGGGTAACTAAGAGTAAGAACAGGTGCATGTATACTTGCATGTACACCAATGCTAGGAGTATGGTAAATAAATTTTATAAATTTGAAGTGCCTGTCAAGACATCAAATGCCGATGTATTTGGGATATCAGAAAAGTGGTGTCATACAGATATAAGGAATACTGAATTGGAATTTGGGGAATACAATGTGTACAGAAAGAGTAAGAAGGGAAGAGGAGTTATGCCACTAGTTAAGAAACAAAATCTAAGGCAGTGCATCCAGTTGACGTGGGTGGACAGTGCAATGTTAAGCCAATTTGGTGTGACATAAGACTGGTAAAGCGAAAATGAGAGTAGGAGTGTGTTATAAGTATAATGACTCTGATAAGTACAACAAACAACAGTACATAGAAATAGAGTGGGCAAGCAAATCAGAATGCCTTAAATGGGAAATTTTATTTTCGCAGATATTGACTGGAACTTGTGGGTTGGTCACTCATCCACTAGCAAGACTTTTGTGGATTTATTGGATGATTGTTTTCTACAGCAGCATGTTCAGGAGGCAACCTGAGGGAGTAATACTCTTGGTCTGATTATCAGTAGTGATTCTTCATGCATTATGAATCTGCAGATAAAGGAACCACTAGGTGGCAGTAACTGTAGTGTACTGATGTCAGATTTACTTAAAGATGTAACTACCATCAGGGGTAAAGGGAAGGTTTTGGCTTTCATAAAGGTGACTATAGCAGTCTCAGACAGTTTTTAAATTCTGTTCCGTGGGACGAACTGATTGTGTTACCAAAAGCAAATTCTAAGTGGGAAGCATTCGAGGAATTAATCTTGGAATCTACTAGGTTTTTCATATCATCTAAGAAGTACTAGTCAAGGTTTAGGCCTAAATGGATGTCAGAAGAAAAATGCATGGGACGCATATAAATTATCAGGCTACACAGAAGCTTATGGTAGATATAAGCTGATCTGTAATCAAGTCACAAAGAAGGCTAGGCAAGTGAAGGCTGATTAAGAAAATCGGGCAAAGGATGCAAAGACTTCTTTATCATGTAAACTCTATAAGGAAGGGGATAAATTAGATTGGTTCACTTGATATTGATGGTTCGACTGTTGATGATCCTGCTCAGGTAGCTGACAAACTGAATGAGTATTTTGCATCTACATTCACACATGAAGAATTCTGTAGGGAAGTGGAGGCTAGATGTTTATCAAAATTTAACGGGGAGCTAAAAGATTTCGTAATAACTGAAGCAAAGTGGAGGAGAAATTGTTGAAGTTAAACATAAGAAAATTACCTGGGGAGGATAGGCACTATCTAGTTATATTAAAGGAGGCAGTGAAAGAAGTAAGGAAACCGTAGCCATAATTTTAGGAGCATCCTTCGATTTTGGGGAACTCCCTGTGGATTGGAGATGTTCAAATGGATCACAATTCACAAAGGAGATCGAAGGGTGACATGGGTTTACAGATCTGTTAGTTTAACTTCTGTTCTGAGGAAAATAATGGAGTCACTGGTTAAAGAAACATTGCCGGATCATTTATACAAGACTGCAGTAATAATTCAGACACAGCATGGGTTTCTTAATGGGAAGTCTTCTCTGACCAATTTGATTGGATACTATGATGTGGTCACAAAGGGACTGCATGCAGAAAATAGTTTTGTTATATACTGTACTTGGATTTCAGGAAAGCTTTTGATAGTGTTGCACATGGTCAGGAACAGGAAATTGAATGCTGTACAAAATGGAGTAGTGTTGCATTAAGCACAACTTGTTGCTATGGTAAAGGAATGGTTGAGTGGGAGAAGACAGAGTGGTAATCAATGGACACTGCCTTTCGTGGCCTAATGTTATTAGTGGAGTCCCCAGGGTTCAGTGTTGGGCTCATTGTTATTTTCTATATTTATCAATGATGCTGATGAAAGTATATCATGCTTAATCTCCAAGCTTGCAGATGATACGAAGTTTGGCAGGTTGTTAATGACAGTACGCTACTGCAACAGTATCTAGAAAAGTTAGGCAGATGGGCTGAGAAATGGCAGTTGAAGGTTTAATGTTGACAATTGCAAAATACTGCATAGGGGTAGCAGTAATCTCAGAGTAACGTACCAACTGTGTAGTACTACACCAGGGTAGTGGAGAATGAAAAAGATCTGAGGGTAATTGTGCAGTCAGATATGAAGTTTTATGAGTAATGGAGACAGGCTGCTAGAGCAGCTCATGGAGTCTTGTCAATGATATACAGGAATTCTGTTAGCAGGGATAAGGTGATTAACTCTTTGTATATGGCAATGTTCAGACCACACCTTGAGTACAGCATATAAGGCTGTTGGGATTATTTTAGGAAGGATGTAGGGTTGTTGGAAGTAGAGAGAGAGAAAAGGGCAATGAGATGGGTGAGGGGAACGAAGGATTGCTCTTACCAAGAAAGGTTAAGTTCCGCAAATTGTAGCATCTGGAGACTATGGCACCTGCGGGTGATCTGATCGAGGTATGCTGATGGGATTCTTCCTCCTGCTCAGATTAAGCTCCTTAAATTCAAGAAAGAACTGGACAAACCTTTGGAGCGAATGGATTGGTGAAATGGGAAGTTTTTTTTTTTTTTTTTTTTAACAGTAGTTGAAAAATATTTATTTTTATTTGTTATGCTTGTTATTTTTCTGACAATATAATTATTAATTATTTATAAACAGTTTTAGATAAAAAAACTTTACCTTTCCTATGATTTTCCATAATTTTAATATGCTGCCAAAAATGGGTAGTTTTCCAAGGAAAGATATTGAAGCCAAAAACAAATCAGTTTTTATCTTCAGTGTTTTCTGATTTCCCCAAAAAGGCAAGTTAATTTTGCCAAAGAATTTAATAACTTGAGTCTCTACATATACTATTTTTGGTAGTTGCTATTTATATGTTCTACAGTTTCTAGCTGACAAGTATTTCAGTCTTTCTTCATTGAATACAGCTAAAGTCTCTGTCTGCTGGAAACATCAAAAAGAAACCTTTCCAATCAATGGCAGATCTTGTGCCATTGAATGGAAAGGTTTTTGACCCTTCATATTCTATTCTAATATGCTGTTTACATTCCATATTTATGTAAATGTAGTTATTGCAGTTGTTGCGCAGGTCTTTTCTCCGTTGTAGTATAAACTTGCTAGGGTTCCAACAATTCTCAGTTATGGTGTGATGTGTCAGTTAGGAATAAATGTTCTTTGCAAGAGTTACACTAATATTTGCATCCGGAGAAACCTGGCTTTCATGTAATCGTCTAGCAGTTAGTTAGGACAAATCCCGTGTTCTGAAAACTAACCCAGATGGACGTTGAGCTAGTCTGCAACATCAAAGATTGCGTTGTGTGATTTTCACCTTTGACTCCTTTCTATTTGATTAGAATCAAAAGCGCCGCCTTAACAGTTCTTTATCAGTAATCCATTCAAAGAAATCATGTGTCATCAGAGAGTAATCAATAGGCAAAAATTAGCAAACAAAACATGGTTTATTAAACATACTAAATTGTTACAAAATACAGTTAGACAAAACAGTGTATAAGGCTTTAGTAAAATAGCCTTGAGCTTTTATACCTTTACATATTTAGGTAACCAACGGATTAATTAATAATGGTATGGGTTTGCAAATTGTTATGTTCTTCATGAACAATCGACAGCCAAAGAGCGTTCATACATCGCATAGCTGACGAATATTACACCACATTGGTGGAACATGTAAGATTGTAGGCCATGATTAATATTCAGTCTTAATATTTAATTATAATATTCAGTTATAATATTTAATTATAATATTCAGTTTTAATGTTAATTAGGATTATTCAGTTTTAATATTTAATTATAATTAATTCTAATTAAATAACGTCCGGTATTCATGTACAAGTTACAGTATCTATTAAATATGAAATGCTAAGTAAAATAACAAAACTCTCATCAAAGTATGAGTGTGCGTGAGGATCGATGTCTTTAAGCACATAAAAAATATATAAAAGGGGGGGATGGAAGTATGTTCGACTTAGCGCAATTAAGTTCCGTTTATAATTAAATAACGAGGGTTAACTTACCCGAATAATTCAGCAACGTCTCAGGAACTGTAGTTACAGGACAGTAGTTCATCTCGATTCCTTCCTATATCTCATTAACGAGTTTTTAGCCTTCTTCTTCTTCCGACTTTTCGTTTCCCCTTCTTAAGAATATTTTCTTCACATTCTAAAAAAGATTATCATTGCGACGGCTCTCTATCTTAACAAAATCCTAACTCAAAATTCCGCTAACTCCCTTACAAGTCAACAGCTCATTCACCGACCCACGACACTCTCCAAGGCTCAGCTCCAACTACCTCTCTCCCTTACCACACCCTAGCTGCTAACCGAACTGCCTCCCCCTATTTCCCCTCTAGTTAGTTTCGTCAAGCGGAAAAACATCTGGGGAACTGTAGCTTTACAGTGTTCAGACTCAACCGAAAATCCGATTTATGAAAGTCGTTGAAAGAATTACATGTTTGTATGAGGCTCGCCCAAAGGCCAAAACGGACATAAAATCGTCTACTCCGACACAAGAAACTATGAAATAATAAACACTCTGCTGATGCCTGAATCAAACACAATACTAGTAGTGTTCTCCGAAAATCTAACCCCCCTGTTTTTATGACTAGCGCTGCGACTTTTCTGTTTTTGTGAACAATACACTCGGACGCTTGCCCGCTCCAACGAATAAATAACGTACGGCAGGCGTCGGACGGTGGTTTTGGAATTTCGTGGGTGTGGCTCTGCTCCCATGCGAAAAACGAAAGTAATTCTGCTTTCTCCGGTGAAGTAAATATTGTATGACAGATACAGCGCAGTGAAAGTATGAGGCCCTTGTGCTCTCTAAGAATGTACCAATACGGTTAAAAATAAATGCATTTTTAACACCCCTCCGCGCCACCAGTAGATTTTGCGCAAGTGAAAAGAAAATTTCACATGCTCAAAATTTAAAGCATTACACAAACTCAAAGATTGAGCATGGGGCCTTTAGGGGGGGAAAAATCAGACATCTTTCCTCTTACATAATCAAATTTAACCTAAATTAAACAAAAGTGTGAAATATAACAATGTGTTCAACATATAGTGTACAATACATAAATATTGTTGTCTGAGGATAATTACTGTTCATCTTTTTACACTTTTGCACTTGACAACCTTACCTGGTTGGAGAAACAACAACAACAGCAATCTTTGCAGCAAAAAAAAAAATTAACACAGTAAAAAGTGGTAAGTGTTCTTGGAGAATTATGACAGTGTCTCTTGGATTTACTCATTTCTGTTTATTAATTGTGCTGTAGGATGTTCTTTTTGTTCACTATTGTTGGTTCTGGACCATCAAAGTTCTGTCGTATTGGAGAAACTATCCTTCATTATCTGAAGAATCGGTAAGAGTTCATCTCCTCTGGAACATGGAGGATGTAGGTGATGTGTGACATCCATCACCATTCGATGCAGTAACATGACATGAAACAAATAGAAGTACAAAAGTATTAATATCTGTCCTTGTTTCTAATATTGTTTACAAAATATGATGTATATCTAACACAAAACAGAATTCACATCTATGACAATTAACAACCAAGACAGTACATTGTATATATAATGTTATTTCAACCTTTGTGTAATTATATATTTAAGCTAAATTGAATGTAGATTAGCCATCCCTTACAATACATAGTCAGGGTTTAATACAAAAAAAAATGCTTAAGGAACAAACAATTACAATGGCTACATCCACAAAAATATAAAAGAAATAAAGAGTAACATATTAGATTAATTGATAAGTAATTGTCCCTGAGATTATATAACTATTTATGCAGTATAATAATAATCAGTGCATAAATACTTCTGACAGATGTTGCACTTATGTCAGTCACTTCTACACCTGTTCAGAAATTATACAATACTAATGTCTGACATTCAATGGTTATATATGTTTAATACATATATATAGATAGAGCTAAGATTACATACATGATAATTCAATACTGCAGTAACATAAACTGATTACAAACTGTGATTATTATGAAAACATATTATGTAATTGTTCAACATGAACATCTGACAGTAATATATCAGTCCTTATTTATCTCAACATTCAATCTGGTCAGTAGCCTTACTCAACTTCACTAGTCCTTTAAACTCAAGCTACTGAACGGAGGTATTGGTTGAGTGCACTGCACAGTGCTCCACCAATCATTTCCAAAGGCACAAGAAAGGGTTGTCTCTTGGTAATGGTAATAGTTTCTTATCTGGGCAGGAGAAATCCCTTATGTCTATTACTGTTCTAAAGGGAAGGATCTCCTGTAGGAATTGTGCCTTTTCAACCCCTTTGGTGAGAATTGACTAGGATGGCATAGCAATCAGGTCGATCCATGACCCAGAGGGTCAAGAAGTTGAGAGCTCCTTGCTCTTGAACTGAAACCATGTACTGATTGTCACATCCAATTATGAGAATCTCCTTTGCTGAGGGTGCAACTTCTTCACCTCTAAACCACAGGATATCAACAAACAACCTGTTGTTGAAGGGGATGATGAACAATCTGCAGGGGTTTTCTTGGGCCGACTGAGCACCAAGGTCTTCAAGGTTTCCGCATGGACACCATCTTGGCCCACATCTTTGGATGCCATAGCTCTCCACAGCCACAGCATCCATGTGAGGAGGAAGGCTCTCAGTTTGGTCACAAAATTTAACACATTCCTGACTAATAATGTTGATGTAACTGCAAGTGGGAAGAGAGAAAAAAAAAACACAAGCAAGGAGAACAATTCCATTTATTCACTCTCTCTCCTCACTCTTCCCTTCCAGTCAAAAGATTTGTTTCATTTACGCCGTCTCCTGTTATTTTAAATCACAGGAGAGGGATATCTTAGATCATTTACACTTCTCATTTACTCATTTCATTCACACTTCCTGTTCTCACTCACAACCTCAAATGTCACTTTCTCGATTTCCTTACATTTCATTTCAGAACGAATCGCTCAATTTATTTGCAAAACGAAACATGTCATGCACGGAAAAATAACAAAATTCCCATCCAAAAAAAAATACTTAGAAACCATTCTCTTATTTTGAAAAATCGCCCCTGATTTTCCTAATTAACACAGTGTTTTATTCATCAGCAGTCTGGAACCTTGAAGGCACGAGCATGAGTACAATACTCAGCAGTCTTGTTTCCGTTTCCTTTTCCATTATAGTTCGTATTAACTATGTGTTTGTTCTATATTGACTTATCTACATTCATATGATATCAATCACTCCCTTAATTTCATCCATGATGGAGTTCTCAATAGTAGGTAAACTTTATTTGAAAAATTTTACTTATGGAACTAGAAATCTGATTCATGTTGTTTCACATCCTTATCTGAGAGTAAAACTGAGAGGTGTTTTTTTTTTTTTTTTTTTCCCCCAAAATAGCACAGGGAGATGGATCCCAAGTGTAGATCTTGAAATTCAGATTAGAAGGTAACAATTCAGAAAAGAAGGTAACATTCTGTTACCTTCTTTTCCTTTAGTCTTTTCTTCAGGAAAAAGACAAAACAAGTAGTACCTGGGTGGAACCAGCCGTTCCCAGGACAATTGCTTCACCTCGTCCCCAAAATGAAAGAACCAAATATGATTTTTTTTTCTCTGGATCCAATCACCTGCACTTAAATTTTAGCTATGCAATGAGAGAGAGAGAAAACAAAAGTGACCAGGGGCTTACTGGCCATGCCCTAGACAAAATGCACCCTTCCTCTCTGCATTTAATCCTGTATAATTTTTATAAACTTGATATGTTTGTGCAAAAAAAATAATGTCTGTTCAATAGAAATATTCCATCACTGGTCATATTTGATCAGAAGCTGTAGTGCTAATCTCCTTTTACTCCCCTTTTCTTTTTTTTTTTCGGGTAATGATTCTTACTTTACATGGAATTTAGGTTTTTTTTTTTTTTTCTTTCCTGTGTTTCCACCATCATCATTCAATACTCTGTGCTTGTTGCTCCATCCATTTACACAACTGCTGATAAAACATACTGACAGAATCCAACAAAAATGATCAATATCTTCACCTCTATGGTTACGTTCTTTGATCCTTTGTTTGCCATAACTTCGCTTATCCCCTTTTTTTTTCTCATTAAGGTAACCTTTTCCATATGGTGAAAACTGGGCTTGCTTACCAGTCAACACATGTCCCACTGTGTCTAACCTGATCCACGTTTACATTGGTGGCATCAAACACATTCTGTAGAAAATAACTGGTGGGTTCCTAACAATCTATGATCCAACTCTGCTAGCCAATACGATTCGGCTGCTAGCCTCTGACATATACATAAGGCCTGCCAATTACACTACATATAAATACAGAAAAGAAATGTTACTCTCATATGCCTCTCCTGTTCCAACAAAGAAAAATTGTCCTGTTCCTTCAAGACAGAGGAAACACAATAGTGAGCCTCCTCCCACACTGTTCTTTCATTCTTCAGGGTTTCTATCTTACAAATTCTTTCTCTCTTTTTGTTTTTCTTAATCTCTCCAAGCATCTCTAAGTGCACCTGCCCAATCAAATCCTTCACCTTCAACTCGTCGGTTTAACCTCGCTGCCAGTGGCGCTCCTAGCATCCACTGAAAGGTCCTATCCACCATACTTGGCTGTTCATCTGGGTCTGCAGTTCTCTGTTCTTCACTATTTTGATCTGGAGGTTCACTCCTCTGATTCTCTGTTCCTATGGTAGGATAATTTTGTTCTGCCTCATCTCTTCTAACTGGAACTGACTCGGGCACTACTTCATTTTGTGGTGGAGAGATACTAGACACCACAGGAGGGGGGTGAGTCACACGGCTACGTAAGTTGTATGGGTGAGACTGGGTGGGTGCCTGTGTAATTCTGTCTGAACTTCCAGACGGCTCTGTCCTCAATTGATTCCTCGATGGGAGAGAAGACAACGGGATTGATACAGGCAAACTCACTGTTCTATCTGGTTGTAGTCTCACAGGTCTGGGGTCTATTGGTGGAATCAAAGCACATTCTTCTTCTATGGGCTCATCAAAGATCCAAGTTTCCTTAGGCACCGTCTCTGTACATATCTGATCCAGTGATTCATTATCTTCGGGCTCTTCTTCCTCTTCTATTCTAAGTTCGGGAAAGATTTTCCGATCGACAATCTTTGTCAACCGATCCACATGCACTATCTGCCTGTCCTTTGGGTTATACAGATTTTGTATCTCATAATTGACCAAAGAGGTTTGATTAATTACCCGGTATGGACCTGAGCTTAATCGGGCCAGTTTCTTCGTAGTACCTGTCTTTATCTTAGGTGTGAACAGGTAAACTAAACTTCCAACACGAATATTTTTATCTACTGCCACAGCAGTTCTGCGTTCTTCTTGTTTCTGTACAGCCTCTTCCAAATGTTGAGACACAATCTCATAAGTCCTTTGGAGACGTGCACACATTTGTTCTGAGTAGTTTTCTAACGAGGCATAGCTCTGTCTGGTTTTTCCATGCCATAGGTCAGATGGTAGCACTAAATCTCTACCATAGATTAAGAAGTTGGGCGATTCCTGAGTAGCACTATGGGTTGCTGCATGGTACACAGCCATCGCCAGTGGTGTCATTTCGTCCCAGTCCGATTGAGCCTCATTTATGACATGTGACAAAATATTTGCTAAGGTGCGATTTAAACGTTCTACTTTGGCATTTGTTTGAGGATGATATTGGGACGTATGAATTTGGTGAATGTTCAACTTCTCACACACTTGTCGTAACAATGAAGACATGAAATTTGTGCCTTGGTCTGTAAGAATGTACTTAGGAATTCCATGCCTAGCGACCACATTATTAATAAAAGCTGTTGCAACTTCATCTGCCTTTTGGGTCTGGAGCGGAACCACTTCGGCATAACGAGTAAAGTTGTCAACTGCCAACAGCAAATACTTGTTTCCTTTCAGTGTCATTGGGAGAGGTCCCAAAATATCTAAAGACACCCTTACCCAAGGGGCGTTTTCGACTGGGACTCTCATCAGAGCCGCTTTAGCTTTAGGGTTAAAACCTTTTCGTTCCATGCAAGATGGGCAAGATTCAATATAATTCTTGACGTCTGCGTACATGCCTGTCCAGAAAAAGTCCCTTTTAACTTTTTCCAGTGTCTTCTGTAACCCTAAATGGCCTCCAGAAAGTAAATCGTCATGGCATGATTTTAAAATTTCCCCCTTTAGACCTTCTGGAATGACTAACTGTTCATTTGGGTCTTCTCGGGTGTTTCCAGAGCCAGACAGAGTATAGTGGTACAATAATCCATCATTACTCATATAAAAGGAATCTGGCACTCTTGTTGATGCCTGGAGTGTTCCTTCTAGCGCTTCGATTAATTTCCGCAAGATCGGATCTTCTCTCTGTAGAGTTTTGATCAAAGTTCTGGTTTGATTTTGAGGAAAAATCACTGGTTCCTGATTTGCCTCTGTTGATATTGGAGCGACTACCTTCATATTTCTTGGTTTCCTATGCTTTTTCTGTGGCTCATCTTCCTCTAACACAGGTCTAGAAAGGAAATCTGCATTTGAATGAACTCGACCAGGGCGGTAGACAATTTGAAAGTCGTATTCTTGCAACAACATGCTCCAGCGGGCTAATCTAGGCGATGGATTCTTTAAATTAAGCAAAAAGCTCAATGGTTGATGATCAGTTATTAGTGTAAAATGATTTGACACTAGAAAAGGTTTAAATTGCATGACTGCAAAGATTATAGCCAAGGCTTCTTTCTCAGTAGTACTGTAGTTCAACTCTGACTTTTTTAACAGTCTAGACGCATAAGCTACTGGCTGTCTAGAATTCTCATCTATCTGTACTTCTAAGCATGCTGCGACACAATATGAAGATGCATCAGCAGATACCACGAAAGGTCGGGAAAAGTCAGGGTAGACCAACAAAGGTGGGGTGGTCAGAACAGTCTATAACTGGTCAAAGCCTGCTGTGTTGAGCTGTTCCAGACGAATGGTGTTTCTTTCTTCGTCAAATTTGTTAGAGGTCTCGCAATCTCCGAAAAATTTGGAATAAATTTCCTGTAAAATCCTGCCATTCCTAGAAAAGATCGCACTTGTTTCGCAGTTCTTGGGGCTCGACACTCTCGAACGGCAGCCACGTTGTCGGGATCGGGGCGAATACCTTCAGAATTGATTAAATGCCCAAGGTATTTTAATTTTTCCTTCAGGAACTCACATTTCTTAGGTTTTAGCTTAAGGTCGTATTCTCTCAGACGCTGGAAAACCTTTCGCAGCTTCGAAAAATGAGAATCCAGGTCGGACGAAGCAATAATTATGTCGTCGAGGTAGGCGAAAATGGATTCCTTCCCAAGGTCATGAAGCACCAAGGAGAGGGCCCTTACGAACGCAGAGGGCCCGTTCTTCAATCCAAATGGCATTCGGGAAAATTCATACAAAGATTCCCCAGTGGTGAAGGCGGTTTTGTGCCGATCAGCTGGGTGCACCTCAATTTGGTGGAAACCACTTTGCAAATCGAGCGAAGAGAAATATCGCGCCTGACCAAGAGTTTGCAGTATTTGATCAATATGAGGGAGAGGAAAGCAATCAGAGAGAGTCTTAGCGTTCAATCTCCGAAAGTCCACACAGAGTCTGTAACTAGCATCTCGTTTCTTGACTAAAACAATTGGTGCCGCATATGGGGAATGGCTTGGTTGTATGATGTTGGCTTCCAAAAGTTCATTTACCTGCCTTCGAACTTCATCTTTTAACAAAAATGGAACTCTATAAGCTGTCTGCTTGACCGGTATGTTATCAGTCAGTCTAATCCTATGCTTTAACACCGTCGAGTTTCCTAACTGAGCTAGTGATTTAGCGAAAATATCTCTATACTCATATAACAAATCGGACAGTTTATGCCTTTGATCATCTGTCAAGTGATCGAGGTCAAAGTCTTGCAAAGTCACAGGAGCTGTAGTTTTCTCATTAGCTTCCTCACCTGTAAAAACAACTGTATTATCCCTAACACCCTCAAGACTAGCAATATTCATCCCTTTGGGAAGGTGGAGGGGTTCATTAGTCAGATTGGCTACAAGAACAGACACTCTGCCATCTGGACCTAATCTGTCTATTGAGCATTTGACTGCCAAGTCATCATGGCTTAAGTTAGAGTTAGGTTCTGTCAACACTAACTGTTCGGCAGAAGCAGCAAGATGGTTACAAACAGCCGTTACTACTTTTTCTGATGAGGCGGGGATCAAATGCTTGGAAGTTAATTTAGCCACTGACGGTTTTAAATTCAAATACTGGTCTCTTATGCCTTTCTCCTCGCTACCCTCTTCCCTTAAGCAAATGTTCAAAGGGGCAGAGTGTATAATTCCCTTACCCAAGTCTAATGTAAACGAAAATCGCCTTAAAATATTTAATCCTAAGACTACATCGTACTGGTCCTTAAAATTTCCTGAAGCTACCAAAATCTTATCCCGAAAAGTCGCCTGATCTAACTTAAAATTTACTGTAATTTCTGTATGTATTGGAACTACATAACCTGAGACTCCAGTTACAGTTAAATCTGGACGTCTGGGATTCAATGATCTATCATGCTTAATTTTATTAAATAAATCTGTGCATAAAAGTGATACACTTGCTCCCGTGTCTACCAAAAACCTGGCTGGGATGCCTTGAATATACCCATTGATTAGTGGCAGTTTGGCATCATTATTTAATATATAAACCCCATGTTGCACATTTCTCTGACAGGCATAAGATTTATCGAATCTATGGAAATTCTGGCGAGGGGAAGCGGTTTTATTGCGTTGGAAGTTCCTTCCGTTTCGCACCATGTTCCTTCTTTGTCATAAATACCTCTCCCCATTTTGCCTATAGTCTACATGATTTGGTGATCTTCCCAAAATAGATCTGTGCTGAGTTTGATCAAAGGTACATTCATCTCTGGGTGTTCCCCTTCTTTCCCTTGTAAATGAGCTCATATTATCCCTATTTCGATTGTTATTATAGATTTTATCTGTTACTGTATCTCTATTTCTATTAAAATTACTGCTCTTTCCATTAACATAGGCTGTCCCATTTTTTTGGCACTGCAGTGTATTCGCGCGTTGAGGGCCAATCATGCCGAGGAGAAAAATTCGGTGCCGGCCAGCGATTGCTTGAACGCCCGCAGCCAGCAAAACGATTCTGTCCCTGCTCCCTAGCGTCTATGTGATTCGGTAACCCATGCTTCCGGTCATAATTCGGTTCTCCATAGCGTCGGTACTCGTGATTGTTGACCCCATTCATAGCATATCCTAGCAGCGCCCTTCCTGACTGTGAGTGCCTTACGGGGAACGCTACGTGATCGCAGAAAGGGGGGAATGCATAAGTTTCCGTATTAAAACTTTGGCTTGGATGATACCTGTTATTATCTGTGCCTTGTGTTTTTAAATTATTGTGTGTAGTATTATTTACAGCTAGTGTATGTAGCAATTGCTGTAGGTCTTTTATCTGGTCCTGTAATGGCTTAATGATTTCTTTAAGATAGTTTTCTTGTTGTCCCATATTTCTCCATCACTGTTATTCTGACTATACATGGCATTAATTGACCTGTGTTTTGTTTCTGTAATAAGTTCGTTGGTTTCCTCGCGCTTCGCCACTGTAATTGCCTGTGTGAAGGTGAGAGGATTTTGTGAAAGGACCAGCCTCCTGATCTTATTTGAAACGCCCCTGAGAAATTGAGCCAGCATTGCCTGATCTAATATTGATAATGCCTCTGGCGACTCACTTTTCGTGTTAAACACTAAACGGGCCAAATTTTTAACCCTCGTAGCAAAATTTGCTACGGTCTCATTAGGCAATTGTACAGCATGTGAAAAATTATGTAGACATGTCACACTAGGTTCCGTTTTTTCGAACTGAGCCAAAAATGCATTTTTAAACACACTATAATCTTTTTCCTTACGTAAGTCTACAGAATTTGCGAGGAATTCCGCAGCAAGAGAGCGAACTTTGGACTTACAGACAGCTATTAATTCGCAATTTCCCCAAAGTGCTAATTGTCCTACACTTTCTAGCATTTCAAAAAAATATTGAACAGACGGACCTTCATCTACTTTGCCAGAGAAAACTGGCACTAAACCCAAATAACCAGCAATATTTGCCAAATAAGGTCTGCCCATTTCGGGAGGGGGTTGTGTCTCCTGGGTTCCTAAAAGTGGAACAGAATTTTCTATACCCGAGGTTTGTGGGCTCTGTCCCTCCATTTTGACTTAATTAGTGTCTGTGTAAAATTAATGTCCCCCAAAATGGTGTAAAACCTACCTTTCCGTTGAGCTGAAACAGAAATATATTGTTAATAATCAGCAATTCTAAAGCAAAAGGTGTTACAACATGTAGCAACTCATTTTATTCTTAATTTTTGATAAATTTTCTAGTTTAAAACATTACAAGTTGCTGCCTGTTGTTCAAATGAGTGTTCCTGGAGACGTCTGTGTTATTTGTACTGCTGTAAAAAAAAATGCCTATGACTAGGCTCTGTACACACAAAAATCAGTGCTGTCCCAATCCTTTCTATTAGAAGTACGTTCCTCAGTCTACAACCATCAGAATCATTTACGGGCATTCATATAAATCGGGTTTTTCATCCCGCAAGGACACACTTCAATCCTGATCACGGCACCAGTGTTGCGCAGGTCTTTTCTCCGTTGTAGTATAAACTTGCTAGGGTTCCAACAATTCTCAGTTATGGTGTGATGTGTCAGTTAGGAATAAATGTTCTTTGCAAGAGTTACACTAATATTTGCATCCGGAGAAACCTGGCTTTCATGTAATCGTCTAGCAGTTAGTTAGGACAAATCCCGTGTTCTGAAAACTAACCCAGATGGACGTTGAGCTAGTCTGCAACATCAAAGATTGCGTTGTGTGATTTTCACCTTTGACTCCTTTCTATTTGATTAGAATCAAAAGCGCCGCCTTAACAGTTCTTTATCAGTAATCCATTCAAAGAAATCATGTGTCATCAGAGAGTAATCAATAGGCAAAAATTAGCAAACAAAACATGGTTTATTAAACATACTAAATTGTTACAAAATACAGTTAGACAAAACAGTGTATAAGGCTTTAGTAAAATAGCCTTGAGCTTTTATACCTTTACATATTTAGGTAACCAACGGATTAATTAATAATGGTATGGGTTTGCAAATTGTTATGTTCTTCATGAACAATCGACAGCCAAAGAGCGTTCATACATCGCGTAGCTGACGAATATTACACCACATTGGTGGAACATGTAAGATTGTAGGCCATGATTAATATTCAGTCTTAATATTTAATTATAATATTCAGTTATAATATTTAATTATAATATTCAGTTTTAATGTTAATTAGGATTATTCAGTTTTAATATTTAATTATAATTAATTCTAATTAAATAACGTCCGGTATTCATGTACAAGTTACAGTATCTATTAAATATGAAATGCTAAGTAAAATAACAAAACTCTCATCAAAGTATGAGTGTGCGTGAGGATCGATGTCTTTAAGCACATAAAAAATATATAAAAGGGGGGGATGGAAGTATGTTCGACTTAGCGCAATTAAGTTCCGTTTATAATTAAATAACGAGGGTTAACTTACCCGAATAATTCAGCAACGTCTCAGGAACTGTAGTTACAGGACAGTAGTTCATCTCGATTCCTTCCTATGTCTCATTAACGAGTTTTTAGCCTTCTTCTTCTTCCGACTTTTCGTTTCCCCTTCTTAAGAATATTTTCTTCACATTCTAAAAAAGATTATCATTGCGACGGCTCTCTATCTTAACAAAATCCTAACTCAAAATTCCGCTAACTCCCTTACAAGTCACAAGGCGCCTCCGTAGCCAGGTGGGAAGGAGCAGCAGTGCGTAGCATACGCTTCTTGATTAGACCGGGGTTCGAGCCCGTCACCACCAAATACGGAGGATGCGGAAAGGTTAGGGAATGACCACCGCATATCCTGGAGCAATATGGCCTTAGTTGCTAATGCTCCTAAAAAAACCAAAAAACCAAACCAATCCCTTACAAGTCACAGCTCATTCACCGACCCACGACACTCTCCAAGGCTCAGCTCCAACTACCTCTCTCCCTTACCACACCCTAGCTGCTAACCGAACTGCCTCCCCCTATTTCCCCTCTAGTTAGTTTCGTCAAGCGGAAAAACATCTGGGGAACTGTAGCTTTACAGTGTTCAGACTCAACCGAAAATCCGATTTATGAAAGTCGTTGAAAGAATTACATGTTTGTATGAGGCTCGCCCAAAGGCCAAAACGGACATAAAATCGTCTACTCCGACACAAGAAACTATGAAATAATAAACACTCTGCTGATGCCTGAATCAAACACAATACTAGTAGTGTTCTCCGAAAATCTAACTCCCCTGTTTTTATGACTAGCGCTGCGACTTTTCTGTTTTTGTGAACAATACACTCGGACGGTGGTTTTGGAATTTCGTGGGTGCGGCTCTGCTCCCATGCGAAAAACGAAAGTAATTCTGCCTTCTCCGGTGAAGTAAATATTGTATGACAGATACAGCGCAGTGAAAGTATGAGGCCCTTGTGCTCTCTAAGAATGTACCAATACGGTTAAAAATAAATGCATTTTTAACACAGTACATTTGAGGGACCTCCCATGCAATAAATTTGACAGCTGTACATCTTGAAAATAGCAACCATGTTGATTTTTTAATTTTGGTTCTTTTGAAATTGTACTAAAGTGTGAAAATCCATTAAGCAAAACTATTTCGTAGTGGAAATATAATACTGTGTATGCAAGTCCCCCAACTTATGAAGGGTTATTAAAATCAGCTGTTCAAAACTTGGGAGGTTTATAGAAACAATGCAAATATTATTGTAATTTATGCAACAAATACAAACTTTGTTATAGAAATTAAATTAATAAAAAAAAATTATAAATCAATTGAAAAATTTTATGTTCTGCCTTCATTTATATGTTATCTTCCCAATGAGTTCAATCTACGTCTGTTATCCAAAATTGTATATAATATCGGTGTTTAGATACACCATAGATAACTCTTAATAAACTACAAAGTAGTTGTTGTAGGCATCATTTGCTGTTTCTCATATTGTGCTCTGCCTTCACGACGAGTTGCCATGATATTGCACTACTTCGAATCAGTAACTCTTCACTAATAGAGAAGACTATTGTTACTTATTCTCAGTTGAGTACCAACACCCAGACAGCACTGTTTCACGGCTATTGGCCGATCATCAGTGGGTGGGCAGGTACCCTGGTAATGCAGACATGACGACCCAGTTGTGAAGTTAATCACACAATATGAGAGATGCCAAGAGGTGTAGATGTCAATATTTAAAATAAATAAATGCACAAGGCATAATACTTTAAGAGTTTGGTTAAAATAAATAAATGCACAAGGCATAAAGTATTATGCCTTGTGCATTTATTTATTTTAAACCAAAATTGTATGAACTGCTGAAAACTCGAGGCAGACAGCAGCCTTCTTTTTTTCTGTTTCCTGTTTCTCTTATTTTATTTTTCCTCCACACTTAAAATTCAGTTCTTTCAACTCTCTCATTGCATCATATAATGGGGAAAAGAAAGAAAGAAAGAAAAAAAAAATCGGTTGTTTTATGGAACTACTATGATTTTACTTCAGGGTCATAAAATTACTTAGCATGCTTCAACCAGAGTGAAATCAGTAAACAGTCAGGTGTAATACAGTTGTTTTGCAATCAGAACTCTATTTTGGGCAGTTGTGATAAATTTATGACAAGAAGTTTTTCTGAAGAGCAAACTGCTAATTGGCAAACAGCAATGCTGTTTGCTAATTAGTAGTTTTATTACCAGTGATGGATTTTTTAAAGTTGTTGCTAATTTGTGATGAAAAGTTTCTGATCCCAGTGAATCTTATGTGAAGCATAAGCTGGCTTACTGTTGTATCAATACAGCTTTCATCCATTTGTATTTGAGACAGGAAAAAAAAAAAAAGTCTGTACTTTAATAAAATATGAGGGCTGTTCAATAAAGAATGATCATAATTTTTTATGAACAACTATGCTGCTTGCTATTTCTAGCTGAGATGCAGAACCAAGCTGCATCATATAGCAGCTGCTCAGCTGACTTATGCACACTGTGTGACCTTGGTGTACAGTCAAGTTTATGCCTGTTCAGTTTTGCCTACATAACAATGGATGTGACCTTCAAGGAACAGTATGATGCTTTCAAATTTTGTTTCTTTCTTAAGAAAACATCAGCTGAAGTGTATGAAATGTTAAGAGGCTTATGGTGAATCTACACTTCCTTATAGCATAGCTCACAGGTGGTTAAAATGTTTAAAGATGGATGTGATTCAATCACAAAAATCAGCAGTGTTGGAGCACCAAGCTATTACCACAGAAACCATAAACACTGCTTCTGTAATCATGAGAGAAGATTGTCGTACAACAGAAGGCAACTGGCAGTCATGTTGAGAATATCAGTAAGAAGCATGCAAGATATTCTCCATGACTATTTGCTTATGACGTGTTTGTGCATGCTAGGTTACAAACCTGCATTACTTCGTGTAGATGTTTATTAGGAGCTGCAACGGGTGGTTACTGAAGATGGTGATAACTGCGGATGAGACATGGCTTTATCATTTTGACCCAGAGAGTGAGCAACAAAGCTCTGTTTGGATGTCTACATCATTGCTACCCCCCCCCCCCAAAAAAAGCAAAAGTTGTGGCTTCTACAGGAAAGGTTATGGTTATCTCTTTTTTTTACATTCAAGGAACGGGTTACCAGCACATTGAGCCATGTCATACACGTGCCGCAGGGCCTTACCATAAAACTATACTTCACGCTTTATGGTATCACATTAATTACAAATGATCACAACTGCTTTTAGGTGGTTGGATACTGTGTCACGACAGTGTGAGACCTCGCATTTTTCATACTGCCATTTGAGTATTAATGTCACTGGCAGTATGAAAAAAAACTTGTTCAGCATTAATGTCAGATGTGTTCCTCATCTGCCCTACCTTGCACCCTGCAGTTTTTATTTTATTATTTCCAAGTTGAGAAAGGAGCTGTGAGGAAAATGTTTCCAGAAGTCATAAAGACATTGGATACGATTCTCAAACACATGTCAAAAAATAGCTTCCACCATGTTTTTGAATAATTGCAGAAATGTTTGAGTAACTACTTTGAAAAAGGATCATCAAATATGGATGATCAATAATGGTATGTTGTGAGAAAAAAAATTTGATTGTTCTTTATTGAACAGCCCTTGTATAATTGTAATTAAGCAACTTTTTTTTGTATGTAACTTGGTGAAAACTCTTATTTTTGCCACATGACAAGGATAAATTTGATCGCATGAGGCCTGGTGTGACTGAACCTATTGCGCATGATTAATGCTAACTTTGGGCCATGAGTCGGTCAAGCATAGGCCCCCTTTCTGATCTGGACCCCCTACATTTGTGTATTTTGCATAATGGTTAATTTGGCCCTGTTCCTGAAAGGGTTGGTGACCTTTCTTTTACAAATTCCTCCATAGTTTTGTCATTGATAGCTCACTACATTTCAAATTCAGGTTTGAGAAACCTTACCTTGCACAAATAGCTTCAACTTCTCAAAATTTCTTACCAATTCTTTAAATACCAATCTTCAGATAATTTAAGGTGTGAATAAAACATTAACTTCCAGTCCCTTTACAACTCGGTCGTTATTTCTTGAAAAAAAGACTGCCACTCTCACCTTAGGTAGCACTCAGACTTCTTAACAAGATTACATATCTTTATTGGGATTTATCATGATATCTGTCAAATCTCTCTTTCTCTGGATAAGTACATTGCATCAAAAAACTGGATTTTTTTCCCTCCTCTCTATTGGAATTAATTTTCTTCTAAACAGCTTTTGACTGAACAAATCTTAAATCTAGCTTACTATGGAATACTGTTTGTTCTTGCAGCTGAGGTGGTATCCCCAAAACTACTCTCAATCTCCTGGACTCTTCAAAAGAGAACAGTCAGGTAAATTAATGGCCTGTCTCTTAAACTCTTGCCACACTGTCATGCAGACAACTAATTTCTGCTGGATGCTTGTTTTCTAGTTATTTTCACGGGCCCTGTTCTTCTGAATTATCACCATTTGATGACTCTCTTCTAAACCATTCCAAACATATGTACCCCCAGCTAGTCAACATCCATTCACTGTCCAACTCCACACGAGAACTAACTTTTCCTCATTATCCCTTCAACATTACGTATATTTCCCAAAAATTACCATTTGCAGAAGTTTAAGTGTAACTTCAAGTGTTGCCTCCTGTTTTCTCAACCTTAAGCCCATATGCAATTGTAAGTACCCTAGGTTCTGATACTTTTGTGTTTTCTGATACTGTTTAAAAAAAATTAAAAAATGCTCATAGCTGGAGCTGATTTAAATTTTTATGACTTAGGGCAAAGTGTCTCTGCAGTCTTCTTATGGCTCAGATTTTTAATAATAAATATTGTCAAGATTTAAAAATACAAGCTTATGACCTATTTTGGTGAGAGCATTTGCTCTCCCAAATGAAGTCTCTAATTTGAAGTGGCAAAATCATGCAAGGTAAGCTTATACAGCATCAGCCAAAAAAAATACTGCTACCCATTTTATTTGCCCATCCCTTCTATTAAAACTACCTATGTTCCCAACCTCAGATGAGAGTTTGTTCTGAAAATCGGTTATCTCTGGCAGAAAGCAAATTTTTGGAAATACATTTGGCAATCATCCTTTTCCATTTTAAATTTGTCACTTTGTTTGTCTTGTGCTAAGAAAGATTAATAATGTTATTAGTATTCAGTTTATTCAATCCATTTAAAGCCTTAAACTTTCAGTTCCCCTCACAGATGTCTAGTTTCTAGATGCTGCAATTTACAGAACCCAAGTCTTTCATGGTACTCTTACAGAAAGACTTGAGTACTCCTGACTTGTTGCTCTTCTCTGCATTTGTTCCAATAGATCTACAGACTTCCTAAAATGAGATTTTTAGACCTGTATACAGTACTAAAAATGCACCCTAATCATTGCAGTTTACACCATCATCAAGCTGATCCTGCTTGTAAAACATACCTTGCTTGATAATTCAAAAAGGACTTTCATTTGGCTTTGGTAAACCTTATCTTTCTGTGATTTAAATTTTTATACTGAAACATTGATTATGTCAAAAACTAAGAGATATAAAGTTGTGGAATTATAAGAGGACATCATTAAATATTGTCTTAATGAATCAACCATTCATTATTTCAAAAAGCCTGTGTTTAACATTAGGGCATGTGATGTTTGTTCTGCTGCTGTTTCTTGTATTAAAGTCATGGCCAGCTCTAGGTGGTTGCAAGTAATGTATCACATTATGTATTTTTGTTAGAAGCATGGGGTACTAAGCCCCACACCTCTAATAAAAAGTCTTAGTTTTAAGTTTTTTATTTTTTCTTAGTTTTAAATTTTTTTTGACTTGCACATAGAACATACCAGATAGTCTTTTTGCATTTTTGTTTTGTTATAATTTGACTTTTAACTTCTTGTTTCTGATTAAAAATATTTCTCTATACACTGTGAAAGGAATGCATTTTATTTTGTTTTTAAAATAAAATTTTTAAGTTTGTAGTTGCATTTAATATTCTTGTTTCTGTTATTGATATTGAATGTTCTGTTATTTTTATTTTTTATTTACTTTTATAAAACAGACTGGCATTGCATAGTTTGTACCTGCCTTGCAGAGTAATTTTGTTGTCAGCTCTACAAACCCTAGAGTAACCCTGAATAAAGCTACACGTATAAGCAGATACGATGGCTTCTTTGGAATACTGGTAAGTTAAATACTACAGCATTTTTATGTGTAACCTATTTTCTTTTGTTAAAAATACACTTCTATATTTTCCAACTTGCTGGAAATTATGCCCCCCTTCCTTTGAAATTACTTTAAGTATTTGCTATTCAGAGTTTTGTCATTTGTGGTCTTTCTTCAATCCTTAGTGCCCCCCCCCACAGTTAGCAAGGGATATTGTAGTTAAGTTAACCGGTGAAATACCACCACTTTGCTTATTGGAGGCTTGAAGTGGTGAAACCCATGTTTAGTCTCTAGGGCAAAGTTTCCGGCATCCCCCCCCCCCCCATACTTCTCCTTCAACCCATGCACGGTACTAAGTACTATAGGTTTTGATACCTTTCATGTTTGGGGTTTTCATAAAAAAAAAAAAAAAGTGGGGCTGGAATCAGCGAGAAACTTCTGTATGCAGCTGCATTTATAAGCTACTCACGGTGGGACATATAAAGAAGTGGGTATTATTTAAGATGTACGTTTTGTTATTTGAAATTTATCACATTTATTGTTATTGTGATTTGTTTGCTTATTTGCTAATTTATGTCTTCAGTATGTTTAGTGTACCAATGAGGAAAAAAAAATCATTGATAAATATTCGTACATGATGACCTTATAAATTTCTATAGGTTGACTTGTAAAAATAAGGTTGTGTGACGAGATATTGTATTCATTTCTTCATCCTGTTCTTAAAAATTCAGCTTCACTACTTTGTTCTGTAGGTCAATCATAGCTCAATATTAGGAGTTAAAAGTAGCAGATAATGGGTTCACCTTGTTTTTATTATATATAATATTTGTTTTATGCTTAATTAGAGGTTTTCTTCCACACTCTGCTTGGCTGCACACTTACACTCTATACTTCATTCACAGGTTTTCATGAGTGAGCTTGCCTGGTAGAGATGGCCCATCATCTGATGGCAGACTATTAAGTCTTAAAATATACGTGTCCTGAATTTTAAATAAATAGTGTATATACGAAATTTTTAGAAATCTTCAAGTACCGTGTTAATAGACTAGAAAAGAATAGCAAAAGCTTAAAAAGCGGTACTCACCTTGAAATTAATCTGTGATGGTTTACTTAGGTAGCGTGGTTAATGTTTAAGTTGAATTGTTAAATTGAAAAATTAAAAGGGAGGGAAGTAGGTAAAAGTTGACTGAGTTAAATAGGCGCAAGGAAATAGAAGTGTACACATCCAATCCTTGGTTGTCATCGAAAGAAAAGAAAAGAATAGTTAAAAACTGTAAGTGAATCCGGTGAAGCCAATAGTCTTTACAAGGACTTTCGTTAGTTAAAGAACGTCTTCAGTTGGCAATGTGTGGGGAGAGAACGCGCATGGTATTTTAAGAATAAAATACCATGTATTTTATTCTTAAAGAGTATAATTTTTTATTCTTAAAATACCATGCGCGTTCTCTCCCCACACATTGCCAACTGAAGACGTTCTTTAACTAACGAAAGTCCTCATAAAGACTATTGGCTTCACCGGATTCACTTACAGTTTTTAACTATTCTTTTCTTTTCTTTTATTTCAATGACAACCAAGGATTGGATGTGTACACTTCTATTTCCTTGCGCCTATTTAACTCAGTCAACTTTTACCTACTTCCCTCCCTTTTAATTTTTCAATTTAACAATTCAACTTAAACGTTAACCACGCTACCTAAGTAAACCATCGCAGATTAATTTCAAGGTGAGTACCGCTTTTTAAGCTTTCGCTATTCTTTTCTAATAAATAGTGTATTCAACTCTTTTGGCAATTCTTTGGCATGAAATGACATTAGCAATTGAGATCAACTCATGGATATCAGTGACATCTCTACTATGACCTTATTAAGACCAACCCTTCGTTGCTGAGACCAAATGCATACATTTTTAAATCATTGTAACCTCTTTCATTTTCCTATCATTGATATAAAAACAACATGAGCTGCATCAGTAGTATCTGTACTTCCATCAATTGTCAAGGAATAAAACTTGAATTTGGGAGCCGACATTTTAAACTTAGTGACAAATGGGCCTGGAGTACTGGGGTCCATAGTTTAACAGATATTTATTTAAAGTATACCCAGTAAAATAAAATAAAATAAAATATTTCCAGAAGCTTTCGGAACTCGTGTCCCTTTCTCAACTGACAGAATTTTTAAATACATTACAAGCAAACTGTGGCACGTTACTCATTCGTCATTGTTGTAGCACGGACGTGTGCTGCCTTGCGCCAGTGATCATCCATCAATAAAACGGTTGTCTCCAGGATTGGATGTATACGCATGCCTTTCTGGCGATTTAATGCCTTAGGGTTGTTCATTATGTTTAGTGACTCTAGCCATAGGCGGTGGCGAAAGTGTCGCGCGTGGTCCACTATCTCAAAGTCGCGCTTGGGGTCAAGATCGTGGTTGGTAGCCCAAAAATGTTCTGCAAGCGCGGACTGGTCAGTTTCGGCAAGCCGGATTGCTCTGTCGTGTTCCGTGAGGCGATCCTGGAGACGTCTCGATGTCTCACCTACGTAGCAACTGTTACAGGCCCTACAGGTGATACGGTACACTACATTGCTGCGTAAGACAGGTGTGACAGGGGTCTTCACACTGGAGACAAGTGAACGTAGGTTCCTACCTGGTAATTGTACACATTTTATGTTGTAACTTCTCAGGATCTTCGAGATACGTCCTGACACTCCTGGATAGTACGGAATGTAGGCGGATGATATGCCGACTTGCTTCGGAGGTCTTGGGTTGGAAGTAAGCTCTTGTGCCTGTAACAAGCATCTGTTTAGTACATGGGATGGATAACCGCATCTGGTTAAGTCCGCCTTCACACGGGAGATCTCGTTACGTCTAATTGTGTCGGTGCTGGAATGGCTCCAGGCCCTGGAGAACAGGGTGCGGGCAGTGCTATTGAGATGGCTTGGAGCGTGGCCGGACCCGTAGTTGGTGAATTGACCGCACCACATGGGTTTGCGGTATACTGAGGTCTCTAGGTGTGGGCCTACGCGATGCACTAGCACGTCCAGAAACGGGAGCGAACCGTCCACCTCTGATTCTACGGTAAACTTGATGAAATTGGATAGAGAGTTGAGGTATTCTAGTAGTACCGTTTCAGTAACGGTACTACTAGAATACCTCAACTCTCTATCCAATTTCATCAAGTTTACCGTAGAATCAGAGGTGGACGGTTCGCTCCCGTTTCTGGACGTGCTAGTGCATCGCGTAGGCCCACACCTAGAGACCTCAGTATACCGCAAACCCATGTGGTGCGGTCAATTCACCAACTACGGGTCCGGCCACGCTCCAAGCCATCTCAATAGCACTGCCCGCACCCTGTTCTCCAGGGCCTGGAGCCATTCCAGCACCGACACAATTAGACGTAACGAGATCTCCCGTGTGAAGGCGGACTTAACCAGATGCGGTTATCCATCCCATGTACTAAACAGATGCTTGTTACAGGCACAAGAGCTTACTTCCAACCCAAGACCTCCGAAGCAAGTCGGCATATCATCCGCCTACATTCCGTACTATCCAGGAGTGTCAGGACGTATCTCGAAGATCCTGAGAAGTTACAACATAAAATGTGTACAATTACCAGGTAGGAACCTACGTTCACTTGTCTCCAGTGTGAAGACCCCTGTCACACCTGTCTTACGCAGCAATGTAGTGTACCGTATCACCTGTAGGGCCTGTAACAGTTGCTACGTAGGTGAGACATCGAGACGTCTCCAGGATCGCCTCACGGAACACGACAGAGCAATCCGGCTTGCCGAAACTGACCAGTCCGCGCTTGCAGAACATTTTTGGGCTACCAACCACGATCTTGACCCCAAGCGCGACTTTGAGATAGTGGACCACGCGCGACACTTTCGCCACCGCCTATGGCTAGAGTCACTAAACATAATGAACAACCCTAAGGCATTAAATCGCCAGAAAGGCATGCGTATACATCCAATCCTGGAGACAACCGTTTTATTGATGGATGATCACTGGCGCAAGGCAGCACACGTCCGTGCTACAACAATGACGAATGAGTAACGTGCCACAGTTTGCTTGTAATGTATTTAAAAATTCTGTCAGTTGAGAAAGGGACACGAGTTCCGAAAGCTTCTGGAAATATTTTATTTTATTTTATTTTACTGGGTATACTTTAAATAAATATCTATTTTAAACTTATCTTGAATAGAGCCAGCCAATTTATTTATATGCATAGTTGTACTCCTGTGAGATAGTTATTTTGAAATATTTTTTTTTTTTTTTTTCTAGACAAGTTATTCCCTGGATGTGGTTTCAATTTTTTAGTAGTAATAAGTGCTATTACATAGCTTGCTTCTATTAAATATGTGCTTCTATGAAATATAGCAACCTATAGTACTTAGTGCCATGCAAAGGATGAAGGTTGAGAAGATAAAAGAAGATACTTGTTGACATTAGACTTGAATTTCTGTAGATCAGGGGCCAGCAACCTGCGGCTCTAACTTTTAGCCCACATGTACAAGTGCAGCAGGAATGGGTGGCAACGTGTATATAATATTAGTTTCAGTGCAGTTTGGCTGCACATTGCAAGCAGAGCATGCTTACTGCAAGGTGTCGAAGATTAATTGTTGCGGCGGTGGCGAATATAAAATAATTAAAACAGGAACAAAATAATATCCGTGTGTACGTAGTTTTTGCAATAGGTACGTGAATTCTTAATGTAAATCACTTGACTTTAAATCCGTGACGTGGTATTATTAAACAAATGAAATAAAACGGCATTAAAATTGCTATAATTTTAAAATGTCAACTCAAAAGAGAAAGATTGGGCAAGAAAACTGGGAATTTAAGAAGGAATGGACTGAGTCGTATGCATTTGTGGCAAATTCTACAGGACTTCTGTTGTGTTTAATATGTAGTCAAAAACTTCCAAACAAAAAAACTACAAACATAGAAAGATATTTTTGACTAAATATGTTATATTCGTCAAAACATATCCAGCCAGTGAGCCAAGAAAAAAGGCTGTAAATGAGTTGCAACAGAAAATGTCATTATCAAAGAATTCATTGTCAAAGTGGATTAAACCATCAAGCAATACAAATGCTGCTAGTTTTGTAGTTGCACGTGAAATTGTAACATGGGGGAAACTGTTTACATACATACATACAGCGAATACATAAAAGAATGTTTTATTAAAATGTCCGAAAATCTTTTCACAATTTTCAAAACTAAACAGAAATAATTACGAAAATTAAAGAAATGCCAATATCTGAAAAACTGTAAGGAACAGAACTTATAAAGTTTTCTGTTATTTATAAATATGACTTAATTGATGATCCACAGCAAAAATTAATTGCATAATTTAACGTTACATGCTCCTGTCACATTGATCTCGATTGCATAGTATGTTCAAATTAATATTGATCGAAATCAGTGAGCAGTACCGTACTGTGAGAATCACTTAAATTTAAGCTGGCTGGTCAGTTAAATTCACTGGGTGGTGTACCCATTCGATAGGTCCTGGGGAGAACACTGGACCCAAGAAGAATTGCTTGATTTACTGCCACTTACAGGACAAATGCGTGGAGAGGATATAGAAATTTAATTACTGAATGCTTCAAAAATAAGGGAATTAATATGAACAAAATAATTTGTATTGTGACCGATGGAGCCCCAGGCATTGAGAGGTGAGAACAATGGTTTCATTAATTTATTTAGAAAAAATATTTCGCATGATGTGTTTTCCTTTCACTGTATAATTCATCAAAAGGCACTTTGCTTGCAAATGTTTCCAAAAGAGATAACAGCAGTGATGGATTTGGTCATAAAGATAGTCAATAAAATAATGGCACGAGCACTATATCATCGACAATTCCGTGAACTTCTTGATGAACTCTTGTCAGTATACTGACCTTCTTATGCATAACAGCATTAGATGGCTTTCTAGAGGTGCATTGTTGATGTGATTTGCTGCTTGTCTTGATGAAGTGAAATTATTTTTAAGACAGAAGGATATGAATGCAGAACATAGAGCCAGAGGGCACTGATTGGTTACAAAAATTCTATTTTATGACAGATGTGACTTCACATTTAAATGTGTTAAATAAGAAATTACAAGGAAAAGGTAACACATCAGTTATACTTTTGGAAGAAGTGCTTTCGTTTGAACACAAATTATGTGTTTTCGAAGGAGACATAGGAAGTGGCAAATTATTACATTTTCCAATTTTAGAAAAAATATCAAGGAGGTACTAAAAATAATTTCAATCCTTTTAATTTGCCATATTTTCAACAAACGATTGTCAAAATGTATACCGAATTTAGCCATTGTTCTGAGGATTTTAGACATTATAATTTTTAATCACACCTCTTGAAGTGAGTACTTCTCAGTTAAATTTTTTTTCTCTATTCCCTAAAATTGATGAAGCACAATTTGAAATTGAGTTAGAAGATTTAAAAATCAAGGACATGTGGAGTGCAAGACCTTAAAACTGAAACTGAGGATTTGGAGAGAAAAAGGCTGCCCTTACAATTCTACACAAATGGATGGCAATAGAAGAGTTGAAAAAGCAAGACCAAATTGTGTTTGATGCGTGGAGTAGCTTACTGGACACGTATTTGCGTTTGGACTTCTGAGTTTTTGATTCAACGTATTTCTGCAAGCAAATATTTTTGAACATGAACTATATTAAAAATAAATCAATCAAGAAACCATCTGAACAATGCGAGTCTCTCAGCATGTTTAAAGATGAAAATTATGGCATACTCGCTTAAGAAGTTCAGCAGCAAAAGTCACATTAATTCGTACCTAATTGGATGTTTGTTACGTTTTTTCAATATAATATTTCAAAAATATATATTTTTTAATAAAACACCTTCCTGCTCTATTCCATTTCTTATCCATATCTCACTTGCGAGTATCATATTAGATGCAATTTCTGCATGCCGTGTTCTTTGTTATTAAAAAACTGCCCCTCCCTCCTCCCAGGTTGAGCTGAGGTGTGACTCTTTGGATTTTTTTTAATTAGATCAAAAATGGCTCTTTACTCAAAGAAGGTTGCCGACCCCTGCTGTAGATTGTAATTTTCAGGGAATACGTATCAAGGGAGGTTGTTTCAGAAAATGGATGTGGAATAAATGAAGAAGCAGAAAAGTTGGTTCTGTGAATTTGAAGTTGGACAATTAAAGGATTTTGACTAGTTGTGGCATGTGTTTGGACTGGTTGGGGGGAGAGAGAGAGAGAGAGAGAGAGAGAGAGAGAGAGAGAGAGGGAATTATAAAGCCAATTCAGAAGTGCCCATGGAAGTATCTGTAGAAAAGGAATGCAGCAGAAATAACATCTGTGAGACAGAGTGGAGAGACTTTGTTAGAGATGGGTAATTAGCTAACCTAACTCCCCTCTTTCGAATGGAATCTAGAAGCCCGAGAGAGGTTTTGGGGGCATTTCCTGCCCCAAATGTGGGTAAAATATTCTGTAGTAGGGTGGATTTTCAATTTGTACAGAGTGAACAGCTGTTTGGAAGAAAAGTAACATTTGAGTGAAAGAGAAAACCCAGTTTTTTTTTGTTTTTTTTTTATGCAGACGAAGCAGTATTTTTGATGTGTTTGTGTGAAGAGAGATTAAAAGTCAGGGTAGCCCCTAATAAAGATAAGTGATCTTATTTAGAAATTTGAGTGTCATCAAAGATAAACATAGGAGCGACATATAAGACAAGACTGAATTTTAGAAGGATTGAAATCAGCCAGGTTATCTTTGCCTTTGATAACTGGATTACACCTGAGAAGCCTGTTCAAGTAAAGCACCACATTTCCTGTAATCTGCAAGAATTGGATGATGTAGTGATGGACTTCATCATCATCAGCCATTTTCAATCCACTGCAGGATGAAGGCCTCTCCAGCAACTTTCCACTTCCTTCTGTTTTGAGCACTAGCCATCCATTTACTACCCAAAAACTCATGAATTTTATCTATCCATCTCCGCCTTTGTCTTCCAGGTTTTCTTCTAGCTCCTCTTGGGTACCATTCTGTTATTTTCTTAGTCCATCTGTCATGTCTTCGAGCTATGTGTCCTGCCCAAGACCATTTTAGTTCTTTAGTTTTGATAAGAATGTCCTTTACTTGAGTTTGCTGCCTAATCCATGTGTTTCTCTTCTTATCTAACAGTCTGATTCCCAATATAAGGCCGACCGGGCTAGCCGAGTGGGTAAAGTACCTGCCCGGTAACCCAAAGGTCGCGGGTTCGATTCCCGCCTCGGGCTTGGATCAAAGTACTGCAAAAACCTTGGGAGGTGCAATATGGCCACAGAAGCCGATGCGCCAACAACTACCAAATCAAACCCAATATAATTCGTTCCATTCTTCGCTGTGTAGTTCTCAGCTTCTCTTACATTCTTTTGGTGAGTGCCCAAGTTTCACTTCCATAAGTCATGGTGGGGAGTATACATTGATTCATTATTTTACATTTCAGACAAACTGGGATATTGCTCTTCAGTATGTGACTATATTTCCTGAATGCTATCCATCCAAAATTTATTTTTCTCTTGACTTCCAGCCATTTATCATTATTACAGCTAATAACTTGTCCCAGATAAGTATATGACTCCACCTTTTCAGTTACTGCTCCTTCAATCATTATTTCCCTTTCCGTGGCATATTTGTTCATCATTACTTTTGTTTTAGCCATATTCATCTTTAGTCCAAAATCCTTACTAACTGTGCATAACTGATTAAGATTTTCCTCTAATTCTTTGGGATCGTGGCTTATGACCACAATGTCATCTGCAAATCGTAAATGGTTTAGGTATTCTCCGTTCACATTGACTCCTTTCTGCGACCAGTGTAATCTTCTGAAAGCTTCCTCAAGGGCAGCAGTAAACAGCTTCGGAGATATTGTGTCTCCTTGTCGAACTCCTTTCTCGATTTTAAATTTGCTACTGTCTTTGTCTAGTCTAATAAAGGAGGTAGCGCACTCATATATTTTCTTCAAAATCATAATATATGGGATTATCTATGCCTTGTCTTTCCAGTGCCCGAAACATTGCCTTATGCTGTATGGAGTCAAATGCCTTTTCATAATCCACAAATGCCAGGCATAATGGTGTTTTATATTCATTTGCTTTCTCCATCATTCTCCATTAGATGGACTTCAGTCTAATCAAATCCAGTGCTGTGCCCCTGACATCTCGTTCAAAAGAGTGGAATCCCTTGTATACCAGCTGTAAGACTTCCGCACATAGAAAAGACATATCACTTATGTTTGTTTTTACACTCTTGCAGAATACTTGTGTTGTTGTTCTGATTTTAATGGTCTTTATATGAATAAATTGGTATTACTCAATTCAGAAGCGTGGCTTTTTTGCATAGGCAATTTAAGTAAAAGTTTGAAAGCTGTGTTGCTTTGCAGTGGGAACATACACCCATTGATTCCTGTTGTGAAGTTTTTTTTATTAAAAATATAGAAACAAAAGTATTAGGGTGAAAATTGAGAAGACAGAAGATATTAATTGTTGACATTATACTTGAATTTCCATAAATGTAATACAGGCACTCCTTGGCTTAAGTAATACTTGACTTATGGAAATTTGACTTAATGCAAGTTTTTGCCGGCAAACTTTGCAGGTGCAAACTTAAAAAACTCGTGGAAACATATTTTGCATTCCGTAGGAATAAATGGATATATCGTGAAAATAACGTAATGTGAACCCAGTAACACATTGTTTTTTTTTTTTTTTTTTTTTTTTTGGTAATTCATTCCAGGACCTCATAAGTTGAAATTTCTACTATATAACTAAGCTATTTTTCTTTCTAAAAGGTCATTTTTATAATGGAAATTACACTACACTTTCATCCTTATCATGTGTTCCGTTATAAGAATCAATTTTGAACGCCTTTGTGATATTTTTCTAAAACATTTCTCGAGGTTACTACCATAAAACAATAAAAACAATTTGCACTTTCCAGTTTATTGGGCTTTTCTGTTAGTGCATTCTATTATAAACGGGTTGTAAACTCTATTGCATTTGTGATAATACCGATAACTAGAATTCTGTGGGTTTATATGTTACAGTATTATGGTGAAATGAGTTCCACTTCACTGAAATCTTCAATCATATAAAAAACAAATATTCAGAATCTTCTCTTCATTTCTATTTACTTATTATAATGGTGAAGGGAAAGGGATCAACAGAAAGTGCAAGTGCTGGCAGTGCTAGGAAACGAAATGAAGATGATTAAGAAGTATGAAGCAGGACAAAGTTTGTCATCTATTGCACGGAATTAGGTCTCGCTGCTTCAACAGTAAATACTATTTTAAGGGACAGGGCACGTATAATTAAAAGATCAACGCATTTAAGATCAACAGTGATCACAAAACAGCATTCAGGTGCTGTATTGAAGATGGAAAAGCTATTAATTATATGGATGGAAAATCAGATTCAGAAGCAAGTGCCCCTGAGTCCAATGGCCATTCAAGCAAAAGCAAGAAGTATTTATGAAAATATTAAGGATAAGTACGGCAAACCCCAAGCCAAGTTTGTGGCAAGCAGCGGGTGGTTTAATATGCGGTGAAGTTGCCAGTGCAGATTCTGCAGCTGCAGAGAAATTTTGTGATGTGTTGGAAAAAACCCCTTCTAAATTTCCACAGCCCTCAACTTCTGCAGCAGCGTGCTTATCAGCTGGAGAGTTTAATTCTGACAATGATTCTCTAAAGGTAAAACTTGACGTTATGCCTGTCTCCTCTCTCTCTTTTTGTAATTTTATAATTTTGAAATTTTTATTATTTTATACACTTTTGTAACTTTTCCTGTGCATGAGATAAAAAAAATTGAATAAATAATTCTATTTACATATTCATTGAACATTTCTTTTTTTCTTCAATCAAATTCAGCATGCATAGTTGTAAGTGCTGCATAAGCATTTAGGGAAATTCCAACTTACCTAGAATTCAACTTATGTAGAGTTCTGCAGAACACAAACCTTATGTAAGTCAGGGAGTGGCTGTATTCTGTAAATACATGTGGGGAGAGGTTATTTCAGAGAACAAAAATAGAAGGGATGATTGAGCAAGAGGGAAGGTTAGTTCAATGAGTTTTTAGTTGGACAGTGAACTGATGCTGAATTGATCAAGGAATGTGTTTGGGTTTGTTTTGAAGAGAGTGGTAGATGAAAGTATATATATAGAAAAGCATGTAGCAGAAACTGAAGGCCTACTAGACAGAGTGAAGAGATGTTGTAAGAGATGGGTCATTAATTAACCTGACTGCCCTCTCTTGAATAGTCAGAGCTTGAAAGATGTTTAGAGGCACCTCCCCAGATCCAGGAATAATATTCCAAGGTAGAATGGATTTGTGATTCATACAGAATTAATAGTTTTTAGAAGAAAATACCAAGAGTGAAACAGAAAACCCATTTTTTTTGGAATCAGGGAAAGCAGTATTTGTGATGTGCTTATTCTGTGAAGTCAGGGTAAATTGTGATAGAAATATGTGATCTTGCCTGGAAATCTGAGCACAGGAGCAGTGGACTAATTTTTCCAGGAAATAGACAGGACCAAGTTTTAGAAGGATAAAAATTAAATAAGTTTTCATTGCCCCACTGGAGAATTACCTGGAAATTTGCATTTAAAGCATTTTTGGTGGATATTTGATAAGTTGAAGCTGTTTGTGTAGAGCAAGGTTTCTCAAACTGGAAGGTGGAATGTGGTGTGCTATCATCAGCAGAACTATGGATAGGGAGATCATATCAGTGGAAGAAGATCCACTTGTTAATACACAAGAGTTTGAGAAAGAATCGAAATTTCGGACATCAGCATTAGTGGAGCAGTTAGAAGTCTACCATCACCTGCAGTGAACAGCCAGAGGGGAAACTAGACCCAACTGCAAAAAACTCAGTAGTCCATAAGATGGGAACTTGTTCAGAAAATCTTTATGGCAAACACTAAAATGTTAGATATTTTTGAGAGCAACTGCTTGGGTTTCACTATAGTTTTCTATCGAATTTGACCAAAGATGAGTAACATAAGCCAATATATATCACTTGATCAACACTGGTAGGAGACTACTGTCAGGGAAATGGGTAACATATTGTTGAGATATCAGAGACGTGGTGTCACACAGATATAAGCAGTACAGAACTGGGGAGTACAATGGGTACAGGAAGGGAGGAGGAGTTATGCTGTTAGTTAAGAAACTCACAAAATTTAAGTGCATCCAATTGATGTTGGTGGACAATGCAGTGTTGAGTGTTTGGTGTGAAATAAGCACTCACAAAGGAAAAATGAGAGTAGGTATGTGTTATAGGCCTAATGAATCTGATGAGTATAATGAGCAGTTGTGCAGAGAAATAGTGGGCCAGTAAATCAGAATGTCTTATAATGGGGGATTTTAACTTTCCAGATATTGACTGGAACTTGTGTGTTGGTCACTCTCACTCTAGCAAAACTTTTGTGAATTTATTGCCTGACTGTTTTCTACAGCAACATGTTCGAGAGGCAACCAGAGGGAGTAATACTCTTGATCTGATTATCAGCAGTAATTATTCATGCATTAAGAATTTGCAGATAAAGAAACCACTGGGGGACTGAGCACAATTTACTGATGTGGGAATCTCTTAAAGATGTGACTACCATCAAGGCTAAAGGGAAGGGCTTTTGCTTTCGTAAAGGTGACTGCAGGTGGTCCCAGACAGTTTTAAATTCTGTACAGTTGGATCAACTGATGATGCTACCAACGTTGAATTCTAAACGAAATGGGAAGCCTTCACGGACTTAATTTTGGAGTCTACTAGCCTTTTCATTCCAACTAAGAAATACTGTTCAAGAGTTAGGCCTAAATGGATGTCAGATGAATTAATGAGGCTTGTGGCAGAGAAGAAGAATGTATGGGATGCATATAAAGTATCGGGTGAAACAGAAGCCTATGGCAGGTATAAACTAGTCTGTAATCAAGTCACAAAGGAGGTTAGGCAGGCGAAGGCAGATTACAAGAAATCTTTAGCAAAGAGTTCTTTACTGATATAAACTAGTAGGAAAGGTATGAACAGATTGGTCCACTTAATATAGATGAGTTGACTATTGATGATCATGCTCAGGTAGCTGATAAACTGAATTAGTATTTGCATCTACATTCACACATGAGGAGTCATTCAATGAGGGGAGTGTCAGAAGTTTATCAAATGCTAACAGGGAGCCAAGTGATTTTGTAATAACTGAGAGCAAAGTGGAGGAGAAATTAGCATTAGCATTAGTAGAGGCATTTGATGCAAGAAAGCAAGCTTATGCAGCATCAGCCAAAAAAAAAAAAAAAAAACCCACTTCCACTTCACCCCTCTGTTTGTTCAAAATACCTGTCCAGCTGAGCCTTAAACTTATTTAGGCTATCGACCTCCACTACAAGGGATGGAAGTCTGTTCCACCAACCAACCACCCGCTGGCTAAAGGCAAATTTCCGCACGTCTATCCTACATCTGTCTTTCCTCAATTTGAATTTATGCCCTCTCAGATGATTATTCTGAGCTAGAGGAAGAATCCCATCAGCATTGAGCATGCTTAAACCATTCAAGGCTTTGTACACCTCTATCAGATCACCTCGCTGGTGCCTAGTCTCCAGACACTGTAATTTGCAAAACTTAAGCCTTTCTTCGTAAGAGCACCCCTTTGTTCCATTCACTAATCTTGTTGCCCTTCTCTGTACTCGTTCCAGCAGCTCTACATCCTTCTTGAAATGAGGCCTCCAGACCTGTATACAGTACTCTAGGTGTGGCCTGACCATTGCCTTATACAAGGGAATAATCACCTCCTTATCCCTGCTGGAAAAATTCCTGTATATCATTGACAATACTCCATGAGCTACTCTTGCAGCCCGTCTGCACTGCTCAGAGAACTTCATATCTGCCTGCACAACCACCCCCAAGTCCCTTTCATTCTCTACCACTGTCAGTGTAGTACCACAGAGTTGATACGTTGCTCTGGGGTTGCTGTTTCCCATGTGTAGTACTTTACATTTGTCAATGTTAAGCTTCATTTGCCACCTCTCAGCCCATCTGCTCAACCTTTCCAGATCCTGTTGCAGCAGCATAGTGTCAGTAGTGTCCTTGACAACCCTGCCAACCTTTGTATCGTCTGCAAACTTGGACATTAAGCTTGATATACCATCATCAGTATCATTTATAAATACAGAAAACAATAATGGACCCAACACTGAGCCCTGAGGGACTCCACTGATAACATTAGTCCACGATGAGCAGTGTCCATTGATTACCACTCTGTCTTCTCCCCCTCAACCACCCCTTTATCCATAGCAGCAATTTGCCTCCAATGTCACACTGCTCCAATTTGTGTAGCAGTCTTCCATGTGCAACAGTATCAAAAGCCTTTCTAAGATCCAAGTATATAATATCAAAGCTATTCCCTGCATCCAGTTCTTTTGTGACTGCATCATAATATCCAATCAAATTAGCATTAGTAGAGGCATTTGATGCAAGAAAGCAAGCTTATGCAGCATCAGCCAAAAAAAAAAAAAAAAAACCCACTTCCACTTCACCCCTTTGCACAACCACCCCCAAGTCCCTTTCATTCTCTACCACTGTCAGTGTAGTACCACAGAGTTGATACGTTGCTCTGGGGTTGCTGTTTGCCATGTGTAGTACTTTACATTTGTCAATGTTAAACTTCATTTGCCACCTCTCAGCCCATCTGCTCAACATTTCCAGATCCTGTTGCTTTCCTGAGCCATATGAAATTAGTGATTTCAAAATTATAATGACTATTAGAAAAACTTTTGAGCATAAAGCAAGTAATGCTCCTGGAATTGATGGCATGTGCCAACTAATTTTGAGGGAAGTGGCCAGTAGAGTGTAGAGTGTGTTTAGTGTCAAACAGCACCAGGGGTTCCCCCCCATTTCCGCATAGTATACATTGTAGGTGTGAAACAGAACACTGTCAATGGCAGAGGTTTAAAAGTGTATGGATCTTGTATATGTGTAGTGTCATGTACCGTTGTTCCTCTGATCATTTGGCCGCTGGGCCCCTAATGGGACCCAACGTTGCCCACACTCCGCCCCGTGGAGGCAGACCAGATACACGAGTATTATAGTTATTTACTCTGGCAGGTCCTGCCACCTAATTTCCTGAGATTTCAGTGGCTAAGACCTTAAAAAAAAAAATAATAATAATAAAAAATAAAATAAATAAAAAAAAAAAAAACACTATAGATAGGGGTCAGCCAAAAGGAGTACTAGTTATGTGATTTGATGTCATTAAGTTTTTGTGTATAGAGCTCAAGCAATTTAACAATGATTCGAACGCTAGTAGTTGTAAGTTAGAGGTGGAGGGGAGACTGAAGGCTGGGGGGAAAGACAGAGATATGGGGTCCATAGAGAAGATGACCCCCAAATCAGTGGAGCAGGCCTGCCCCACCAGAGCGGAAGAGGGGCAGGAGACCAGAGGTAACCTCCCCCTCCCGCCCGGGGAGTGGAGGCAAAGGACCATGCAAGGGAGCGTGGCTAGGAATGCATAATGGCGGCAGCTGAGCTGTGCTGGTGGTTGTATCCTACGTGGGACAGCATGCTGGCTAGGAACAGCCAACAGCATGGATAACCTTGTGGTGCATAAGGTTCCCATGGTCACCATCCATCTGGTGAAGAGGCTGGAACAGAACATGCAATTTATATTATTCGCTCACACAAAAAAAAATTTTTTTTACTTTTTTTACATTTTATAGGCTTTTTTTTTTGTTTCTTCTTCTTTTACATTTTATAGTTTTTTTTTTTACTTTGCATTTTATAGTTTTTTTTTTCCTTTTTTTCTTTCTTCTTCTTTTACATTTTATAGTTTTTTTTTTTTTCCTTTGCATTTTATAGTTTTTTTTTTTCCTTTTTTTTCTTTCATCTATCATTCTCATTCACACCAGGGAGGTGTGACTTATTAAACAAGCAAAACTGACACCAAGCTGTCAATCTCGCTTGTCCAATTATTGCTTTTAAAATAATTTAATGCTTGTTCAACCATTGCTTTAAAGACAAAGCAACAATTTAAAGAAAGCTCACACAATTTAAATGAGTGTGTTTATTTACGTGATAATAATAAAAAAAAAGAAAAAAAGAACACACACACACACACACATAACAATTATACTAATGCTAAGTTTTTTCCTTTTTTCTTTTCTTTTTTTTTTTTTTTTTTCCTTCCTTTTTTAAACAAACTTCCTGTCATACTTTTACATTCTGCTTTCGACCTTCATTCACTCATTCAGGCACACACTTTTACACCCGTACATTCACATAGCCCATTTCACTCAGACTCCACAGTCATTTGCTAATTTTACTCAGTTTCCACATTTACTCTTTCAGCACTCACACTCATCTCTCACACACCCAGAGGCATAAATTATCATTCACTTACTGTTCCTAGCATTTCCTTTCATACTCTCCCCTTTACATTCACTCCAATTCTCATTCATTCAATCCTCATTCATACTAGCGTACTTCAGAAACCTGCAGCTTACTAGTTTTTTCCAGCTGACAAGTAACCCTGGCTGCATGTCTATACCAGTCTCTTTAAAGTCCTTTCCGTGAGTGTTGTCATGTTTGGGAACTCAAGTCTGTTTTGGTTGGTAGTATGCTATGATGAGGGCAGTATACCAGCCTGCCTTTATTCCCATCAGTCACATTTGGTTTCTTTCCTGCCTCTGTGGTCCCCAGGGGCAGGGCGTCAACTCTGGTAAAGTCCCTGTAATTTCTGAGTCAATTCAGGTATGTTCAGTCATGTAAAGATTTTGTCATTCACTGGGCATGGGGAGGGTAATGTGCTGGTTATATATTTGGTCTATTGATTTGCTACAGGGACTGGTTGAAGAGCCTGTCCCTGCAAGGTTCGGCAGATTTCAAAAATGGTTTGAGCATACTTGGTGAAGGCCTTGTAAAAGACCTCCTCCATGATGAATTGGTGTTCTTGGCCCCTAGGAAGGGGTCCAATTTCTGGGATTAACTGTCTACGTTGATTTCATAGATTACACAGTCATATAGAACATGTGCCCAATCCTCACTTTCGCCACAGGTACAGTGGGGGTCATTGGCCAATCCCAAAGAGTGCAATTTAGCTTTAAAGGTTCCATGGCCTGTCAATAGAAATATGGTATAAAGTCCTGGAGCATACCACTTAGGTGGTTTTGGGCTAACCATAGCCACCTGTGGAAACTACTTTTTGGTACTAACACCTTTGGTCTCGTGCTCCCATTCAGTTTGCCCTATCTTATGTAGTCGTGTGGCAATTTGTCGTTTCTCTGCCTTGATGTCATTGGCAAGGTTTGGGATTATGCCTAGGAAACCCATGGGGATTCTTTTTAATGAACCACTAGGTGGCAGTGATCACATTTTCTACATCACTGTCCAGCGATGTCGACTGGCTTCACTTCCTTGGTTTTTATGTGTTTCTTAACTAATAGCATAACACCTCCCCCCTTCCTATCCTGTCTATCCTTTCTGTAGACGTTGTACTCCCCAAATTGCAGTTCCGCATCCCTTATATCTGTGTGACACCACGTCTCTGATATCACAACAATATCTGCCTTCGATGTTTTGAGCAATACCTCAAATTCATCAAATTTATTTACTAAACTCCTAGCATTGGTGTACACGCAAGTATACCTGCACCTGTTTCTATTCTTAGCTACCCTAACACAACCCATGTGTTTACTTGTACCACAATGGCTCCCAGCAGTCTCTGAAATACCATGCATCTTGTTTTTGCATGTCGATGCAAAATATTCATTTAGTTTGTTAGCTACCTGAGCAGGATCATCAACACTTGACCCATCAATATCAAGAGGACCAATCTGATTCATCCCTCTCCTTCTAGAGTTTACATAAGTAAAGAACTCTTTGCTGTTTTTCTTTGCATCCCTTGCCAAGGATTTCTCGTAATCTGCCTTCGCCTACCTAACCTCCTTTGTAACTTGGTTGCATATCAACTTGTATCTATCATAGGCTTCTGTGTCATGTGTTAATTTGTAAGTATCCCATGCATTTTTCTTCTCTGCCATATGCCTCATTAGTTCATCTGACATCCATTTTGGCCTAAACCTTGAACAATATTTCTTAGTTGGTATGTAAAGCCTAGTAGCTTCCAAGATAAGTTCTTTGAATGCTTCCCATTTTGAATTTGCTGTTGGTAACATCATCAGTTGGTCCCACTGTATAGAATTTAAATACTGTCTCAGTCCATCGTAGTCGCCTTTACGGAAGGAGGACATTGGAGGCAAATTACTGCTATGGATAAAGGGGTGGTTGAGGGGGAGAAGACAGAGAGTGGTAATCAATGGACACTGCTCATCGTGGACTGATGTTATTAGTGGAGTCCCTCAGGGCTCAGTGTTGGGTCCATTATTGTTTTCTGTATTTATAAATGATATTGATGATGGTATATCGGGATTAATGTCCAAGTTTGCAGACGATACAAAGGTTGGCAGGGTTGTCAAGGACACTACTGACACTATGCTGCTGCAACAGGATCTGGAAAGGTTGAGCAGATGGGCTGAGAGGTGGCAAATGAAGTTTAACATTGACAAATGTAAAGTACTACACATGGGAAACAGCAACCCCAGAGCAACGTATCAACTCTGTGGTACAACACTGACAGTGGTAGAGAATGAAAGGGACTTGGGGGTGGTTGTGCAGGCAGAAAAAAGAAGTTCTCTGAGCAGTGCAGACGGGCTGCAAGAGTAGCTCATGGAGTATTGTCAATGATATACAGGAATTTTTCCAGCAGGGATAAGGAGGTGATTATTCCATTGTATAAGGCGATGGTCAGGCCACACCTAGAGTACTGTATACAGGTCTGGAGTCCTTATTTCAAGAAGGATGTAGAGCTGCTGGAACGAGTACAGAGAAGGGCAACAAGATTAGTGAATGGAACAAAGGGGTCCTCTTACGAAGAACGGCTTAAGTTTTGCAAATTACAGTGTCTGGAGACTAGGCACCAGCGAGGTGATCTGATAGAGGTGTATAAAGCCTTGAATGGTTTAAGCATGCTCAATGCTGATGGGATTCTTCCTCTAGCTCAGAATAATCACCTGAGAGGGCATAAATTCAAATTGAGGAAAGACAGATGTAGGATAGACGTGCGGAAATTTGTCTTTAGCCAGCGGGTGGTTGGTTGGTGGAACAGACTTCCATCCCTTGTGGTGGAGGTTGATAGCCTAAATAAGTTTAAGGCTCAGCTGGACAGGTATTTTGAACGAACGGAGGGGGGAAGTGGAAGTGGTTTTTTTTTTTTTTTTTTTGGCTGATGCTGCATAAGCTTGCTTTCTTGCATCAAATGCCTCTACTAATGCTAATGCTAATGCTTAAGCCTATAATATAGCTCTTTTTTTGCAATTTCAAGGTGCAGTGGTAGGGTACCGGCCAAAACTTGCAGGGCCGGGATACTAACTGTACAGCATGCTCTAGTTATAGTTAATAAGACTGTTCTTTGAATGCTATTTAATTTTGCTCTGTTTCTAACTATGGCTGTGCGATGGAACCATACGCCAGCACCATAGGAGATTACAGGTAAAAACACTGCTCTCTAAATGAGTGCCAGGGTTCTGCACTTGAGACCCCAATCGGCTTGGCTGATTCTGGCAATCATTCCGGCATAGTTTTGGACTTTTTTAGCCAAGTAAGACAAGTGTGGATAGAAGGTTAATTTGGAGTCTAGAATTATGCCTAAGTATTTCAATTCTTGGACCATGTGAATTGAGGTATTACCTATTTTTATCACTGGTGGTCGTCTTATATTTAGATTTCCTTTCAGTAGGATACACTTAGTTTTTTCTGCCGAGATTTTGAGCATGTGGGTTAGCGCCCATTCCTGCAGTTGTTTGAGTGCCACGTTTGCTCTTTCTTCCACCACCCTTCTGGTGTTACCTTTTGCCAATAAGACAAAGTCATCAGCAAAGGCGACCCTATCTGTAGGGCCTAAATCTTTTGTAAGGAATTCATCAAGCACACAGGTCCAAAAGAATGGACCTAGTACTGAACCCTGTGGGCAACCTTTTGTAACTGGGTATTTTATTTCTTGGAACTGTGTGTGAACTACTACACATATGTTACCAAGATACGTGTTTATACATTGATATAGATTTTTTGGTACATTTGTCTGACGGAGTCTTCTGAGGATACTTGGCCACCAGAGTGTATCAAATGCACCAGCAAAGTCAATAGATATTGCCAGCATATACTTTTGATCACTATTATTTACTGTTGTTAGGATATAGTGCACGGCATCCTCAGTTGAAGATCCTTGCTTGAAACCAAATTGCTGTTCAGAATTTAGGTTGGCTTCAGTATAATATAAATTAAGTCTATACTTAATTTATATTATCTTTTCCTAGAACAAGGAATAAAGCTATAGGTCTGTATGATTTAGGTTCAGTAGGATTTTTTCCCCGATTCTCTAAGATTAATCTAATTATAGCCAGTTTCCATGCTTGTGGGAACAAACCCTTAGCCAACAGTGATTAAATAAGCTCAGTAGGGTATCAGGAGAAATTTCTGCTAACTTTTTAATGGTTTCTATTTCAATTAAGTCAGGTCCAGGGCACTTATTGTTTTTGGTTTTTAAGAGTGCTGCTTGAAGTTCTTCCATGGTTGAAGGGTGGGTCTATTGACATATTGCTATAATTTTCATTGTTGGCCATTGTCACTCTGAGCAGGGTTAACCCCTGGTTTTCAGACTGGAATAAATTATCTAATATGTTATTTACAGAGTCCACCCAAGTGTGAGTTGCAGTTCCATCTGCCTTAGTTGTAGAGTTCACCACATCACCTCTTGGCAGTTTGTTGGTGACAATCCTGTAGACCGCCGACCGGGCTAGCCGAGTGGGTAAAGTGCCTGCCCGGCAACCCAAAGGTCGCGGGTTTGATTCCCGCCTCGGGCTTGGATCAAAGTACTGCAAAAACCTTGGGAGGTGCAATATGGCCACAGAAGCCGATGCGCCAAAAACTACCAAATCAAAAAAAAAAAAAAAAAATCCTGTAGACCACACCCCAAGGGTTGACGTTACTGGATGTCCCCACCCAGGCCCACCAACATTCCTTCTTTTTTGTCCTTATTAGAGCAGTATTTGAGTTTCTGAGATTCCTATAGGAATCTCTCAGAGCATCAACCTCATTCTGTGGCCAAGTTGCCCTTGCTCTCTGGAAGTGTTTACTGGCCTGGTGCACCCTTCGCCGGCATATATCAAGTTCAGGGCACCACCAGGGAACAGCATTTTTCTTTGGTTTTCTTTTGGGTTTTGCTAGATTGGATGCTTCTTGAAACATAATTGTGACATTTAGGTTGTGTTCATCTGGGCTATAGTTGTTATGGATCTGAGTCTGCTGCTGTTCTATTTGGTTTTGTATTTCATCTGTAAAGGTCTGCCAGTTGGCTTTCTTTAAGTTGTATCTGATTATATCTTGAGACAGCTGTATTTGGCTGTCTATTTGTCTCTTTAAGGTAAAAGTTATAGCCCTATGGGCTGAGGTGGTCCAAGCTTCTTGGACTATCCAATCTGTAATTTTGGTAGATATGGAAGCAGTGGCCAAATCTGTATCACTTTCCCACAGTGTACTACTGTAGGTAGGTTGTGGGGTCTATTTATTACCTGTAGGGTAGAAGTAGCTAGGTAGTCTGTTAGTAGTTGGCCATTATGTGTTCCTGGTCTGTCAACTGTACAGCTGTGCCAAAGGCTTAACTGACAGTTGGCATCCATGAAAATTTGGAAGAACTGTCAGTACATTTTGTAGATAATGAATGCTGGGATTTATATCCTCTCCTGGCCTACAGTAGAGGGATACAGCATGAAAGGATCCTGTTTGACTAATTATTTGTGCACAAACTGCTAATGGGACACATCGAGAGTTAACCTTTGTAACTGTAAGAGAAGGATTTCTAATTACTATTGCTGTTAGTGAGGTTTCATGTGAAGGTTCTATTATTCTGTATGTTCTAGGGTATCCCTGAACCCTACCCTGATGAGTATATGGCTCTTGGATTATCAGGATATCTATATTATTTTCCTCTGCTTTAAGCTTGATTTGATCCACAACTGTACGTGCCCTGCGAGCATTTAATTGGACAAACTTTAGAGCCCTGTCACAAGTCTGGTTTAAATTAAGGCCCATAATTGGTTCTCAATTTAAGCTGTTTTACCATTTTTTGATAGCTGGGACAATTACTGTCCCAAAGACTATGGTGAAAGTCTATTTTGGCCAACTTGCATGTAGCACACTTAGGTTGTGTGGTTCTACTGTTACAGTTTTTATAGTCATGGCCAGTGACTGCACAGTGGCCACAGATTGGGTTGGGTCTTTTTGCTGACACTGTCTGGCTGTATGACCAAATCTGTGGCAGCAGTAACATTTTGTAATTGGAAAATATTCCCTGAATCTGTGGCTGGTCCAGCCAGCATAGATTCTCTGCTGATTTTTTAGGATTGTCCATGCCCTTGAAGAAAGTTCCACAATGGCATTTAATTGGCCATTTTTTTTATTTGTTGTTCCATATTTGATTTGGAATTCCTTAGCCATTTCATGCAAGGTTAATTTCTCACTGAAATTTTTATAATAAAAGTCCATCATGACCTCTCTCATGGGGGTGGTCTTAGGCATGTCAAAGATAATGATATTTGGGTTTCTTCCCTTTGGCTTTTCAGCTTGTAATCCTAGTTTTTGGATTTCAGGATGTCCCTGTATAGTTTCTGTATCCTCTTTAGTGGCTTCTTCAATCTGAACACCATTGTTCCTGGTTTTCCTAAGGCTGTTAACTCTCACTTCCTTCAGGTGAGGTTTCAATTTAGTCAATACTGTTTCTTTGACTTCACTACTTTTTAATGAGGATTTCTCTGTAGTCTTTAATATTATTACATTTGCATCCTTTTTGGGAGGTTGTCTTTTTTGTCCTTGTTATTATCTCTTTAGGTTGAGTCTGATCTTTGTTTGTGGCAGCTCCAACAGCCTTTGCATAAGTTTGTACATTTATGCTTTTATATGCTTCCTTTTCAGAGGTTAAAGCCTCAACTCTGGCTTTTAACACTTTGTTTTCCATATTCAGTTTGTTCACTGTGCTGTCTAATATCATCCAGTATTGGACTATTTGTAAGCGTACTGCGACTGTGATTCTGCTAGCAGCCATGAGGTCTTCCAAATGTAGTTTGGTAGCTACTATTTGGTTTACTGGGTCCTGTATGTTTGCAATAGAGGCCAGCTTTTCTACTTCTTTGCCCAGGATTTCATGCATTTCAATTGCTTCTTGAGTTTTTGGCTTTCTATTTCCCTTAGCACTAAGAGGCCCAGGTGGGCATTTTTCTATTTTGCCATTAGTTTTGCCTGCGCTAGTGTTTTCCCACATTTTTCTGTCAAAGTCTGTTTCTAGTGCATTTTTAGTTCAGGTTTCGAAATTGGCATCTTGTGTATTTTCGTGCATTTTTTTTTTTTTTTTTTTCTTTTTTTTGCGTTTGTTTGGAGTTTCTGTATCTTAATAGCTTATAAGATGTTAGAACACATCGAGAGCTATCCAGCAATACTAAAGCTATGCTAAAACTCACAGAATAGCTGGAGATATTAGCATTTAAAGTTTTGTGGTGGATGGAAGTTTCTTGAATTTCTAGTTCTATAACAAAAAACTATTTTAATTTTGTGTAAAATCCCCAAATAAAGTATATTAATGTACTCTATATGATGGATAAGCTCTATTTCACCGTTTATAATAATATTTCTATTATTTCCACAGTTCTGAGCCTTGACAAAATAGTAGGTGGTTACTGCACAATTGCTGCTGCTAGCGATATGGCAATTGCGAAGCAACACAAACGGGTCAGAAATGTGTAAATAGGGGGAAAATGTCAATCCTAAAAAATCTAAACGTGGGTTATTGGGAATGCCTTCCTCCAAAACAATCAAGTGCTGCTCACTTCTACACGTCTTACCTCCTTGATGACTCGCGCGCTGAGGGAAGTGGCCAATGTGTGTTGAATCATTGAGGTTAATTATGAGGGCATCATTTAATTTGGGAGAGATTCCTTTGGATTGGAGAAGGGCCAAATATCGCCAATGCATAAAGGTGGTTCTAAGGGTGAAGTTGTTAACTATAGGCTGGTTAGTCTGACTTCAGTGGTTAGAATAAACTTAGTGGCAGTGATTAAGAATACAATCCATTACATTTAGATAGAAATGGCATTCTGAAGGACACACACGAAACATTTTGTTAAAGGAAAATCAACCTGGTAAGCTATTTTTATATGAATTTTAGCAAGGCATTTGACTCAGCCCTTCATGAGAGGTTACTGTATAAGCTGGAACATGTTAGGATTATTGGAAAGATTCTAAGATGGATCGCAGGGCAGAAGGCAAAGGGTTGTGATTAATGGATATTCTTCAGATTGGTATAATGCCAGAAGTAGGGTCCTCCAAGGATTGGTTCATGGACCACCATTGTTTCTGATTTTCGTAAATGATTTTGATGAAGGGATAAAGAGTATGATGCCAAAATTTGCAGATGTACAGATTGGGAGAATCATTAATGATTAGTGCTAAGCAACACTCCTTCAGGATGATTTAAGTAGGCTAGAATGATCAGAAAAGGGTAGATATTTTTATACAGCAAAATGCAAGGTCATAGACACGGGGAAGAGGAACCCAAAAATAACTTATATACTTGGTGGGGTTGAATTAAAAACAGTAGAGGAAGAAAAGGATCTGGGAATTATGATATAAGCATATATGCAGTTTTCTGAGCAGTGTAAACAGGCCACCAGGAAAACCCATTGTTTGTATGGTTGATTTATCAAACTATATCCTGTAGAGATAGGGAGGTTATAATCTTACTTTATAAGGGAATTGTAAGACTACATTTGGAATACTGTGTTCAGTTAATAGACACCTCATCTGTAAAAAGACATTGAGCTTCTTGAATGAGTCCAAAGATGGACAACTTGCATAACGAGATCAGCAAGAGGGTGACCGTACAAGGAAAGACTCAATTATGTGGGCCAAAAAGCTTGGCAATCAGGCACCTTAAAGGGGAACTGATTGAGGTTTATAAGGCTTTGAGAGGTGTTACTAAATGAATGAAGACAAACTTTTCATTGTTGTAAAGAAGCCCAGAACTAGTTGCCGTAAATTCAAATTACAAGGGAGGAGGTTTTGACCAGATTGTAGGAAGTTTTCTTTTAGCCAGCAAATCATTGATTACTGGAAAAAGTTACCTCTGTAGGTAGTTGAGGCTGATAGTTTGAAGAAATTCAAAGGTCAACTGGATAGGAGAGAAGCACATATGTTTTGTATTTTGTTATTGACTTTTTTTTTTTTTTTTGCTATTTCTAACATTGACAGAATCCATACTGGTCGTCATTGAACATATGGAAAAACATGTTTTGAAATAGTTTGAGTTGACAATCATTTATTTCTTCATTTCTTTGGAAAGAGTAGAGGTAAGTGAAATGGGATGATAATTGTATGGGAGTAATTTGTTACTGTTTTTAAGGAACTTGCCGGATATGAGTAAATTTCCATGCACAATAAAAAAAAACATCAGTGAAATAAGAAAGTGTAAAAAGATGACACAAAACAGAGCTCAAGAGCACAGGTTTTGTGCTCTTGAGCTCTGTGTAGAAATACTCTGAGGACCTAGAGCTTGGCATTAGGATTGTACAGAATTCTTCAAACATCCATCTGTCAGAAGAACTTGGTAGGCATTGAGTGGAATGTATTTGGTATGGTAAGATGTATTTCTTAAGGTCATTCATATAAGAGTTAGAAGAAAAGTAGGATGCTAGTAAGTCTGCTTTATCTTTAGTAGAGGATGCAGTAGAACCCTCAGCTTGTAACAGAAGTGATGGTTTACATGGACAGAAGTAAGTTGTAGTCAGCAGTTTTGCCAAGAGACCAGAAGGATGACTGCCATTTAAACAAGACTCAGGTTTTCTACTCTTTTTCTGTTTAAAATTGAGTTTGGATTGATTAATAACTGTTTTACAGTTGTCAGCTTTAGTATAGGCAGAAAATGAAGCTAGATATTTGGATGTACAGGCTAGCCTCAATTAATGCGATTAATTTGTCCCGCGAGCGCATCGTGCAAAACGGAAATGCGTTAATCGAATATAATAATCAATAGGAAAAATTATAATTGGTTCTTGACCTTCTGGAACGTCCATAAAGAATTTTAAAAATACCTTTATAAATAACTTTTTAACTGTATACAATGTAAAGGATAATGAAAATAATTGTGGAATTAAATGTTTATTTCATAAAACAGCGGTTCCCGAACCGTGTGCCATGGAATATTTAAAATTTTCGAATGGAAACACAGCGATACTCGACATCTGTCAGACACCGTGCGAACTACTAGCTCAAGGTAGTTCACAGTTTCAACATTTCTTATTAAGTTGTTTGGACCTAACTACTAAACGGAACCGTTAGGTATTTCTTTTGGTCTGGGTGTGCCATGAAAGTTTGGGAACCTCTTACATAAAATACACAATGAAGAAATGACTGTTGCAGAAATATTTGAATTGTGTTGACTTTCTCTTTTCATCAATCAATTTCCGATAGCCGACAACAATCTTCTCTGGGCCCTGGCGAAATAAATATTGCAGAGAACCTCAAACCTTTTGTTTGAAGTTCTCTGCGATACGAAAGATTTCATCTCGTTCTTTTACTGTTATCTCCTTCGCAGTAACATTTTCATCTGGCTCATTTAAAAATTAGAATTTTTAAATGCAAGTCTACATTGACTTTATTAATGGGAGACAAACAAGTAACATGTCTTCTTCCGATGGTTGATGGAACACACTGGGGTAGGCAGCAGGCAAACATTTGTTTATTGCTGGTCCGACGCCTGGTAAGCTTAATGCGTGATTCAATTCTTTTTCAACTATCGCATAAAAAAAACAAGAAGATTGTGTTAACTGGAAATTTGCATCGTGTAAAGTGGTATAATTTTTTTCAAATAGCGGTAACCGAAAAACCCGTTAATTGAACTCTCGTTATGCAAGGCCTGGCTGTATACCAATTTTGATATGCTAAATTCATATCTTGAAAAGCCTTAGCACATTTATTGGAAAGCCACGGTGTAGCCAAAGGACAAGATTTTAATGTGAAATGCAGAATAACAGATTTCATCCCTACAAGAATAAATTCACTGACACAATCTGAATAAATATTAGGATTAGAAGATTTAAAACAGTTAATCCAACCAAGGAAAAGGGCAAGTTGTGCCATAGATATGGCACAACACTGAGAATATAAGAGCGGGAGGGGGCACTCCATTGAAGTAGAGGTCACTAACATTGACTGTGTGCTTTGAAGGGTTGTTTTTCAGGAAGAGATCAAGTTCATTAGTAATGTCATTAGTGTAAGGTCATTGGTAATCACAAAAGTCTCAGAATCTTGATCTACTTGGTCTGTGTAATTAGAAAATTGAAGCCAGCTGCAGTTGTGAACATTAAAATCACTGAAGAAAATCTCATATTTATGAAAATTAGTTGGGCGAAAGTTGAGTTACAAAGAAAGGAAGTCAAAAGGTTCTGAGCAATTTGTTGAGTTGGGAGAACAATAAAGGGAACAGATAAATTTGCCAGATTGCAGACAACAGATTTTAATTCACATGAATGAAGAAAATTAAGATGAAAAAGAATAGATTCCATGTTAGCACTTGTGTATATTGTCACTGAGTGGACGTATGTTTAAATTTAACCTCTGAACTGAAAGGAATCGGAACAATTGGTTAGGCAACTCAGATGAGTGGTGGTTGAGGCAACCAATAATTGAAATTCTGTCAGAAAAAATAGTAAGTGGGCTTGGCTTACTGTAGGTAGAAATGGACATTGAGATTGAAGCTGAGACCAAGTATTTTTGTAAAATGAATGGTTGGGAGGTTTAGATTTTTTTACAGATGAGTTTGTTCTATTAGTTTGGTTAGTCATGACACGAGTAAATAAAGGTAATATTAGGAGGAGTGAATATGTATGAATTAACAAAAATTTTGTATGTAGCATGTGCATATAACATGCCTTTGACAGTGCTTTTTGCAAACACACTACTTGGATTCCATTGAGTTACCAGCTGGCAGAATAGTGTCAACAAAATTATACATTAGCTGATCTAGATGCCTTCTACAGAGTTACCAATAGGTTTGGTCCATTGGACTGTCTAGCAGTTGGCCAGCAAAAACTGTTAAAATTGTATCCTCATAATATGGATCTCACCATGAATTCCTATCTCAACCTCAAAAGCACAATTTATATTGCATGATAGGAGAGACAGGAAGTAACTGGAGCTTTTTTCCCTGGTGACTAAATATGGATTTCAGAAACACTTAAAGCTTCTGTTAAGCAAAGTGGTGGTGTGTGCACTAGTTGATAAGAATCATCTACTGCTTAGTATTGTTTGGTGACACAGAAGGTTGCCTATTCTTCTGTGTGATGTGGATGTCATTCTTTGACCCCTGCTTACGTTTGTTCATGCCGGGTTGGTCATCTCCAGTTTACTAGATGGATTGTTCCTGACCTTGCATATTGGGATATACACAGGGTTACTAAGAGCCCCAACCATTATGGAGGTGCAAACAGATTTGGTTGTCTCAAAACAAACAACTTTGCCAAAGTTAAATTCACTAACTTCTAAGTGGGACCCGAATATCAATTTCCATCAGCATTTTAACCTCTCCCCTTCCCCAGGTAGTAGCACAGCAGTCTTACTTGGAAGAATATCTGAGAGGCCTTGGAGACCTTTTTATATTAAAGAAGGCTACAGAAATGTGAAGCCTCTGTTTGAGAAGAACAAGTATGACCACATAAATGGATATCTGTGGGGACTTTAAGATGGTGATGTTTCTTCCAGGTTTACAATGTAGTTTCATTAATTTCCCTTGCTTTCTCTTCCTCCGTGACATGTTGCTGTTTTAGAACAATTGAGTTGCAACCTGGGCACACAGTGCAGCAAATGATCCCTTTGTTTCAAGACAAGTTTTGCTTCCACCACTCCATATCCAACTGAAAACAGTCAAAAGGTTATTAAACCATTGCATCCACACGATGTCAGTATAGTCTTATGCGAAAGTGAAAGGTGGTATATTTAATTTTCTTTCATTTCTGTGCAAACCATTGATGTCATCTGAAAACTAAGGATATATTTGGATTCACTGTACCAAAAATCGTAAAGGAACACTAAGAAATGCAGATAAACAGAGAACCATTTTTGAAAATTTCATATGTAATGTGTAATTGACTGACTGATGAGAATGCTGTTGGAACGTGTAATTTTTTTTGAAACTGATGCAAGTATTCCTTCAAAAAGGAAGGAATGTAATACCAATTTTTTTTTTTTTTTTTTTCACTCTAGTTTATCTTGTGGGGAAAAAAAAAGTTAAACAAAAATACAACTGTGGGAACTGAGTCATATAAGAAAAGAATTACCCCACCTCTGAAAAAGCAAAAAAGGTGATCTCTATTCTACTAAAATTTTGAAGCACAATGATTGCTTATTAATAAGTTATCAAGGAAAAGTGGAAAAGAATATTATAATTCTAAGTATCTTTCTATGTCTATGTGAATATCACATGGCAAAGAAAAGAAACTTGATTGTAGAGTTTTATAATTCAGAAAAATATGACATAGATATGGTTGATCATCTAAAATGGAAATATTCTTTCAAAGCAAGTTTAGTATTAGTAATGGCCATATGGTGCAGTTCAAGGAAACCTAAGGCTTGTGTTCTTTTTTCCTGTTAATATTTATAAAGCTTAATTTTTGTATTTAATTAGAAATATGAGCATGTTGCTTTTTTTAATAATTATATCAATAGATATTTTCTATTTATACTTGTTTGTTGTTTGTTTGTTATTTGGTTTTTAGGAGCATTAGCAACTAAGGCCATATTGCTCCCGGGATATGCGGTGGTCATTCCCTGAATTTTCCACATCCTCCGTATTTGGTGGTCACGGGCTCGAACCCCGGTCTAATCAAGAAGCGTGTGCTATGCACTGCTGCTCCTGCCCACCTGGCTACTGAGGTGCCCTATTTATACTCTGCGGTGATCAAAGGTCAGAGAGGTTCACATGATAGAGGGAGGATTCAAGAGCATTATATCATATTTAGTAGTCATGTGGGATTGAACCACGGACACTCAAAGAACATGCATTTTTGTACCTTTCACTTGACCACTCAGCTTTCGTTTATTGGTATTAATTAAGTACAATAAAATTTATGAATTTTTATCAGTTTTTAATTTAAACAGAGCTCATTGATATGAAACACTGCTAAGTCACACGTGTTTTTTTTTTTTTTTTTTTTTATGTGAAACCCAAACACGAGAGGTATTAGAACCTATAGTACTTAGTACCGTGCTTGGGTTGGAGGTTGAGAAGACGAAAGAAGATATTTGTTGACATTGGACTTGAACTTCTGTAGATTGTAATTTTCAGGAAATACATACAAAGGAAGGTTGTTCCAGAAAACGGCAGTTGAATGAATAAATGAGAAAGATGAAAAGTTGGTTCTGTGGGTTTGAAGTTGGACAGTAAATGGATGTTGGCTGGTGGCGGCACGTGTTCGGACTGTTTTGAAAGAGAGATTGGGAATTATAGAAGCCAATTCAGAAGAACAGTGCCCATGGAAGTATCTGTAGAAGAGGCATGCAGCAGAAACAGTATGTCTGTGAGAAAGTGAGTGGAGAGACTCTGTTAGAGATGAATCATTAATTAACCTAACTGCCTCTTCTGAATGGAATCAAGAAGCCTGAGAGAGAGAGAGAGAGAGAGAGAGAGAGGGGGGGGGGGAATTTTGGGGGCACCACCCCAGATGTGGGAACAATATTCTATGGCAGAGCAGATTTGCGATTTATACAGAGTGAGCAGCTGTTTGGAAGAAAAGTAACGCAGAGAGCGAAAGAGAAAACAAAGTTTTTTAGATGCAGAGGAAGAAATATTTGTAATGTGCTTGTGCCAAGAGAGATTAGAAGTCAGGGTAATCCCCAAAAGAGATATATCATTTTGCCTACAAATCGGAGTGTCACTAAAGATAAGCATAGGAGCAGAAGAATCCTTTTTGCAAGATATAAGACAAGACTGAGTTTTAGAAGGGTTGAAATCAACTAAGTTGTCTTTGCTCCACTGGAGAATTACCTGACGATCGGCATTTAAGGTAGCAGATTTTCGAGAAGTTGAAGCTGATTGAGCAGGACAAGGTTTCTCAAAATGGAAAGTGGAATGCAATGTGCTATCATCGGCAAAACTATGGATAGGATTTCCAGTCAATGGAAGAAGGTCATTAATATACAAGAGGAAAAGAGTGGGGGAAAGAACTGAACCTTGGGGGACACTGGCATTAGTGGAGAAGTTAGAAGACAGAGAGCCATCTACCATCACCCCCAGTGAGCGATCAGAGAGAAAACTGGATAACCAATTACTAAGAACAGTTGGCAAACCATAAGATGGAAGCTTGTTTAGAAGACCTTTATGCCAAACACAATCGAAAGCCTTTGAGATGTCAAGAGCAAGTACTTGTGTTTCACTGAACCTTTCCATTGAATTAGTCCATAAATGGGTAACATAAGCCAGAATATCACCAGTGGATCGACACTGACGGAATCCATACTGGCGATCGTTGATCAGATGGAAGGTTTCTAGGTAGTTTAAGAGTTGGCAGTTAATTGATTTCTCCATTAGTTTAGAAAGAGTAGAAGTAATTGCAAGGGACGATAATTGGATGGGAGGGATTTGTCACCCTTTTTAGGAACTGGCTGGATATGAGCAAATTTCCAAGCAGAAGGAAAAACACCTTTGGAATAAGAAAGTGAAAAAAGGCGGCAAAGAATAGGAGTAAGTTCAGGAGCACAGGTTTTGAGAACAAGGGGAGAAATACCATCGGGACCTGGAGCTTTCTTAGCATCAAGATTCGTCAAAATCCTTCTGACATCCTTTTGACGGAAGACCACAGGAGGCATTAAATGGAGCGTGTTGGGAATGGTGGGAGGTGGTTTACCAAGATCATTAATACATGAGTTGGAAGAAAAATGAACAGAACCATCTGGTTTGGACAGAGGTGGGAGCAGAGATGGGCAAAAGTTGTGGCCAATAGCTTTGGCAAGAGACCAGAATGCTCGGCTACCATTAGGGCAAGAAGCAAGTTGTCTACTCTTAGCCTGTTCAAACTCTAGTTTGGACTGATTAATAACTGCTTTACAATTGTTGCGAGCTTTGGTGTAGGCAGAAAATGAAACTGAAGAATTAGAAACAAGCCAATTACGATATGCAACATTCTTGTCTTGAACAGCCTTAGCACATTTATTGGAAAACCAAAGTTTAGATAAAGGACGAGATTTTAAAGTGGAGTGTGGGATAAAGGATTCCATTCCTGCAAGAATAATTTCACTGACACGATCTGAGCAAATGTTGACATCAGAAGTTTTGAAACAGTAATCCAACCAAGGAAAAGAAGTCTCGCAGGTCATCCCATTTTGCATTCTTGTAATGCCAAACAACACGAGGTTGGGAATAGCCATGAGATAAAGGTTCCATTGGAGAAGAGACAATCACCAAGTTGTGATCTGAAGTGCCTGAAGGACCTCTCACTTCGATCGTGTACTTAGAAGGGTTGTTTGTGAGAAAAAGATAAAGCGAATTGGCTGTATGATTAGGATTGTCTGGTATTCTTGTAGGTAAATGAACAATCTGTGCAATATGATTAGTAATTGCAAAAGCCTCAGCATCTCGACCTGCTGGGTAGGTGTGACTAGAAAACGGAAGCCGGCTGGCGTTGTGAACATTAAAATCACAAAGGAAAATTACCTCACTGTTAGGAAAGTTGGACTGGAGAAAGTCAAGTTGCAAAGAGAGGAAGTCAAAGAGCGCCAAGTGACTGGTGGAGTTGGGAGAAAGGTTGAGACAACAGATGAATTTGACACAATGAGGTAGAGAGATTTTAAGCCAGAGAAGATCAAAGAGAGGAGATTCCGAATTGCCAAGTCTCTGACAGGGAATATCAGAACGGACATATACACAAGTACCACCTTTGAGGCGAAAGGAATCATACAGCGAATAATTTGGGCATTTGAGATGAGCAGTAGTCGAATCAACTGATAACTGAGATTCTGTCAGAAAAAGTACATGGGGTTTGGCAGACTGCAAGTGGAAATGGACATCGTTGAGATTAAAAATGAGACCATGTATATTTGTGAAATGAATTAGGAAGTGCTTCGGAGGTTTAGATCTTTTCGCAGATAAGCTTGCTCAATTAGTTTGACGAGTCATGGTGTATTCAGTGGTGTATTCTCACACATGTGGTAAAAGGTAGTTTGAAAACTGTTATACTTTTAGTGTTAAATCTGAACATTCCACTTAAGTTATGTTAGGGCTGACCACATGTACATTGCCACTGGTACATGTGTGAGAGCAGTGTATTTTTTGCCAAACGATGTAAGCACCTCTATCCGTGCTGATGCTGTATTGGATATCGATAGTGGGGTTTTTTTTTTTTTCTTTTATTATTTAGCTTTTATTATTATGTAAAATTATTAGGTGAGATGACATCTTAAATAAGATCCTCTTAAACTGAGATTACTATACATGCATTTTTAAAATCTTTTATGTAAAAATAGATTTACATACATAAATAAATTTTCATGTTGAAATTATATTTAAAATCAGACTGTTTGGTTTTCAGAAAATAGTGAAGGAAAGCTTAGCTGTAGGACAGAAGTGACCACATCTTTACTATGAATGGATTTAGCACAGAAGAAGAAAGTCAGAGCAGTCACAATCAAATTTGTTGCCTGTTAGATGACAGAGAACGTTGTGCTCGACCAGCTGGAAATGCCAGTTATAGCAAACGTATTCAGAAGACAGTAGCTCAACGTAAGCTGAAGCTGAATATTGATCCAAATGTAAGTTCCCATTTTTCTCTGATTTATTACACATATTACTCTATATGCATAACTGTTCTGGGATTTATTACGGTATTTTATTTTGTAATCTACACCTACAAAAATTAAATTTTTTTTTTTTTAAATAAAATGTTTTTATAACATTTGGAAATATTACAAAATAGATAACATACAAAACATTGTCATACCTGCAAACTTTATGTATGAATTCAAGTATGAATTGTTAATGCAGTGTGGGTATTGTTTTTGCATTGCATCCGTCAGCCTTGGTTTCATTTATCATGGTGGCTTGCTTTTATGAAGTTTTGCTCCAGTTTAGTTGGAAGTTTTGCAATAATTGGGTGTGTCTACTAATTGTCAAATAAGTTTAATTTTCTTTTGGTTTTTAGTTAAGTTTTATTTTTCAAGTACAGGTGTCCCCCGCTTAACGCTGATAATTTGTTCCGTAAAAACAGAGTGCTAAGTGAATACCCACTAAGCATGCGCCAAATTCCCACAAGGTAACATGTGTGTTCGTGAGTTGCAGTCGGTGCCATAGGATATTTCCTAATCAATAATAAACGGTAGTGAAAAGATGCACAAATGTCGGTCAAAATATTTAATATTCAAATATTTGTACATACAAAATATTCTGCATTACATACGTATATAATTATGTGGTAACTACTTGCGTATCAAAATTAAACTTAAAATTCCAATTAAAATCATGAATTTAATTGGTCTAAATTGATTTAATTTAATCATAAAGAATGTGTCGCTTTTGGGTTGAACTTTGGCCCTCTTCCAAATAAACTAAAAGGGGTGTTAATTTTAAATCTCCCGCAGTGTTAACCACCCAACAATAAAGTCAACCGATCCTTTGCCGCTTTGAAACCTGGCATGTTTTTTTCTTCTTTCAATATGAAACTTCTTTTAGGCATTCATTTCCACAAATTCGTTTACTCTTCATCTTTGTTAAAAACTTGTTGAGAAGTATAACACATAATACCCCTCTTCAATAATTTCAACAAGTTCTTTTTTTAAAGTTTCGACTCCTTTTGCACTTGTGGCTTCTCCGTGGATTTTAAATCTATTCAACCAGCCCTTACCAGTTTTAAATGGTTCCACATTTTTTTTTTTTTTTTTTTTAGGTGAGTTTTCTTCAGATCATCATATTGGCTAATCTCTCTCTCTCTCTCTCTCTCTCTCTTTTTTTAATAATATTTAACTTAACTGAATTCTGCATTGGATATTATCTTCAATAAAATTAGTTAGTCTTTCCATTTCAATCCTAATAGCCGTCCTAGCCCTAGTTGCTTGCAGTGGAACAGCTATCTTTCCCGCTGCTAAAATTAATTCTTTATTTTTTTTATAATTGTTCTTACAGTTTAACTTACAAGTCCTAAATTATGGCACACATCCGTTTCTTTTGACCGGAATCGATTCGCTTCAAAATGTCTAATTTAATTTTCAAATTCAGTCTTTTTCTTACATTTATAGGCTTCGTACTGTGATCAGACGTTGTTTCTCTTTCATTCTTATCGGCCATTATTAACTCTTCGAAAATGTAACTGCGTTGGTTGCATTAATTATGATACAATGTTCAAGTAAACTGTCTGTTTCGCACAATGTCTAATACAGTATTGAGTGATGACTAGACTTCAGATAAATGCATATAACGCAAATATTACAAGCAATATACTTTGTCATTTTTTAAAATGTTGATCTCCGAACTATGTAACAAGTCACTGTACTGCAATTAAATTAGCGTGCGAGAAAATTTCACTGAGTGTGGGAAACGTTTTAATGCTGTTTTGGTATTCATTTTCAAGCTATCGACTCCAACAAATGAAACGATTTCGTTAAATATGCCAAAAATTCAATCTGTAAAAGAGCGTTACAGATTATTACTATAACGCTGATCTGAGACAGCGTTATAGTCAGATGCGGGTTATAATATAAGAACAGCGTTATAGCAAATCAGCGTAAAGCGAACTGCGCTATAACGGGGGCCTGCTGTACACAGATATATCTTGTACCTTTTAGTTATGGACCTACAAAATGTAATGATATATGCAAAAAAGTTTTTTAGGTTGCTCTGCTCACATTTAACTGAAGTATAGCAATCGCATGGTGGTATGTGTTTATAACATTAGGTGAAAAATATATCTAGGCTATGTATATCATATTCGTAAGGAGATTTAACTTTTGATATCTTAATTTCAGTACTTGTTTTTAGCATTATTATGACTCAGGTGGACCTTAGTGCATCATTGTTTATTGGTTACCAGGTAGTTTATTCTGCATTACTTATTATAGTTTTGTTGTTAAAATAAGGCTAGGTTAATTTAAGTATGTAAGAAGTGCGAGTTTCATTTTTAAGAGAATTTGCTTGTGAAAGAAGATTATACCGAGGATCCTCGTTATCAGAGTGTAAATGGTTCCAGAAAATTCCACTTAAAACGAATCCACTTAACACAAGGACCAAATTTTAGTAATGTGTATTATGTACTTGTACATTGAAAAAATGGATTGAAGGAATTGAAAAATGGGACAATTGTTTTATTAGACATTTTTTGTTATTTATTAACCTTAATTAAAGTTTATTGAAGTTATGCTGTTTTTCAGTTTTACAAATAAAGAATGAATCCAGAGTTGTCTGGTTTTTTTTTTTTTTTTTTGCCATATTTTTTCAGATAAAATTGCATCGTAGCATTTATCTGTCTTTAACTTCTCACTTAAAATTGCTGCATGATCATCATGAAAGGGTCATTCTCACAAAAATATTCAAATACCTGGTCAGTTTGCTCAAGGTAAAAGAGAGAATTTTCTCTTTAATTTTCAAATCTTTATCCTTTGGCGATTCCATTGCATCACCATTTTTGACTTCCTCTTCTTCTGTGGGTAGTTGATCTAATTCTGCTAGTTCCTCATTTGTAAGTGGTTTGCACACTTAATTCAAGCAATTGCACAATATCCTCGTCATCAATTTTGTGGAATTCTGCTTCTTTTGCAAGACTTACAATTTCATTTTGTAACCCGGTCACATTGCATTATTCGTATTCATGAACAGTATCAGGGTATAACTTTTTCTATGAGCTGTTCATTAATCTACACAAAATTTCTTTCCAAGCTTCTCCAGTTTTATACTGTGGAAATTTTAAACTTTTCCAAAATTCTTCCATGTTATTTTCGTTGCTTGTTATCGGTTTCAGCAATTAATCCTCATAACTGCGGGGACCTGGATAATGAATACTCGAATACCGGGGACCCCCTGTATTACTTTGAATTTGTTGAGTGATGTGGCTGCATTGTGGTGATTTAACTAGGTCATGGAACATTTAAGAATTTGCATTGGAAATACTATGTAATTGAAAAATGAGACAAAAAAAATTTTAATAAATAAACAAGACACAAAACCTTTTAAAATGCAGTTTATTACGTTTCAAAGTGATGTGCATAATTTGCCCACTTCTACATATGACATGCTTTAAATAGTTTTCATTAATTTGGAAGAAAAGTCTAGGAATACTGTTTTTATAGTGGTCGAATGCATTTCTGGATCTCTATTAAGTCTTCCATTTTTCTGATTTCTAAACATTCTCAAGTATGAATTGTTAATGCAGTGGGTATTGTTTTTGCATTACATCCATCAGCCTTGGATTCATTTATCATGGTGGCTTGCTTTTATGAAGTTTATTAATGAATCAAAAAAAAAAAGTTGTGTATTAAAAAAAAAAGGTAACTTTATGATAATGTGTAAAGTCCAGTAGAATACTTTTGTATATAAAGTTTATAATCAGAATCAGCAATTTCGATTATATGAAATAGATCAGAAAGTTCCAGGATTCAATTTTTATATTTTTGGTATTACACTTCAAGCTTTTTGAAATGATTTTGACTATTTACCTTTAAAACATTTATTTGAATAACTTTTTTTTTTTTTTTGAAAGTTACTTGATTGTGTTTGTCACATCTACCATAATTTGTGCATCACTTGAAAATGGTCCCTTTTAATAATTTATTTAGTCTGGTAACAAAAAAATAAAAACACGTGGCTCAAGATCAGGTAAATAAGAAGGATGTTTTAAGACATCCTTCTTGGGCGCATCTGTAGCCAGGTGGGTAGGAGCAGCAGTGCGTAGCACACGCTTCCTGATTAGACCGGGGTTTGAGCCCGTGACCACCGAATATGGTGGATGCAGAAAGGTCAGAGAATGACCACTCCATATCCCCGGAGCAATATGGCCTTAGTTGCTAATGCTCCTGAAAACCAAATAACAAACAACAACAACAAGACATCCTTCTTATTCACATGTGGTGGTACCATACTTATTCACTTGAGTGTGATACCACCCAATTGGTATGTTATTCTGAGGTTACAGCTGTCCATATGCTGTTCGTTGGTATAAAAAGTCTAGGTTTTAATTTTGCATTTATCAACATTAAATCTGGATTGCTACTTCTCAGCCATCTGCCTAATTTCTCCAATTCTTGTTTTAGTAGGATATGCTGGTTCCTGTCATTAACCACCCCGTCATCCTTTCTATCATCATAAAACTTAGACATTAAATTTGATATGCCTCCATCGGTATTATTAAAAAATAGTAAGGTGCCTGGCACTGAACCTGAGGTATTCCACTTATAACATTAGTCCAAGAAGAGTAGTGCCCATTAGTAACCACCTTCTGCCTCTTAGCCATCCCTTTATCCACAGCAGTAACTTTCCCCACACTGCTTGTATCGGCTATTCAAAATAATTTGTCCTCTCCTCACCCGGTATTGAAAGACATCAAATGCGTAGAGAACAGGAGCTTATAATAACAGACTCTGTCAAATTTAAACTGAACTGCAAAATTTAATTTTTAGCTTGTGCTAAAACAGATGTGAGGAAGTTGTATTAATATGTTTGAATATTAGCTGCACACATATTACCCATCTCCATTTACGTATGGGTGAAAGTCCTCCACAGTGCACTTCATGTAAAATCCAGCTCACTATAAAATACATCTTAATTGACTGTCCTCATTACTCAAATATCAGGTCTACCACTTTTCAGCCACTTACAAACCTACAGGATCCTCCAACATTGCAACATCTTCTAGGAAATATGGCAAATTTTACAAGCTTTTTTCTTTCTTAGACAGCTTTAAACTTTAGGTCTGTTTTTAATTGACATTGACTTGCTGCTTATAATCTGATTTTCAAGTGAATTGCAGAGAGATGCATTTAAGCCTTAGCTGCCCTTGTGTCGTTAAGCTCCATCGCACTATTCCAATCTGTGCAGAGCAGTGTTTCATATGGAATAGTATCAAAAGCTTCTGAGGTCTAAATGTATAATATCAACATTATCTTTTGCATCTAGTTCCTTTGTTAATGTGTCATAGTAGCTAATCAGATTTGTCTGACAAGATCTCCCTTTAACAAAACCATGCTGGATTGCCTTATAACTGCATTTCTGATGAACCTGCGTTATATCTTTACCAATGGGTCAATGGTATGTAAGATGATCCTGCAATACTTCTCTTACCATTGACTCCTTTATTTTTCCCTTGAATAGAAGTCAGTCTTACAGGTCAGTAATTACTCATTTTTCCCTTTGACTCCTCTGTGAATAAAAGAAACATTTGCACATCTTCACTCTTTAGGGATCTCCCCTACATCCAAGGATGTTCTCATAATTATGATCAAAGATTTTCCTTACCTGTTTTGCTTCTTTTAATATAATTGGATAAATTTCATCATCCCTAGGTGGCTTATTTTCTTTCAGCTTCAACAATTTCTCTTTCAGTTATCACAAAATGTATACTCTTGGTATTCTCATCCTGAAAAACATTCATGCATGAATGTAGATATGGAATATTTTTATTCAGTTTGTCAGCAGTCAGAATGTGTTTATCAGTAATTATGCCATTCAGCCCTTAGCCTATAGTGTTAAGCATTTGACTAAGCAAATGCTTAACACTAGCAGTCACAGATTTTGTTGATGTTAAATATTAACTGTTTTGCTGAAGTTAATAACTTCAGCAAAGCATTTGACTAAGACATGCAAAAACTTTGCTTATTGGAGGCTTGAAGTGGTGAAACCCATGTTTAGTCTCTAGAGCTAAGTTCCAGTCAACCCTTCCTTATCTCTTCCATCATACAGTATGATTGATGACTTTTGAGGTTATGATGAACATCGTGGCGAGATCAAATATTCCTTACATTTCGAGGGTACAGCTCTAAAACGGTGTTCGCAGGCCGGCCGCTATTTACTACACCGCACCGAACTTATTGGTAACTCTCTAGGAGGCTTCCGGATCAGCTAGTGTATAATCTTGCTACCTCTACTCTGCCAGATAGTGACTGGAGGGAGTCTGAGTGGTGTGTATGCGGGGAGCATTGTCAAGCCCACGTTATGTCAACATCTGGGTATATTCTTACCATGTGTACGCCATATCCAAAAATTTCATTACTTCATACAGCATGTCCCACCCACTTTTTCTTACTATTGAATACACCACGAATTGTCAAACTAATAGATCAAGCTTATCTGCGAAAAAATCTAAACCTCCCAAGCACTTCCTAATTCATTGCACAAATATACGTGGTCTCAATTCTAATCTCAACGATGTCCATTTCCACTTGCAGTCTGCCAAACCCCATGTACTTTTTCTGAAAGAATCTCAGTTATCGTTTGATTCAACTACTGCTCATCTCAGATGCCCAAATTATTCGCTGTATAATTCCTTTCGCCTCAAAGGTGCTACTTGTGCATATGTCCGTTCTGATATTCCCTGTCAGAGACTTGGCAATTTGGAATCTCCTCTCTTTGATCTTCTCTGGCTTAAAATCTCTCTACCTCATTGTGTCAAATTCATCTGTTGTCTCTACCTTTCTCCCAACTCCACCAGTCACTTGGTGCTCTTTGACTTCCTCTCTTTGCAACTTGACTTTCTCCAGTCCAACTTTCCTAACAGTGAGGTAATTTTCCTTTGTGATTTTAATGTTCACAACTCCAGCTGGCTTCCGTTTTCTAGCCACACCGACCCAGCAGGTTGAGATGCTGAGGCTTTTGCAGTTACTAATGATATTGCACAGATTGTTCATTTACCTACAAGAATACTGGACAATCCTAATCATACAGCCAATATGCTTCATCTTTTTCTCACAAACAACCCTTTTAAGTACACGATCGAAGTGAAGAGGTCCTTTAGGCACTTCAGATCACAACTTGGTGATTGTCTTTTCTCCAACGGAACCTTTATCTCATGGCTATTCCCAACCTCGTGTTGTTTGGCATTACAAGAATGCAAAATGGGATGACCTGTGAGACTTCTTTTCTTCTTTTGCTTGGTCGGATTACTGTTTCAAAACTTCTGATGTCAACGTTTGCTCAGATCGTGTCAGTGAAATTATTCTTGCAGGAATGGAATCCTTTATCCCACACTCCACTTAAATCTCGTCCTTTAAATAAACCTTGGTTTTCCAATAAATGTGCTAAGGCTGTTCAAGAGAAGAATGTTGCATATCGTAATTGGCTTGTTTCTGATTCTCCAGTTTCATTTTCTGCCTACACTAAAGTTCGCAACAATTGTAAAGCAATTATTAATCAGTCCAAACTAGAGTTTGAACAGGCTAAGGGTAGAAAACTTGTTTCTTGCCCTAATGGTAGCCGAGCATTCTGGTCTCTTGCCAAAGCTATTGTCCGCAACTTTTGCCCATCTCTGCTCCCACCTCTGTTCAAACAGATGGTTCTGTTGTCACTTCAGCCAAGGATAAAGCTGACCTGCTAGCATCCCATTTTTCTTCCAGCTCATGTATTAATGATCTTGGTAAAACACCTCCCGCCATTCCCAACACGCTCCATTTAATGCCTCCTGTGGTCTTCCGTCAAAAGGATGTCAGAAGGATTTTGACGAATCTTGATGCTAAGCAAGCTCCAGGTCATGATGGTATTTCTCCCCTTGTTCTCAAAACCTGTGCTCCTGAACTTATTCCTATTCTTTGCTGCCTTTTTTCACTTTCTTATTCCAAAGGTGTTTTTCCTTCTGCTTGAAAATTTGCTCATATCCAGCCAGTTCCTAAAAAGGGTGACAAATCTTTCCCATCCAATTATCGTCCCATTGCAATTACTTCTACTCTTTCTAAAGTAATGGAGACATCAATTAACCGCCAACTCTTAAACTACCTAGAAACCTTCCGTCTGATCAACAATTGCCAGTATGGATTCCGTGAGTGTCGATCCGCTGGTGATATTCTGGCTTATGTTAACCATTTATGGACTAATTCAATGGAAAGGTTCTGTGAAACACAAGTACTTGCTCTTGACATCTCAAAGGCTTTCGATCGTGTTTGGCATAAAGGTCTTCTAAACAAGCTTCCATCTTATGGTTTGCCAACTGTTTTTAGCTATTGGTTATCCAGTTTTCTCTCTGATCACCCACTGAGGGTGATGGTAGATGGCTCTCTGTCTTCTAACTTCTCCTCTAATGCCGGTGTCCCCCAAGGTTCAGTTCTTTCTTCAACTCTTTTCCTCTTGTATATTAACGACCTTCTTCCATTGGCTGGAAATCCTATCCATAGTTTTGCCAATGATAGCACATTGCATTCCACTTTCCATTTTGAGAAACCTTGTCCTGCTCAATCAGCTTCAACTTCTCGAAAATCTGCTACCAATTCCTTAAATGCTGATCTTCAGGTAATTCTCCAGTGGGGCAAAGACAACTTAGTTGATTTCAATCCTTCTAAAACTCAGTTTTGTCTTATATCTCACAAAAAGGATTCTACTGCTCCTATGCTTATCTTTAGTGACACTCTGATTTGTAGGCAAAATGATATATCTCTTTTGGGGATTACCCTGACTTCTAATCTCTCTTGGCACAAGCACATTACAAATATTTCTTCCTCTGCATCTAAAAAAACTTGGTTTTCTCTTTCGCTCTCTGCGTTACTTTTCTTCCAAACAGCTGCTCACTCTGTATAAATTGCAAATCTGCTCTGCCGTGGAATATTGTTACCAAATCTGGGATGGTGCCCCCAAAACCTCTATCTCTCAAGCTTCTTGATTCCATTCAGAAGAGGGCAGTTAGGTTAATTAATGATTCATCTCAAACAGTCTCTCCACTCGCTGTCTCATAGACATACTGTTTCTGCTTCCAGATACTTCCAATTCAGATTCTTCTGAATTGGCTTCTATAATTCCCGCTCCCTCTTTCAAAACAGTCCGAACATGTGCCGCCACCAGCCAACATCCATTTACTGTCCAACTTCAAACTCACAGAACCAACTTTTCATCTTCCTCGTTTATTCATTCAACTGCTGGTTTCTGGAACAACCTTCCTTCATACGTATTTCCTGAAAATTACAGTCTACAGAAGTTAAGTCCAATGTCAACAAATATCTTCTTTCGTCTTCTCAATCGCCAACCCAAGCACGGTACTAAGTACTATAGGTTCTAATACCTCTCGTGTTTGCGGTTTACATAAAAAAAAAAAAAAAAAAAAAAAGAATTCTTTGTTACTTTTCTGTGCATTTTTAGACAGATTTCTTGCAATCTGTATTAGCTTACCTACTGCTCCTCCCTTTTGCTTATTTGACTACAGACTGTTTGTACTTATTGCATATATTACCCATCTCCATTTACTTATGGGTGAAAGTCCTCCACAGTGCACTTCATGTAAAATCCAGCTCGTTATAAAATACAACTTAATTGACTGTCCCCATTACTCAAATATCAGGTCTAGCAGTTTTCAGCCACTTTAAAACCTACAGGGTCCTCCAACATTGCAACATCTAGGAAATATGGCAAATTTTACAGAACTTTTTTCTTTCTTAGACAGCTCAAACTTTAGGTCAGTTTGGTCATACCATGCATTTTTTCTTTGCCACTTTTGTCATCAGTTCATCTGACTATTTAACTTTTAAGCCTTGAACAGTATCTCCTAGTTGGTATAATAAGCCTAGTAGTTTCTACAGTTACTTCTCTGAATGCCACTTCTCATTTAGAAATTACAGTTGGTAACGTCATCAGTTGGCCATTGAAAAGAATTCTAAAACCATCTAAGATCAATGAAATTAGCTATGAAATCAAAATCTTATCCCCTTACCCTTGATAGCAGTTATATCTTTAAATAAATCCCACATCAGTACACTGGTCACTGCTGCCTAGTGGTTGCTTTATCTGTAAATGACAAACTCACAAATTCCACTTAAAATCTCCCATTATAAGAAATTCTGCTTTACTGGCCCACTCTATTTGTCTGTATACAGGCTGGCCTCGATTAACGCGATTAATTCATCCCACGCGCTCATCGTGCAAAATGAAAACGTGTTAATCGAATATAATAATCAATAGGGAAAATTATAATTGGTCCATGGCCTTCAGGAATGTCTATAAAGAATTTTAAAAATACCTTTTAAATAACTTTAACTGCATACCATGTAAAAGATAAAAAATAATTATAGCATTAAATGTTTATTACATAAAATACATAATGAAGAAACTAACTATTTGCTATGAAAATATTCGAACACAGTCGTTTGAACAGTTTTGGCTTTCTTTTTTTTTTTTTTTTTTTTTTCATCATACAATTTCCAATAGCTGACAACAAACTTCTCTAGGCCTTTCCAATAGCTGACAACAAACTTCTCTAGGCCCTTGATTTTAGGATCCTTTACCTTTTGTTTGAGGTTCTCTGTGATACGAAAGATTTTGCCTGGTTCTTTTACCCTTATCTCCTTTGTGGTAACATTTTCATCTGGCTCACACTCTTTTCTTCAGCTTCTTTGTACGCATGCTGTTCCTCTATTTGAAGGAGATCGTTGTCACTTAGATGTTCTGAATGCGAAGTCAGTGATTCTTTAACATTAGCCCTATATATTCTATAACATTAGCCTTTGAAACCAGGGTCAATACCAATATTAATGCCTTCAATAACTTTTTGAGCTGCGTCTTTGAAGCCAGTAAAATTGTTTGCCTAATGGGGTAAAAGATGCTTCCAACCTGCTCTCATATTGCTGGCTGTCACTTCTTCCCATGCTACATGAATGTTTTCACTCATATTGCCGGCTGTCACTTCCCATGCTACATGAATGTTTTCAATAGCCACTTGTATGTTATATTTTTTCCAAAATTCTGGTACAGAAATTGCATTGTCTCCTTTTGCAGTTTCAAGTGCCTGTGCAAATGATAGTAAGCCTTGAAAGTTGCAATTGTCCCCTGGTCCATGGGTTGCAATAACAAAGTCGTATTCGCTGGTAAAAAAGCAACTTTCACATTTTCATTTAAGTCACCAAGTGCAGAAGGATGTCCAGGTGCATTATCTAAAAGCAACAGAGCTTTAAAAGTAAGATTATTTTTCTTATGATAGGCTTCAACTGTTGGACAGAAATAAGATGTAAATCAGTCTTCAAATACGGCTTTGGTCATCCATGCTTTTTTGTTTGAATGCAAAATGACTGAAAGAGTTCGATGGCTGTATCCTTTTAAAGCCCTAGGATTTTGTGTACGGTACACAAGCATAGGCTTCAATTTAAAATCACCTTCAGCATTACCTCCTAATAAAGGGGTTAGTTGATCTTTTGAGACTCTTTACCTGGGTTGTGATGCTTTATTTGCAGCTAAATAAGTTTTAGTTGACATCCATTTCCAAAATAGGCTCGTTTCGTCTACATTAAATATTTGCCAGTCGTCGTATTCACCAACCTGAATGATTTTTTGCAACTCTGCAGGAAATTTGGCTACAGAATCTTCATCAGCATTGGCAGCTTCCACTGTTACTTTAACATTATGCAGTCCTGCTTGATTTTTGAAACGTTCAAACCACACTGAACTAGCAACAAATGTTTCAGTCTCCCCTTGATAATTTGTAAAAATTTTAGTTTAGTAAAAATGTTAATAGCTTTGCCCTGAATATATTGTCCTTAGATAATGGAATTCTTTTTTGATTGTAATTTTCTATCCAAATTGATAAAAAACTTTCCATTTCAATCATTATTGGAATTCTGTTTCTGGTATTTTGTAAAACAAAAGAAGTTGATGAAACTTTACCTTTCTCTCTATATTCGTCCTTATGGCTCAAGACAATTCGTACGGTAGACTCACTGTATCCTAGATCTGTTTATGATTTTCGCATAATAACAAAGTTTTTCAGCTAAAGTAATAACTTTTCGTTTTTTTTTTTTTTTTATTGCAATCACGGTTTTCGCTTTTTTTTTTATCCATAATTAGCAGGGGCAGAAAATTAGAATTTTTAAATATGTCTGCAAGCAGGAGACAAACAAGTAACATGTCTGCTCCAGATGGTTGATGGAACAGACTGAGGTGGACAGCGGGCAAATGCTTGTTTATTGGCTGTCAGACGCTTAACGCACGATTCGAATCTTTTTCAACTATCACATAAAAAAGATTGCATTAACTGGTATAATTTTTTTCAAATTGTAGTAACTGAAAAATGCGTTAATCAAACTCGCGTTATGCGAGGCCTGGCTGTAGTTTTTAATTATACTCATCACATTTGGTTGGCTTGTAACATACTGCTATTCTTGTCTCTCAGTAGTTCATCTGACATCATTTATGTCTAAGCCTTCAACGGTATTTCTTTGTTGGTGTAAAAGTCTAGTAGCTTCTTTGATTACTTCCCATTTAGAATTTGCTGTTTGTAATGTCATCAGTTGGTCTCACTGCATGCATTTTAAAAATTGTTTGAAACCTCTGTAGTCACTCTTATGAATGCAAAAGCCTTTTCCTTTACCCTGACCATTGTTATTTTGATTAAATTCCACATTAGTACATTGTGATCGCTGCTACCCAGTGGGTCTTTATCTGCAGTCTTTATGCATGAAGAATCACTGCTGATAACCAGATCAAGAGTATTGCTTCCTCTTGTTACCTTTCTAATATGCTGCTGTAGAAAACAGTCATTCAAGATATCCACAATTCTTGCTAGTGTATGAGTGACCAACCTAGCAGCTGGAGACTAGGCACCTGTGAGGTGATCTGATTGAGGTGTATATAAGGCTTTGAATGGGTTGAGCATGCTGAATTCTGATGGGATTCTTCCGCTTGCTCAGATTATGAACCTGATGGGGCATAAATTCAAATTGAGGAGAGACAGTTGTAGAATAGATGTGTGGAAATTTGCCTTGAGCCAATAGGTAGTTGATTGTTGGAACAAACTTCTATCTGTTGTAGTGGAAGTTGATAGCTTAAATAAATTCAAGGAGGAACTCAACAAACTTTTAGAGCCAGTAGATGTGTGAAAATTTTTTTTAGCTGATGCTACATAATCTCACACGCTTGCTTTCTTGCATCACATGCCTTTACTACTACTAACCCACAAATTCCAGTCAGTCAACATATGGAACATTAACAATCCACCATTATGAGACATTTTGATTTGCTGGTCCACTCCATTTTTCTGTGTAGCTGTTTAGTATACTTATCACAGTCTTTAGGCCTATAATACACTCCTATTCTCAGTTTTGTTTTTTAAATTCTTATATCACATTAAACTGACTCAGCATTGCACTTGTCACCCATGGCAACTGGATGCACTGGCTTAGAAATATTCTTCTTAACTAAGAGCATAACTCCTCCACCTCTCCTGTCCTGTCTGCCCTTCCTGTATACATTGTATTCCCCATATTCAAATTCAGCATCACTTATGTTTGAGTGACACCATGTTTTCACTATTCTTAAAATGGCTGCATTTGACGGCTTAATCAGTATTGCAAATTTATTAACAATGCTCCTAGAATTAGTGTGCATGAAAGTATACGTGCACGTGTTCTTACTCTTAATTTCTCTAACAGCCCACATATAGGAACAAAGGGGGTGCTCTTACCAAGCAAGTTCTTCAAGTTGCAGCATCTGGAGACTAGGCACCTGTGAGGTGATCTGATTGAGGTGTATAAGGCTTTGAATGATTTAAGCAGGCTCAATGCTGATGGGATACTACCGCTTGCTCAGATTAAGAACCTAAGGGGGCATAGATTCAAATTGAGGAAAGACAGTTGTAGAATAGATATGCAGAAGTTTGCCTTTAGCCAGTGGGTAGTTGATTGCTGGAACTGGCTTCCATCGGTTGTTGTGGAAGTTGATAGCTTAAATAAATTTAAGGCTGAACTAAACAAACATTTGAAGTGAACGGATGGGTGAAATGGGAAGGTTTTTTTTTTTTTTTTTTTTTGTCCGATGCTATATAAGCTTGCTTTCTTGCATCATATGCCTCAACTAATGCTAATATTCATTTGTTCCATGATATCTTACAGCAGGGCCTGAAATCCCAGACATCTTGCTTTCCAGGCTTCTACATGTACCAATAGTAGAAATGCAAGAAACACTCTCACCTCTGCCTGTGGCTCTAGTTAAACTATTAGTATGTATATCCTCCCAAGCTAGCAGTTTTCTGACCCACCTATCACTGCCTTGATAGCATCAGCAAATATTCTTGTAATCCATCCCTGTAAAAACAGTCTCTCCTGTTAACAAGCACAGGTCATGCTGAGAAAAATTCTACCCCGCGAGCCTTGTATATTCTCTCCAGAGCCAAATTGATTGACAAGGCACTCAACATATACTCCTCCTATCGTGTCTGGGCAGAATTGCAGTCATTTTCAAATTCAATCCTAACTGAACTTTTTGCTTTTTGCCAACATTTCCCTGTACTTGTTAAATAAGTTCTTAAATCTTTCTCTTAATATCATTAGTGCCAACGTGTACAACAATATTATATTTTGTGCCCTTAAAAGATGGTATCTCTCTACAGTGTCATCTACTTTTGCTCCTGGCAGACATAACCTGGTCCTATTCCACCTCTCCTTGTTGCATAATGTATTTCCCATTTCCCTGATGTTGGAAATGACTTCAGGGATTTTTTTTTTTGCATTTAATTTTGCATATTCAGAATTTTTTTTTTTTTTTTTTCTGCAGAACATAACAGATCTATCATTGTGATTGCTACTTCTATACCACCATTCTTTTCGTCCAGTGGTGATTTAGTGGAATTGTTTAACCATAATAATATATATATGCATGTGGACTTCCTTGTATTGAAATTCAATTCATATGTTATAATCTACAACATAATATTCTCCAATGGGACTAATTTTTTTATTTAAAAATTGAGTGTACTTTCGACAACCTTAGTAAAATATATAGCACATTACAGGATTTTCATTGATTAGAGTTGCTCACTCCGTATATGATGAAGTCATTACTTCTTTGGTCATGATTTCTCTAGTATATTGAAATTTATATAAAATACATAGTCTATATTACTATGTTGCTTCATACTTGTTTAGTCAAGAACATCGTAGGCTTTCCCAATTGACGAATCATGGCAGGCACATCCTGTTTTTGTTGACTCCAGTAATATGCCAAATTGGGAATGGATTTGATAAACGGCAGATTGGGTTCTAATGGCTTCTTTATAAATTCCTTTGATTCCAACATAGAATGTGTAACTTTAGACTTTCCTACAGATTAAAATGCAACCTGTAAACTTTCTACAATTCGCAACCATAAAATCTTCATTGCTGTATACAACAAATGTTGGTGTGTTACACCGTGGTAATCATTCCTACAGATTTCACTAGATGCCAGTGATTTTAAACCAGTCTTTAAATTTTCATGCATGTCCAAACGATATATAGCCCAAAATGAAAGTTCCTCTGCATGTTCACCAAATAGTAATCTTGTCAGGGGAAGATCTTTGACCCAGGTGTGATACACAAATACTTTTCTTCCAACCATACCAATGTTTGTTGTTATATTAACAGCAAACATTGGTTGTAATATGATGCACAATCCTGTTGAAAGAACTTTCACAGATGGATATACTGTAGCCATGAAAGAATGTGCCTGGAAACAATTTCCAGGTACATTCCTTCATTGCTAGTTTCCCGATGGAAACAATTTCCAGATAACCTGTAGTATCCAAATGTTGTTCCTCTGGTATCAAGGAGCCCAATTGCACCTTGAAAACACTCACTGCACTACCACCTACCTGTATTGTTGATTTGACAGGATGTGTCCATGGTCTGATGCTGGTTTTGCACACGTTCTTTTCCTCCCATCATTATGAAACAGCAGAACCAGGATTTGTTAGATCAGGAAATGTTTTTACAATAAGCCACTATCCAGTGTTAGTGTTCCTGAGTCCACTATAACCATATCTTCTTATTTTTAACTGACAAGGATGGGATATCACAGCTGACAACCAAACTGTGGTCCACAGTTTGGTTGTCAGCTGTGATATCCCATCTTTTACAAAGCACAACAAATCTGCACAAGTTTTGACAGCTTCTGTTGGCTCTTACATCATTGAGCTGTTTCTGATCACAAAATCTTAATTTGTTGAATATTATTTGGTTATTAGAGTGCATCTGGTGCCAGCTACCATGCCACATTCAAAGTAATTAAATCTTTCACCTTACCCATTCTTGCACTGAATTGTGTTTATTCACCATCCCTCCATATCTGTGTACTTTTTGGCATCTCATATTGTGAAAATAATTCATCTGGATTACTGGCATCTTACGATTTGGTTACCTATCCACCTTTTGGATATTTGTCCCTTTTGAAGGGACAGATATCCCAGAAACAGTCTGGCTGGTGGCATTCAACTGAGAATAAATAATAATAATAGTCTTCTCTATTTGGGAAGCATTACTTATTTGAAGGGCAAGACTGTGTAGGATTCATGACATGAGATGTAGTAAGAATGCCAATTTGAAAAGTAAGTTTGTTTTTTTTTAAGGATTTTCTTCTGTATATTAACATGATGCTTTATGCATTAAATTCTATGAGTATTATTATTATTACTACTAAAATTTCAGAATAATCCATCAACCATATTTTATTTTCACATATCAGGCACGTCACATTTATATTTGCGATTACCATAAAAGTGTAATTCAGAGCATTCGAGCAAAACGAAAAAGAAAGGATAGTGATGATGATAATGGGTCCAATGATCAAGATATTGATTTGCCTGAGGTAAGTTACATTTTGTTACTGTTGTTTTTTATAAAATGTTATCTTCTGTTCCAGTTATTCCTTATTGTATATAATATTGTCTCAAAAAATAAAGTAGCAGACATCACTCGATAAATATGTTTTGCAGATGGGTTTTATCCCCTCCTGCAAAACATGCAGGTAAAGGGAACATGTACTTCATCTGTTTCCTCACATGATATTGACCATGATATTGAACCACTTGCATATTGTATCGCGTCATAGTATATCATGTCAGAAATTCATTACCAACTGGTCATTGAGTATGGACCGAAATTTGTAATAGAAACAGGTTTGGTGTAGTGTCTTTGTTAATAGCAGGACAATGTTCAAGTCAGGCAATGATCCAGGACACCCAAACATGTCCATCATGGAGATAAAAATGTATGTTACACAAGTGTCTTAATTAGAAAAGGTGGGCACATTAAACTAGGTGGCAATGCTGAAGAGCTTTACTCCTTACTGAATAGTTTGCAAAGCATTGTTCATGACCTTCTGGACTGTAGAAAAGTTTTGTCACACTGGCTTCCAAAGCAACTCACAGATGATCAGAAAGATCTTTGAAAGTCCCTCTTTCATTTGAAGGGTTACTAACCCTTCAAATGAAAGAGGTGCAAAGAAGTGCAGTTCCTGCAGCATATTGCCACAGGGAATGAAACATGTTGCATTATGTGACATGATAAATGAAAACATATTCACGACATGGAAACATCCTTCAACAGTTTTTAAAACAATATTTTTCAAATCTTCCACTTATATTTTGGAAATTGATTACGACAGCAGATTAAGTAAGAAGGATGATTCTGACTTAGTCGTAGGCATTTCTACTGCAAATGTTGTGAAGAGTCTAAAACAGTGGAGAAGATGCTGTTCTTTTACCCAGTGAGGATTATGCTGCATGTGACTTTATGATGCACAAGTTCCCTCGAACAATAACGTTCTTAAAAAAAATGCTGAGGTAGCACGATTTCATCATTTGGCAGTGCATCGTTTTTAAATTTGAAAGTTTTTGTGGACAAGTTTCCTGTACTTCTTGGTGTTGTCATTAAATATAAAAAAATAGAAGCTGCAAGAGATTTTTTGCACAATCAATTCTATCAATTTTTGTGTGAGTGCCTAGCGGGTGCTATTTAGAAAGAAGAAAGAATTGATGTACAATTTTTATCATCTATCCTGGAAAATTGACAGTAGACTGTCAATTTTCTGGGATAGATGGTAAAAAAAAAATCCCGGATAATCGATTTCCCAGTTAATCCAAAAATACAGAAGTCCCGGACATACGTAAGAGATACGTTCCAGGACTACTTACGTAAGTGACTTAACTCAGGAATGACTAATAACATATTGCTACTATATTATTATTAACAAATCTGAATTAGGCGTGTTACTTGTTGATGTTTGACCATTTTCATACATCCTTATTTATTTTAATTTTCTGATCAAAATCGATCGCTTTCCTTTTGTAGGTAGATTTACTAGTACCGCTGTCACTTATTCTCTTTATTCTCTTAGTTGGCACCATGATAATGATCAAAATGAAATTTTCTGTAAAGAACTTCACAGGGTTAAGGTGAGAACTCACTATTATCACTCCATGTGAGCTCACATTTTGCTAAAGCACATTTCTGGAGATCACTACCATAAAAACAATTTGCACTTTCCAGTTTGTTGGTCTTTTCTGTTAGTGCATCTAATTAATTATAAACAGGTAGTAAACTTGATCTTATTGCATTTGCGATGATAGATAGCTGGAATTCTGTGGGTTTTTACGTTATTATGGTGAAATGAGTGTCCCCTTCACTGAAATCTTCAGTCATATAAAAAAACAAAATTTAAGAATCTTCTCTTCTTTCTTATTTTTTTGCTTGTTACTCCATATCTCACTTGCGCAATTTGTGCGTGACGTGATCGTTGTTATTGATTGCTTATTATTTTTTTTTTGTTTGTTTTAAATCTTACAATCCTAAAATAAGTGGGAAAAAAATTTACATAAGTCCGAAGTTGCGTAAGTTGGGGACATACTGTATCGAAAAATGTTCAACAACCTACGTAAAAAGTATGACAATAGATAAAAAACAAAAAAAAAAAAAAAAACTTGCCATGCACTTCTCGCGTGTCCAGTACAATGCTTCTCTTTATTTTTTACAATGTTCATTTTAAATCTAATAGCTTCCCTTTATTTTTTACAACGTGTATATGGTTTGGTCACCAACATTATAATGGTTCTTTAAACATTTAACGGATGCATCGTTTTCAAACTTTTGAATAATTTCAAGTTTTTGTTTAACTGAAAGCGCAACTCTTTTGTGTTTATCCATCATTTTCGATTTCTAAACAAAAAAAATTTCAACATCCCTGACATAAATAATGAAACAAAATTTGTCTTTTTGTGGTGCAACGGAATACAAGAATCGACGTGATGCACTAAAACAAACTAAACATTTCTTCTCTCTTTTTTTTTTATTTTTAAAAAATTTTTTTTTTAGCGGTGGGTGTGAAGACAGCGGGGGTTACAAGATAATAGGTACATTAATCTCCCAATGGTGACTTATAACGCTGCTTATTTACGACTTGCAAAACATCTGTTTACACTTATTGTAGTTATTACTTGAATTTTATGATTTCTTGTTTTAATCCGATCCTGGTAAATCAAGAGTCTGCTGTACATGGCATCATAGTCTGAGGCTTTTGATCCCAAATCCCTTTTTAGATTTCAAGCTTCTTTGTGCACTTCTCAGTTCTGCAGTCACGTACCAGTGTGCATCAATTATTTCTTCTTTTGTAATAGCACCTGGTAGGCACTCACACAGAAATGTATGAAATGTTAAAAACTGTTTATGGTGATGAAATGTTAAGTCATACCAGTGTGTTTGAATGATATACGCAGTCCAAAGATGGACATGAGAATGGTCATAATGAACCAAGAAGTTGGTGTCTGTTAACTCTTGAAATGAGGACAGAGATATCACAGTTCAGGCATTTATGTCAAGCAATTGTAGTTTGACCCTCAGAATGATGGCTGATGAGTAGGATATGAATAAGGAGTTGATTCCTCAAATTCTGCATGAAGATTTAGGAAAAAGGAAGGTATGTGCAAAACTTGTGCTGCACAGCCTCATGGATGAGCAGAAGCAACAAAGGGTATTGTTGTGTCGGCTTCATCCAGACTTGTCAAGAAAGTTCTAATTTCCTTGACTGGATTTTTACTGGAGATGACTGTTGGGTGTTTTAGTATGACCGAGTATCAGAACATGCAGTGGACTTCAAAATCATCACCGTGGCCCAAAACTTTTTGTTTACCGAAGTCCAGGATCAAGATGATGCTGATCGTGTTTTTCAACAAATGGGATGTTATTCACAAGGAATTTGTACCTGAAGGGAAGAGAGTCATTGCTCATTCTACATACAGGTGCATCAAAGACTATTGAAGTGCATTTCCCAGAACCTGCAATTCTCTAAAAATTGCGATGAAGTCACAATTTTTAGAGAATTGCAGCTGGTTCTTGTTGCATGACAATGCCCTTGCCCGTTCTGCACTTGCGAAAAAGTTTCTGATGAAACATGATCTTGTACAAATCAACCATCCACTCTACTCTCCCAATCTAGTAGCAGGGTACTTCTTCCTCCAAGGTGAAAACTGTCCTCAAAGGAAAGAGATTTCAGGATGTTGAGGACATAAAGAAAAATGTAACCGCTGAACTACACATCTCTTTGGATGCCTTCACTGACTCTTTTCAGAATCTTTTAGAAAGGTGTAATAAGTGCATTCAGTTAGGTGGTGATTATTTTGTATAAAATTGAAAATGATTTTGAGCTCCTTCACTTTGTGTTCTTTTTATTGCACCAGTCTGGGAACTTTATTGCCACACCTAGTATATACAGGTTGTCTCAAAAATATTGGTACAAACGTTTAGGGGAGGTAGGTAACATCTAAAGGAATGTGAATCGCATGGGAACCCATAACCGGAAACGACACCATAAGTTGGTACACTGCGCTGTTCATCAGTTCGCGAGAGGGAAAATTTCTGGTTTACTCATTCAAGCAGTAGTCGCCGCACGAAGAGCATGCATCGATATACGAACTGTGAGCTGGCAGATATGCACCTAGTGTATGGATTAGCAGAGGGCAATGGACGAGCCACTCAACAAATTTATGGAGAATGCTTCCTAGACAGACATGTACCAGACCACTATTTGTTTGCATGTGTGCATCAAAGTTTGTGTGATTATGGGTCATTTAGAGGTAACAGGAGTAGTGCGGGCAGACCACGTTCGACGCGAACTCCTCTCATGGAAGAAATTTTTTTTTTTTGCCCTTCCACAAATACATTTGAAATTTGCTATTCTTTATTTTGACATATTGGATATGAGAATGAAAAATATATTTAGTAACAGCAGTCATGTTATCCTGAAAGTTAAATGTTCTTTAGTGTGCAGGTATATCAAGAACTAGAAATTTGTGAAGTAATGAGCAGTTAAACCTGCATGGAGTGTAATATGCCTTTTAATTTCTTAAAGAATTTCAGATTATTCTCAGATATTTCGTGGTACTTCTTGTACCACTTCTTTACTGAACTCTTATTATGCTGTCCTTGTGACACATGATGTGGTGATGTTGGTGTCATAAGGACAGCATTGCAAGAATAACCTAATTCTTTAAGAAATTAAGGCAGATTACACTCCGCATAGATTTAAGTGTTTATTATTTCACCATTATCCTTAAAGTGCCACTTGTCAGTCATTTGGAGAAGTCTAAGTTTGAATCCTGGCAGAGATTGAAAGATTCTCAGTAGGCGTCATCAAATGTAAGCTGTAGTTAGGCAGTCACGGAGAAAGGAGGTAGGCTTTTCCACCCTCTGAGATATCCTGGTTTTTTTTTTTTTTTATGCACACCAGATATGAATTGCCCATTAACACGCTGTACAGACATAATATGTTGGCACAGTGTAGCCTAAGATTAAGATGGTGATGCACCTAAAACTAATAACAACACTTCTGCTATCTAGGAAGTTATCCATTTACTAATCACATTATTGGCAAAATCAGGCTGCAAGTTGATTTCCTGTAAAAATCAGTGGGAGAACTCGACGCTGTGGGCAAAGTCAGCAAGTTCTAGTGCATGCACTTTCTGGCATCGGAAAAGATGTAGTCTGGCTTTGTGCACCACATCCCACACCAAACAAAGCTGCACACCCAATCGGCGTGCAACGGCACTTGTGCTGGTAGAAGGAGTAATAACGAAGATCTGCAAAACCTGTTCCTCAAACCAGTGTCCTAGCAGTGTGTCGACGTCCAGTATCATGCATATTAATACCGAAAGAGCCATTACCCTGCAATCTTTGGTGTATTGCAGCAAATGTTGTGTGGTGAGGCAACCTTCTGCCTAGGAAGCGTTCTTGATAAATCCTGTGAGCCTCTCTTCCATTTCCATGTCTGTACCTGTACTGAACATAAAATGACATTACGCGTTTATGCTATTAGCGGCAGATACGCACCACTCCGAGGACCTCTCAATGCATGCCTACATTAATATTGATGGTAATTGTATGTTCGAGCACTATGTTATGGATTGTTTTTTATATTTTGTGTTTTTTATATTTTATATTTGTATGCATTAAATGACATTAAATTACTGAATGTGTTGTTCAATTTTTACAGCCCTTTAACAGTCGTTATAGCTTCTACTGCTATAACGACTCATTTACGACCTATGTTTACTTGACAAAAAATGTTTCATTTGGTACCCTCTATCACCTGTTCAAGTTTGTCGGTAGAGTTTCTCTGCACCCTGTATATGGAGAAATTTTATTTTCTTTATGGCCATTTAGTTCTATTGTAATCAGTGATGCAGTTTGGCAGTCAGAATTCACACTGATTGAATTCTAATAGAATTGAATCAGTGTGATTCAGTTAAATTTTTTCTTGTTGTATTAAAGCAGTGTACTTGATGCCTTCTTAATTGCCATTGTTTGTATAGGATTTCTTTTAAGGATCTTAGTTTTAATGTTTAGCTGTAATAATGCTGTTATTTCTGCATTTTTGAAAGATTATTTTTGTCTACATTTCATTTTGGTAAGTAATTAATATTTGACTTTTAATCAGTGGAAGACATGCTGTAAGACCCAAAATGATGGTTTTATTATATTTTCATGGAGTAAAGCAAAATATGGACACATTACCATTTAAAGAGTGTTTTAAAAATAACAGTAAATAAATGACTATAGTGTAAATGAAATTTAATCAATTGGATGCTGTAATGTAACATTTTTTTTCTTTTCTTTTCTTTTTTTTTTATCACCTCCCCTCCTTAATATAGGTTGATCTGTTCCAATTACAAGTAAATACTCTTCGTCGATATAAGAGATATTACAAGATACAGGCACGGCCTGGTATGAATAAAGCTCAGCTTGCTGATGTAAGTAGTTGCATTTGCAGTTTATTATGGTTTTCTTCTCCCACCACCACCACCAAAATGGAAGATAAATATATATTTTGCATGATTAGAATCTGAAGTCAATGAATATTTTCTTTGTTTACAATTTTTTTTTTTTTAATCATTATGCTAAGCTAGAATTTATTTTGTTAACTATTTTGAGCAGCATAGAACTGATTATGTTGTCAAAGTGGGTCCCTTTTATAATTATCCCATGATACACTTAATGGTATATTTAACAATAATACATTTAATATTACTGCCATTTGCAAAATGCTATGCAGAGTGATCCAGAAACTCAATTATTTATTTTTTATATATGAATAAGAGTAAATTATTTTTGAAAGAGAAACATTTATTTTTTTTTGCAAGTTTTGAAATTGGTCACTGCCAATGTCCATACTCATTCACTCAGCAATACATACTATCAGAAATATGATGTAAAGTTCCACTGGGATTGCTTTCAGTATGTTGGTGATATTTTCTATCAGGTTTCTCAAGTGAATGCAGTTTGTTTTCAAAACAAATAGAGATTGTGAAGACCACAAATATTGATATAATTTCCAAATTTTGAGGTATTATTGGTCATTAAAACATGATATATAGCATATCACACTAGGTTTTTGGAAACTCTAAACTTAATTGCACTTTCTGAAAGGATTTCAAGATATGTTGTACAACCAAAATACACTGGGGGGGGATATCCAAAGTATTTGGATATCCCCCCCTCCCCAGTGTATTACATTATATTGTATTGTGTCAGAAGCTCCTGCGTGTATAGTGACTCAGATGTAACAGTATGAATATTGTGGGTCTGGTAATTAATATAGTTTAAACAAAGTTTAGTGAATTGGATGCTATAATGTAGCTTTTTTTATATATATATATATCCAATCAGTTAAATTGGTAGAACAGGGTTTCCCCCCCCCATTCTACTTTCTTGTGCACAAACCTGCAACTTATCTGAACTTCTCAGAATCCATTGTGGTGGATGTTATTCAAAGATTTTATGAGCTTTCACTCTTCTGAGAGAAATTGGTTTTATAGGTTATTCCAAAATAACATAGCTTTGTTTTAGATAGAGATACCACTAGATGCGAAGACCATAGATAATAGTTCACCGAGAAAAAGATCTGAAGAACAACCCATGTAATGTGTTTGCAAAACCACAAGGCATTAAGAAAGAAACATAAAAAATATTGCAGAGCAAGTCCAAGAGGTGGCCTCAGAAACCTTTCAGTATATCACCTATCCATAGGGAACTTACATAACTTTGGGTTCAGTGGTTGGACAGTTGCATATAAACCCACTGTCATGGTCACCAATGCAAAATGGCATTGTTCCTGATGTCCATAGACTTTAGAATACTGGCATGTTTTTGGGTCACTGAAGAAGATGTCACCTGGCCATCTTTCATAAAGAGATGAAACATCCTCCCTGGTAACAAAGATTCCATGGGCCACTGATAGTACATCCTGAGTCTTCCTGGCTGCCTTCTTACACTAAAAGGAAAACATTGTATATGCTTGTAATATAACCACTCATCACATCCAGTACATCAGAGAGGTACTGGATCTTCTTTATCCTGATCCATCTTTAATTCCTTGCACCCCTTGTCTGTAAGTCACCTCTAGATTTCCTTTTCATACATGACTTTACATTTAGTAGGATTAAACTTCAGTTGCCATCTTTCAGACCATGTAACTCAGATTCATATTATATGAATCTGATTATTCTAACACTCTTTAATTGTCAATGCTGTATCTCTCTCTGTTCTGTCAAGTCCATTAAATCTTGGCTTTGTTCTTGTGTGCTGCCTCCTATGGAACAGTGCAGTTATGGCACTGTTCGTGCTCCTATGGAATAGTGTAGTTAGTGATGTCTTGAAGGTACTCTGTAGTTGAACTATAGTTTCCCCGCTTATGTATTTTGTCCCAAATTGACAAAAGTTTAAGATGCTAGTTAGTCCACATAATTCCTGTTCTGAAATTGAAATTAAAACTTTTGACCTTGTCCTCAAATACCAAAATCTCATTTGTTATTATCCACTTTAGGATACTATGATCACTTGCTGTTAATGGATCCAGTACCTCTCCGATGACCAGAATAGATATGAAGTTTGCCAGTAAAGTTTCCGGACTAGTGCAATAAAAAGAACAAAGAGTGGGAGCTCAAAAAATGGTTTTATCTTTATTCAAAATAACCACCACCTGATTGAATGCATTTATTACATTGTTCTAAAAGTTTCTGAAAAGAGTCAGCAAAGTTATCCAAATAGGTGAATTTCGGTTCAGAGGTTACAGTGCCCTTAAGTGTCTCAGTCATTTTTTCATGTCACCCCTAGATCAAAATAAATACCTAACGGTTCAGTTTATTAAGTAATTAGGTCCAAACAACTTACCTTTTCTTACCTTAGCCCTACCTTTTCCTAAATCTTCATGTCCAACTCTTTTCTTTACTCTTTTCTTTATGTCCTTAACATCTTGAAACCTTTCCTTTGAGGGCAGTTTTCATCCTGGGAAAGAGGAGGAAGTCCACTGGTGCTAGTTGGGAAGAGTAGGGTGGATGGTTTATCTGTACAACGTCATGTTTTGTCAGACATGTTTTCATAACAAGTACAGAATGGATGAGGGCATCGTCATGCAACAAGAACCAACTGTCTTTCTCTTTATATTGTGGCTTCACCCAGGAAATGTGCTTTAGTAGTCTCTGAAGCACTTATATTAGAATGCAGCATTGACTCTCTCCCTTTCAGGTACATATTCCTTGGGAATCATGCCCAAGTTTGTCGAGAGAAACATGATCAGCATCATCTTGATCCTGGACTTCTATAAACAAAGTTTTTGTAGTCCACTAATTTCTGAGTTATACTGAAACACCCAACAATGATCTCTAGTGTCGATACAGTCTAGGAAAGTAGGATTGTTGGATGAAGTCTTTGTATAATGACAATCTTCATTGCGTCTGCTCATCCATGAGGCTGTGCAGCACAATTTTTTATAGACCTACTTTTTCCTAAATCTTGGTGCAAAAATTTTACAATCCTTACTCATGTCCAACTCATCAGCCATCATACTTAGGGTTAAAGGATGGTCTCTTGCCACAGTTTTCTGGACTTGCAACTGTCCTTATTCATATCCAACTGCAGCAGAAACATATGGAATGTTAAAACTGTATATGGTAATGAAACATTAAGTCATACTAGTGTGTTTGAATGGTATAAGTCAGAGGTACCCAAACTTTCTCGGTTCACGGCGCCCTTAGTGTCTCAGTCATTTTTTCATGTCACCCCTTGGTCAAAATAAATACGTAACGGTTCAGTTTATTAAGTAATTAGGTCCAAACAACTTACCTTTTCTTACCTTAGCCCTACCTTTTCCTAAATCTTGGTTTCCTAAATCTTCATGTCCAACTTGTCAGCCATCATACTGAGGGTCAAACGATGATCTCTTGCCAGTTTTCTGGACTTTTTCAACTGTCCTCATTTCGAGAGGTTGATGGATGTTCAGTTCTTGGGTTATCATAAACATCCTCATGCCAGTCTTTGAACTGCTTATATCAGTGGTTCCCAAACTGTGTGCCACAGTGAACTCATGGGGGTGCCGTGGGATATTTTAAATTTTTGAGGGAAATACAGCGATACTTGACATCTGTTGGACACTGTGCAAACTACTAGCCCGAGTTAGTTCACAGTTTCAACATTACTTATGAAGTTGTTTGGACCTAACTACTTAATAAACTGAACCGTTAGGTATTTATTTTGACCAAAGGGTGCCGTGAAAAAATTACTCGGACACTAAGGGTGCCATGAACCAAGAAAGTTTGGGAACCTCTGGCTTATACCATTCAAACACACTGGTACGACTTAATGTTTCATCACCATATACAGTTATAACATTGCATATCTTTATACTGCAGATTTTCCCAGTTTAAAGCAAAATTTTATATCGTTCATTGCTCCATTTTAAAATGTTACTAGTAAAACTGGTTGTTACTTGCAACCTGTTAGCCTACTGAACAATCTCTATACAACCATCCATTGGAAGATATTTGAAATACAACGTACCACTTCCGTTTATTTTCAAACTCATTGAACATGAACATAACAGCACCAGTCTGGGAACTTTATTGCTGCATGTCCCTTATATTTTCTATATGTTGATACAGATAAGTCATCAAGTTGGTTTAAAAAAAATTATAATGCAAGTTGAGTTGCCACTCCACTTTCCTTCACCATTGACTCTTGCACCACATGAATTTTTTTCCTGAAATTGTTCTTAATCAGGGATGTGCATTCGGGCAACTTTTGATCAGAATTTTGCAATGTAGGAATCAAAAGATTCTTATATTCCAAAATTCTGGTCAGAAGTTTAATATCAGGGGTATGCAAACAGTTTAAACTCTGTATTTGCTTTTTATTGGCTTTCCTGATGCATCTGTTGTGGCTGTCAAAGCCTGTTGTGCCTCTGATAGTCTGTTGTACCTTACTGCTCTCACATACTCAACTGATGAATGATCATCTGTGGGATCTTTTAAATCACAGTTCACTATTGTGTTCTGGAAGCCCCCTCAGAGAGTACAAGTGTGACCTTGGTCAGTAACAGCAGCAAGAATCCTTGTACTTCCTCTGTTTAAATGTATGTATGCTATCTCTGCAGAATAAATTCCTTCTACTAAGTAGGAAATGCCATACTGATAAAATCCCCTATCCCCACCTAAAACTGTATATTGTCCCTCAGGCTTAGAGTTAGTTGCTAAGACACACAATTCCTCCTATCCTGACTGGCAGAATTGGCAGACACAATTACATTTTTCTCTAATTTGCCATTTTTTTTCAGCATGACTACTTTTCATCCCATGTGCATTCTGTTCTACATGTCTTCATTACAAAATGTATTTCTAGTTTCCCTTGTTACTCCTAATAAAACTAGGTTAGGTTGAATGGAAACAGTCTGCTCTTGATTGACAATCCTTGTCTATAGACTGAATCAGTAGTATCTCCCATGATGTCCTCCAGGACAGTAATTTCATGGCATCACTTGTTTGGAAATGTCTGGGTTTGAGTCTCATCACAGAGTGGAGGAATTTCTAAGGGCCTCTTCAATAAGGTCTGTAGTTGTATTTCCAGTTTCCCTTACTTGTTACTCCTAATAAACCTACCTCCTGTTGAATGGAAACAGTCTTCTTTTGATTAACAATCCTTTTCAATAGACTGAATCAGTAGTATCTCCCGTGATGTCCTCCAGGACAGTAATTTCGTGACTTGTTTGGAAAGGTCTGGGTTCGAATCTTATCACAGGGTGGGATAATTTCTAAGGGCCTCTTCAGTCAGGTTGTAATTAGCCAATCTGAGGTAGAGGGAGTAAATTTTCCCTGTGAATTTATTCTTGGCTTTTCAGCCAACACAACATGCAAATCAACTCAATTTTGATTTTTTAAAATATTATCTTTTCACTTATTTTTCCCCCTTTCACTCCAACAATCTTACCATTACAAATCTTTACTTTAACCTAATATATGTACACATACTGCTGTCACCTCTTGCTGAAATAAACAAAAACAGTGAACCAAAGGAAGGTACAGCCAATATTTATGAAGATATTAGATAGCACAGTAGAATGTCAGTTATCCACAATGTCTAAAAACAACTGATCTGGCAATTTTTTGCTTGCTTCCCTTTTTTTTTTTTTTTTTTTACCATGTGGTCTATTTGGAATTTTTTTATGCATAGTACATTTTCACAAATACCACTAAATACTGCTACCTGTAGTAAAATCTTTTCAGTGACTGGTGACCCATGATTCCATAAATCTAACATCAGATTTGATTTCTGGCAATTTGAATTAAAGCTACAATTTGCCTATTCTGTTAATTTTTTATAGTAAAACTGTACTAATATTATACTCATTTAAAAAAATGTGGTGTAATCCAATGTCACTGATGCCACACAAATTAAACTAACCCACCATTGGTATGTTTTTCCATGATAACTGAAATATTTTCCCAAATAAATTTATTGTAATAACATCAAACTCAGAAATCACATTTCTGAGTTTGATGTCCAAAAAAATGATATATACAGTGAAATATACAGTGTTGCTAGTATAACAATCATGTTATATGCACTAATAATTAAAATGGCCAAAATGTGCAAATACTAATCTGTTATGAAGTACTTCAATATTTTTATTAATGGTAGTATTTGAGACAAATGTTTATTGTGCTTTTTCGCAGTTTTTATTTTTTTAACGGTAAAATGTGAACGAAAAGAATGGGCAGAAAACTAGGAAGAATACGATATAATAAAATTGATATTATTAAGGAACTTGAGAGATTTAGCAGCAAAAAAATAGGTCACAACTACAAACGAAACAAAAAACAATCGAACATTATTTTGAAAAATTACTTTACTAAATTTTTTCCACATAAAATTTGCAGTCGAATACCTATCCAAATATACATACGTATGTAAATGTACGAATTTTTATGCATAAGTTATTATTTTTTTAAATTAAATAAATTTGTTTTTTTTTTTTTTTCCCCATGCTATTTAAAGCTTTTTTCTATAACAGAATTTATTTTATTTTACCTTACGTTCAATTATCTGGAATATTTTACTATTTGGAAGAGGCTTGACATTAATTATTCCGGATAACTGACGCTCTACTGTATGTGTAGTGCTATTAGAAATTATTAAAATGCTAAGAATGACTTGGTATACCTTTTTTATATTTCATGTTTCCTTGGCATTCTTGTCAGTTCTTCAGCCAACAAGGAATGCTGTACATCGGTTCTTTCTTCTTTCATAATAGCTCCTAGTAGGTTTCTTGCACTGAAACTGACAGATATGATCTACAAAATACCTATGTCTTTACCTTCAATGATATTGAGAAGTACCAGAAACTTTTTTTTTTTTCTTTTTTTTTAATTTGGTTCAAAAAGCTTGTTCTTTGAATAGCATTATTGGATGATAAATTGGTTTTCCAAATGTGCAGTTATGTTTAAGTTAAGTTAAAAATAATATTTAACTTAATGCTTGAAATAACCCAGCTGGGCAACTTGCCATCTGTGAAATCTGTTTGGAGCTAGCAAACTTTTTGTGTCTGTAAGGAAACAAACTGTGGTCTTAGAATTTACAATAGAAAGTCGGCTGGTCACCAAACTAAGTGCAATTTACTAAATTTATTCACAAATTCATAAAGCTTCTGCTTTGAGTGGATTAAATATTTGTGTGGATTAAATAATCACCTTGATGGCACAATTAACACTTTTTTTTTTTTTTTTTTTTTTTTTTTTTTGTGTGTGTTAGTGCAAGCTTATGCGCAGTTTGACTTTCATGGCATATTATCTCTGCATTTATTTCTCAGTTGAGCTTTGTAATTGCGATTGAAAAAAGGTGACCTTTATTAATTTATTGACACAGTAGAGCAGTGTTTTTGCTTGTGTTTCTAGACCCTGTTGGCAATGTGCATTAGGAGTTGAAAACATTTATTTTCTTCGTAAATAAATCTTTAATTATATTAGTAGTTAATAAAGTTTAAGTTATTTTATTAATTTTTATTGTTTCCTAAATTGAGAAAGGGTATCATCTCTAGGCTCTAATGTATCATTGCATTGGAAATAAAAACTTTCAGAATAAAGGTGTTTTTAATGGCTGAACAGTTATGGCATACTATTCTAAGGTGTTTACTTTAGCCATATTCTTCAATAAAATTAAGAAAAAATTCTATAAAAATTGTAATTGTAATTCTCTGTCATAGAGAAACTCTATGGTGCTAACTCAAGTATGATCATGAAGTATAGGGGTCAAACTGAATCAGAAAGAGATTCTCTAGCAGCTGTGAAACAATTGTAGTCAAATGTGCCCCTTATTTATATAGTGTATACAAAAGCACATTGGAACTTCTCTGTTACGAACTTCTATTTAACAAATTTCTATATATTACAATTTTTTTTTGCAAAACATTGCACCTTGAAACAAAATTACATGTAAAATTAGCCCCATATAGTGAAACATTAGTCTCTCAGTAATAAATTTTTAAAATATATTTGCAAAAGCATTTTTAAAGATTTTAAACTATTTACTACTAAACAGTTGTTCAAATATAATACAGCCTTCTTCCCTCTGGAATTATCCATTAAAACAAAGACCTCCTAAGGTGTCAGTGGCCACAAGTGCTCACTAAAAGGCGTGTTACAGGGAAAGAAACACAAATGGGTTTTATTAAATGTGGTTATAAACTTTGCAATAAATAAAGCAGATTTGTAAATTAATGTTGGCTAAGTACAATAAGGGGAAAATGAAATTCACTGTGATAAAGTCTTTAGTAAGCTGTGGATGCAATACACAGAACACTTCATTAGTCAATTTTTAGCACTGCTTGTTGAGTGACATTCGCTTTTCACTTCAACTGCTTTTCATCTTGACTTGATCTTGTCAGTCATTATATGATGGATTTTGTATACGTTTGTTCTGATCTAACTTGACACCCAGTAGGATTTTTATAAAATTTTATATTTTTCTCTTTTAGTCTTAGAATGATTTGTCGTCAGACCAATAGAAATCACTCAGTTACTGCATTATTTCTTTTTCTTTTTTTTTTTCATAAAGATTACATGGACTATCTATATACTTTTTTTTTTGTTTTATGATGATGGGCTTTTCCTAGGTAACATACATTGACAAAAAATTCTCTCATATATATATATATAAAAATTGGGATAAATGTAAAAGTTACATCAGATCAGATTAATGCCATCAATAGTAGATTGAACATTACATCAGTCTGTAATTTAGTTATTATAGTAAAAGTATAATATGTACTATAGTCAGGTGATGACCTACTATATTAAAGATAATATAAAAAAATAAAGGCATTAAATGAGATAAGAAGTTGTAGATAGAATCCTGGTAGACAAGTCAAAGCCCAGGCATTCCCCTATGTATTTGTATATAAAAATTGGGATAAATGTAAAAGTTATATCAGATCAGATTAATGTTCAGTCTACTACTGATGGCATTAATCTTATCTGATATAACTTTTACATTTATCCCAATTTTTATATACAACTACATAGGGAAATGCCGTGGCTTGTCTACCAGGATTCTACCTACCAACTTCTTATCTCATTTAATACCTTTCTTATTTTATATTACCTTTAATATAGTGGGTCATCACCTGACTATAGTACACATTATACTTTTACTATAATAACTATATATATATATATATATATATATATGTTAGTAGTTGTGAAGGGCAATGTGCTAACGTTACACTACTAGTGACACTAGTTGTGGAGATTTCATATATATGAAAGCAGAATAAAAGGAATTCACAAAGTTTCATATTTCTTCAAAGTGATTGATAGGAAAGGTCATATGATACTGTTGGATTGACAAGTGAATGTCGGTGAGTGCATGTTACTAATAATTCACTGTATCACCAGCACAGTCAGCGAAGTTTGTGGTGGCTACATGGTGAATGTATCGGCAGTGAGCTACAGACTGTTGCAGCCAAGTAATTTTTTCCAGATGGCAAAAAATTTTTGCCATCTGGAAACAATGTTGAAGAGAAAATGCTCAAGTATAAGTGATAAAATCAAGATTCTTCAGGAAATTGACCAGAGCTTTAGAAAAAAAGATATTGCTGAGAAATATAGCATACCTACAAGCAGTTTTAAAAAAAAAAAAAAAAATCAAGAATCGATTTTAAATGCAATTGAACAAGAAGCAAATTAAGTTGTGTGTATGCAAATATGTTGATGAAGCTGTTCTAAAATGAGTGCAAATAAAAAGAATATGCCAATATCTCATCCAATAATTAAGCAACAAGCTCTGAAATTTGCACAGTCTCTTGGACATCAGAATTTAATGTTAGCACCGGGTGGCTAGATAAATTTAAGAGGTGCCACAGAATTGCAGAAAAGGTTATTTGCGGAGAAAGTGTTGATAGGCCTAATGTAGCCAAGTGCTCAGGAGCAAGAGTGCATAGCACGCGTTCCTTGAGTGGACTGGGGTTCAAGCCAGTGACCACTAAATATGATAAATATTTGTATTGACGATTTATTGTAAACTCTACTGACTTGCTTAATTCTCAGTGCTTGGTTGTCGTACCGGAGTATAAACAGAAAATTTATAAATGTATTTTATGTAAGTGAAGATCGCAATATTTGGAGGAACAAGACCTTAAAGAAGATTTTGGAAGATTATGAATATAAGGATGTTTTTAATGCTGATGAAATGGGTTTATTCCTTAAATGTTTTCTTAATAGAACACTTTCTTTCAAGAATGATAAATGTTTTGGCGGATAGCAAAGCAAAGAAAGGAACACTATGCTAGTTGGTGTCAGTATGACCAGAAGTGAAAAATTAAGGCTTAGTCATCGGAAAATCAAAAAACCCAAGATGTTTTGGGAGCACAAAATCATTGGAAGTTGCTACACCTTTAATAAAAAAAGAGTGGATGAAAAGTGATATTTTTGAAGAATGGATATTAAAACTAGACAAGCATATATGATTAAAAAAGAAAAAGAAAAATCGTGTTGATTATTCATAACTGTCTGGCACATTCTGCCAGACTTAAAAATTGAAGTTGTTCATTTCACCACCAAATATAACAACAGAACTCCAGCTAGTGGACCAAGGGCATTGTTTAAAAATTTTAAATTTAATTATCAAAAGAGAATGTCAGCATTAGCAGTGACAAATGATGCAAGAAAGCAAGCATATACAGCATCAACAAAAAAAAAAAAAAACACCTCTCAGTGCTCATATTCATCCCCTCCAATAGTTTGTCTAGTTCTTCTTTGAAATTATTTAAACTGTCAACTTTCACAACAGTAGATGGAAGTTTATTCCAACAATCAGCCACCTGTTGGCAATCAAACTCCACCCATTTTTCTGCAACCGTCCTTCCTCAATTTGAATTTGTGCCCCCCCCCCCTCGTGTGTGTTCTGAGCAAGAATCCCATCAGCATTGAACTTGCTCAATCCATTGAAAGCTTTAAACATTTCAGTCAGATCACCTCACAGGTGCCTAATCTCCAAATTCTGCAATTTGCAGAACTGAAGCCTTTCTTGGTAAGAGTACCCTTTTGTTCCACTTACCAATCTCGTTGCCCTTCTCCATACCTGTTCCAGCAGCTCCACATCCTTCCGAAAATGAGGCCTCCAGACCTGTATGCAGTATTCAAGATATTGCCTGACCATTGCCTTTGCAATGGGATAATCACCTCCTTATCCCTGCTAGCAAAATTACTGTATATCCAATATATATATATATATATATATATATATATATATATTAATGAAGATTACCAATGCATTCAACAAAATAGAAACCTGAAAGTTACAATAAACCTTAAAGATTGCATCTTTGAACTGGCAAAAGTTTGGCCAAATGATGAGTGAATACTCTATTCAAAATTGTTTTTTGAAAGTGAGATTTACATTGACTACAAAAGTTGAAAGACAATGGGATGAACAAGATGACTGCCACTTTCACAGTTGAAAAACTTTTGGACATTATTAGAATCATTTGAAACATCGAAAATCACATAATACTGGATAGTTATGTTAATGTAGATCAAGATCTGACTACAGCAGAACATCCAAATTAAGATGAAATACTATTGAACAGTGTTAGGCATGATCATGCTAATAAAGAAATCAACAGTGATGCTGAAGATGTATCAGAACAACCCATAGAAAAGCCAGCTCGTGAGAAATGATACAAGCTTTTAAAACTGTTTGTCGGGGCCTACAATTTTGTGAAAATGTTCCTGATGATGTTTTAGTATTGGCAATGGCCACATGATGTAAGGAAGCCTATGTCTTATGTTGCACCAGCCAAAAAAAAAATAAAATAAATATAATAAAATAACAAAAAAATAAAAATAAAATAAAATGATAAGAATAAAATAATAAGATTCATTTTGCTTATGCCTCTCAGAGCCTTAAACACCAATCAAGTCTTCTCTAAGGGGTCTAGTTTCCAAGCTCTGCAACCCACATATTCAAAGTCTTTCCTCATATGGACGCCTTTTGCCAATCTCACCAGGTGAGTTACCCGTCTCTGAAAACCACATAAATGAACAAACGAAAATGATAAAGTTTTTAAATTTGTAATACCCACAAATTGTGTAAACATGTAATTTAAATAAGTATATTTCGAAATAAAATATATTAAAAATAAATTTGCATTCATTTTTATTTTATAATTAAGTGATAGTTTCCAATAAAAAAGATATTCTCTGTATAACAAAATTTCTCTGCAATGAATTTTCTCACTGGATTTATCAAATTCAGTACAGGGAAGTTTAAATGTATTTATATCTAGTATCTTGCAACAGCCTGCTCTGTGACAGAGGTGTCCTAAACTGTATATAAGCCTGATATCTAGGACTCAGTAAACATAAATTGTTGATAAGATGGAAACGGACAGAAACATGAAGAGATACGCATACATAAGTTAAAGATAATTTTTAAGTACTGTTTCAGAATTTATAAATATTTTATTCTGCCTATAGGAAACATTTTTAAACTGAGGATTTCTAATTGCTTAACATTCTATTCATTAAACTCATTACTAAGTTGGAAGGACGAACTACAGAGGAGTTTCAGCATACCTTAAAAGGTCACAATTACAATAAAACAGAGCAACAATCCACTAGTAATTCTGAACTGTTCACGACCATCAGAACTTAACACTTGCTGACCGGGCTAGCCAGTCGGTTTGCCAGGTGGGTAAAGTGCCTGTCTGGCAACCCAAAGGTTGCAGGTTCGAATCCCGCCTCAGGCTTGGATCAAAGTACTGCAAAAACCTTGTGAGGTGCACTATGGCCACAGAAGCCAATGCGCCAACAACTACCAAAAAAAAAAAAAAAAAACTTAACACCTAACTTGGTCTACATATCCAATTATGGATATTGATGAAAACAATTACAATATGTCACTTCTATTATATAAAAATGTTTATACTAAAAAGTTTTTAGCGCTGTATGCCTCAGACTATGGAAAATTCACTAATTGAACAAGTTAGTGCGTGGTATCATTTTAGTTCGTAATATCCACTGGAGTAGGTGAAATGTCATTGTTTTTGTTATATCTCATATTGTGATTGCCTTCACGAGTTGCCCTGATATTGAACTACCTCGAATAAGCAATGCTCTGACAATACATTCTAGAATAGGAAACACTTCACCAATAGATTCTCGGTGGATACCATCACCCCACAACCCCTGGGTGGTGGTATCTGCCGAGAATAAGTAACATTAGTCTTCTCCATTGGCGAAGCATTGCCTATTGGAGGTAGTGCAATATCAGGGCAACTTGTGAAGGCATTCACAATATGAGATACATATATATATCAGAAACAATGCCGTTTCACCTACTTCATGGTTTACTACAAAGTAAAATGATGCTTGGCACTGACTTGTTCGATTATCAAATGTTTATATTTTTAATATTAAAAATAAATAATTTCTATATTTAAAGAATGTATTAAGTGGGAATATGTCATTATAATAATACACTGTGTATTCTTTATCACAAAATTTTTGTGGGAAAACCTTTTACCCGGGAAACTTTTTACGAAAATAATACATTACAACATAGAGTTGAAATTGGGACTTAAGAAACCAAACCTAGTACAAGGGACAACTTCTTATCCAGGTTCTTCTGTACATCTTTCCAGCCCACACTTCTAAAACTTTTTTCTTCCCCCCCCCCATCATATGCTTTTTTCTATATTACTCATTAAACATCTCAGTTACCAAGAGTACATGCAGTGCTACCAACAATGATGCAGTGGAAACAAAACACCCATATTAGAAGTAATAGCATAAAGAAGTGCAGCACACTTATGAATGGTATACAGAGTAATGATTACAGTACAAGGCAAATAATACTTTCTAAGTATATAACATTAAATTAGGATTATTAGTAAAGGTAAGATTGTCAGTTTGATAATTTAATAGCCTTGCAAGAGTTCAGCTGTCTTGTTTATGATATTCCTAATAAAAGTGTTATAATAGTCTGAAAGTCCAATGAGACAGTCTTTAGCACAGGCAAACAAAGTCTCACCAAAACAGACTGAAGCAAGAAGCTGTATAGTTTGCTAAATATACAGTTATTTAGAAAAGAAAATTCTGCAACAGCATCCCTATCATTATATATCATTAAACAGCTGAAACACTGTTAATCTGCTCAGGTCATCAGTCTGTTTTCTCAGCAACCCTTTTTACAACATTAGGCAGTTATTGCGGGATCTGTCAATTCCCCGTGTTCCATACTCTGAGATACATACATAAAACTCTAGAGTACTATTTTCCAGCTGTAGAATCCTTTTACAAATCCAAGGTTGCTATGAGACTTTAATTGTTTAAAAACCTTTAATAAGTACAGTTATGTATTTCATGTACAGGACCCCTTCAGTATGTATGTTTATCTAATTTGATTTTTTACAATTTTACTCTAATGTTGGACAGTCTTCAGTGTATAAACCTTTTCCTGCCATTGGAAAATTGCTAACCTACACACATTATAAGAACTTACTGGCACAGACACACTCACTTACAGAAAAGTGTTGAAATGCATGTGAAACATCGCTGTTATGAAAAGGAACATTACCGAGATGCCAAGATGAGATCACACGTAACTTTTTCATTTGCATTATATGCAGATATACAGTTTCATATGTTGCATTTGTATTCTTCATGCAGACAAACTAGGAATTGGAGTTAGTCCAACAATTTAGTGAGAAATACTGTATAAATTTGCAGAAAGCTAAAAGAAATTTTTCTGCTGAAACTGCCCCAAATTCAAGACTATGTGCAATCCAACTGCTGTTGATAGTGCAGAGAACACAGTGTACGTGCAGTCTTCACCTCTGTGCTTGTGCCAGAAACAGCATCGAAGCTCATCATTGAGATATTAAAAGGTGACCTCAATCTTGACATAAAGTTTGCCAACTGACAACCAAAAATCCCCTCTTACACATCTTTCAAGATTTGCAAGAGGGGATTTTTGGTCAATTCATTTTCATTTTGGTCAATGGACAAATTGCAGGTCATATTAAAGCAAAACAACTGACACCAGGCTCAAAAAAAAAAAAAATTGGTTAGAGTCCACCTCTGCTGATTGCTACTATTACAGTTTGCTAGCTGAGGCACAAGGTATTTATTATTATTTTTTTTCCCTTTACTCTAACCTTGCCCAAATCTGTTAGTAATCGAAGATAGTAATCTTCCACCAGAAGCCTATTAATCACTAGTTTTAACAATTGTATTTATTTGTTTTGCTATTATTCACCTGCTTACCTCTTTGTTAAGCACCATTTTGAATTATGTGCTGCCATCAGCCTTACTTTTCAGGAAGGGCAACGGCTATCCAGCAAACTTTGCTCCTATGTCATTCAGAGTGGTGTTTCTTTATTCATGTCATACAGGATGAGAATGATAATATTATTGCTATTTTGGAATGTTCTGATCAAAAGATCAATTTGCATTAAAAGTTTTCTGGATTTCAAGTTTTCAAAGTTGCCAAACATACAAAAATTTAAATGAACTTGTGGGGGTCAAGAATTACCCCGGGGGTATTTTGATCGTGGCTCTGTCCACTTTTGTGGAACTGAAATGGAGTTTTTTTGCTGATCTCTCCTTCAGCAAGTCTGTGAAAGGTACTGAAGAGTACAGCAGAATTGGTAAATTTTTGAACCTTTCTCACAATGTGACTGAGTTAGTCTGTTTCTGGAGAGGTTGATGGATGAAAAACTTTGGTTTTTCATCCATCAACCTCTTTTTTGTATTTGTATCCGTCAGGCTGGATGAAAAACTTCGGTTTTTCATCCAGCAAATTGACAACAGAATACGCACAGTTCAGACATATAAAAGATCACTGCTCTAGATAACGGCATATATGTTTCATTGAGTTATTTTATTTTATTTTTTTTTTACAAAGAAACATCTTATATATTTCATCATATCATATATTTCATCATTTAATTCTGCTATTTTAATCCCAGACTACTTTTCTTTTCCCTACAGACATTATCGAGGCATTTTAAGACTATTCCAGTAATGGAAAAAGAAGCCATTACATTCTTCATTTATATGGTGAAGAACAACAAAAGTAAATTAGATCAGAAGGCTGGAGTGGATGCCCCAGGAAGTTAAATTTTCCTGACGTGAGAGTACATATATCATATTTTAGTCATGTATAGGCCATAAGATTTCATTATAGTCTTAAACTAGTGTTTCACATATAAAGTACAGCAGCTATTAAAGATTTATCTTTTATAAGCATTTATTACTAAAAGTAAGATATAATAAATACAGTGAAATACAGTTGAAGAAAGATCTCCATTGTGATTATTTTAGGAAAGCATCCATCAGAATTACTGATCTGCGACAGTTATTGAATAAATATTAATAATAACTAATGATTCATAACATCTTTTAGAGATTTGTGTTCAGATGCATTTGTATTCCATTTCATGTAAATACCGAAACTTGTCATAGTATCATTACCTTAAATTTCAGTATTATTTGATTATATACACAGTGAAAATTGTCTGCATCATGAGAACTAAAAGTGAGCAGGTTTGGTATCTGAAATGTTTTTTTTTTTTTGTTTGTTTGTTTGTTGGAGTTATACAATGTTTGATTGTAGTCAGCTATTTTAAGTGATCAACTCCTTATGAATGCTATACATCTCACATTTTGGAAAGATTATCTTGCTATAGTAATTAAATTACCTCAATTTCTTTTGAAGGAATTTGTATTATTTTTAGATAATAATATGGGGGTTTTTAAATCTATATCCCTGATTTCTTCAGAATTTGTTAGAATAATTTAACTTAGAAGGCAAATTACTTAACTTGCACTTACAGACATTAATTCAGTAATAGCAATACATAAAGCAAAGAAAGTGATCCTGAAATTTGTGGCTGATAGCAAGAATCATCAAGTCAGTATGGATATTTTTGTAATTTATCCAAAATACAATGCATGTATACACATTTAATAGTTCATTCTGTTCCAGTTCCCATGGGTAGATTTGTACCAGTCTGTTTTAATTACATTAATGTTTTACCTATGCAGAGGTCTTCCATTTATTTATTTATTAGTATCTTGTGGTCTGAGATGATTGATTTGCCATTAAATTATTAAACAACCAATTCATTTATGATGGTGGGGGGGCGAAGATTTGGTTTTCATAAGTATGAAATATTTGACATGTGGTGGTTGTTTTCATATTGTGATGGAGAATGAATGGCATATTATATGCCATTCATTCTCCATCCCATCTTTTTCTGTGCACCTTTCCTTATTATTCCAACTTTTTTGGTTCTATAATACTTATTGATAATACTTTTGTATGACTTTTTGGTTAATTTAAAGAATTTATGACAAAATCCATATTCTCAAATTCTTTTTCATGTTGTTGAACTGTCTTCTTGAAATGCTTGTCTTTTCCAGTACTAAATTGTCTTTTGATAGGGAGTTCAGAAAATATCACTCAAAAAAAATTCTCCAATTAGACATAATTACTTTCATTGCTTAGATATTTACTGATTATTTTTGAATACTAATTAGTAGTGCTTGTGACATTAATTTGTTGAACTGCTTATACTTAGAATTATATTCAGCTATTTCTAAATTAATAGATTCAGTACTACTATATTATATAATTGTATGGTTAGTGACAAAGTTGGTTACTAGTATGTGGTTTAATTTGCAAATTTTTATTGTTATTTAATATGCATAACTAAAAATTTTCAGTATTTATTAGTCAAAAGAAAGACTTAAAAAATATTTCAGCTGTAGATAGTAAATTACTATATAATTTACTTAAAGAGAGGTAAAAATATCAGAAATGTTTAGTCTATATATGCTTTCTTCCCAAATGCCTCACATTATTTTGCTAAGTGATCTTTTCATTAAAAAAAATTGTTATGAAAACAAGTTGTCTTGTATTGTTGAAACAGGATTATATTGGAACATTCCTTTTAATAGGTGTTATCGTTGATTGTAACGGAAACTTTTTTTTTTTGGTTGCCATTTAATACATTCCGACCAGAAATACATATCAAAACCGATGTACTTCATTTAAGTTATGAAGTATTAGTGCTAACTGTTTGTGCTGGTTATTTTATGGTTATAGAGAAAAAAAACAGCACACTAGATATTTTTAACACTTATTTAAAACAGCTAAATCAAACTGCAATATATAATAGTTTCACTTGAATAAGAAATCGAATGAAGATTACTTAAGAATAAGTAAGATGACAACTATGAAGAAGTAATTTTTTTTAGTGTCTTCATTTTTTGTGTATTAATGTGAAAGCCAATAATTATCCTTATTTTTGCATATAATTTTTTTTTTAAATTCTGAATAGAAAAACCACTCCAATTCTGTAGGGTAAAATGGGTTCTGCCAAATTCTAATCATAAGATGTATTTGCCTTGAGCATTGGGAAACAGAAATTTGACACAATAAGGTACTGGGTAAATAAAACTTTAATATGCAAATAAAATGAAATGCGTAAGAAATGGAGACTCAATAAAATTGATAAGATTTAAATAATAAAGCAACTAAAATGTGGTTTTGCACCACGTGTTCATCCCTTCCAATTTAGTCAGTTTTCCAGTAATTTGCTATCAACTTGTTTTCTGATAAGCTTGGTTTTCTTCTGGTCTGTAAATCAAATTTGTTATTTTTCAAATACATAGTTATGTTATTTATATATACAGGGTGGGTCTTCGTAAATGGTACAATAATGAGTGCCAACCCTGCAGATAGGAAAGTGTGGTGGCGCCACCTGTCTTGCCCAACCAGAACACAAAAGTATGGCTTTTAACATTTAGTTCACCATGAATCATTGGCTGGTGCATGTGCGTATTCAGGCTGTGGAGGTTTAAGTGCGTGCGTGAGAAGAGTATTATAGCCATGCAGCGTGAGTTGCGCCGTGGAAACGACTACCATATCCATGTTCCTGACAGAAGGATGATATCAAGGTGGGTGAAACAGTGGCAACAAATGGGTTCAGTCACCCATTTGTTGCCACTGTTGATCGATTTGTCGCCATGCAAGGACACTGCACATGTGTCGCAGTTACCTGTGTCGGATTGTGAAATTTGATTTAAATTTCCAACTCTACAAATTGCAAGTTGTTCAAGAGCTACGGCCGGCAAAAAAATTGAGCAGGTGAGACTTCTGCACAAAATTCCTTGAGATATTGGAGCAGGATGAGTTAATTTTCACTTCTCTGGTTATGTCTGATGAAGCAAACTTTCATCTTAACGGGTTTGTGAATAAGCAAAACTTCCATTACTGGGCAGACAGCAACCCGCACCTTCTTCAGGAAAAACCTCACAGTAGCCCAAAGGTCGTGTAGTGTGCTATCTGAGTTTCCACAGGCATTGTGGGGCCATATTTTTTTGAAGAACACAGAACTGCCAACGGTGAGTGGTATGGGAACATGATTGAGAACTTTTTCATTCCAGAAGTATGGAGAAAAGGTATTCTCTCCACGGCATGATTCCAGCAAGATGGGGCTACAGCCCGTACCACAATAGCTAAGCTGAAGCAATTCTTTCCACATCGACTGATCTCATGATTTGGGGATGTTCCGTGGCCAGCTAGGTCTCTAGACCTGATAGTCCCAGACTTTTTTTCTTTGGTGATATCTCAGACAAAGTTTTCTCTCGATGGGTACACAGTATTGGGGATTTGAAGACAGCAATCCGAGAAGAGATTGAGGCCAATCCCCAGGAAATGATTCAGGATGCCGATGGAGGTCATTTGCTAGATGTTATATTCAAGACATAGACATGGTTTTTGGTGTATCAGTAATTGCAATTTGTGTTGTAAATCTGACAGCCATAAATAAATTTTGTGTAGCCATGTGTTCTGATTATCGCCTTTTTCTTTTGTACTATTTACCGATACCCACCCTATATATATATATATATATATATATATATATAATTTTTTTTTTTTTTTTTTTTTGTGATAAATGTATTGAATTTAGTGTGCTCAAAAGCTAAAGTGGCTCTGCTGGTGTTTTAGTATAGCAACCGTGTACTGGTCTTTTTCATTAGCAGAAAAATACACCTGAACTTCATATGTCGTATGTTTTGACAGTGTTTACCTATTTGATTTTTTTAATAAGATCTTATATCACTCTTAATATCACTCTTAATTATCTTAATTTTAATGCTTTTTTTTTTAAAAAAAAAACAGCATTGACTTATGTGGGGTTTAGCACACCATCATTGCTACTAGTTATCAGTTAGTTTGTTCTGTGTTATGTATTGCAGTTTTGTTGTTAAAAGAGCATGGGGGTTAGTTTAAATACTTTTGTTTCATTTTTTTGAAGAGAATTTATTGAGTGATGTGACTGCACTGTGAGAGTAAATTTGCATGTATTACATGCAAATTTACTATCACAGTGCAGTCATATGGGCACTATAGTCAACTTTAGCCGGCTCGTTAAATGTAAAGTTTAGGTAGATTTACAAGATATATCTTGTAAATCTATCAAAGAGATTTACAAGATATATTTCGCAACGGCATGCATGATTTACTCATTGTAATGTATGACATGAATTAATTAGTGTCAGTAAGTCTAAATGGTGCAAGGAAGTGGACTTTTTTTTCTTAATCAACCAAAAAAATAAAATAAAATAAATTACAAAATAATGAAATAAAACATTATTCATACTTTCCTATTCCTATGCCATCCAATTCTGCTTTAAACTTAGTCAGACTCACTGCCTCTACTAATTAGGAGGCAACCTTTTCCAGTTTTTCCAACTTTTTCCAGAGACAGGATCTCATGTTCATTTATGGGCCTACTGCCCATAAATGAACACGAGATCCTGTCTTCTGTTATTCTCTGGGATTATGAATTAGATGTCTAGTGGTCTAACTTTTCAGGCCACACCTGAGCTGTTTTTCATATATGTATCGATTTTCACTCATCACTTAACTTGGTTGCCCTTCTTTGAAGCCTCTCCGAAAGTTTATTCTTTCGGAGAGTAAGAATAAAGTAATTCTTCCTAATTGACTGTTTACACTGTGTGTAAAATTTCATGTCAGATTGAATTGTAGCAGAAGTCTTGTGTTGAACCACTTTTAGCTCCTCCCTCACAGCTTGTATGTCACTCTAGGATTTCTGTGCCCTAAATGTATAACCTTACATTTGGAAGCATACTTTGACAGCTTCCCTTGAATACCCTTGTCAATATCAATTATGAAAATTAAAAATAGAGGGGGGGGGATAATGCTGAGCCCGGGAGGACTCCATTTATTACGCTGCCCACTTTGATGACTGATCATTATGACATCCCTCTTTCTCCTATTTTTTAGCCAGCCTGCAATCCAACCTAATTTTACTAGAAATTACTGAGTAGTGGTAAGGGTATCCACGTGTTGGACAAGATTTTGCAGCTCCGACGAACGCTAAGTTTTTAATTATATTTAGCCATTTTATTGACTTAATTGTTATATTAAATTATTTTATCATAGTCCTATTCAAGCTCCTTGGTTTATTTTGAAAGTTACTACTTAGTGTCCGTAGATTTACCATTTGTAACTTGCCGCCATTGTTATACGATACAATGTATATCCCGAACTAGATAGCGTAAGGTTTAATGTAAAACTAGATAGCGAAACACGTAGCACTGTATTAGAAATCTGTTAGCTTAGTATAGCATAGTATTATAAATTAATCAGTAAAATTTATTAATGTTATTAAACTTCATTGTCAATTAAATTGTACTTAAACAGAATCATGATCCAGACTAGAGCAGCAAAGCAACACTTAGATATTAGCCAGAGTGCTGTGGCTCAGGGGAGAACTGAAGGGGACAATTCTTCAGCACATCAGAGTCAAAAAAAAATGCACAAAATGTGAAATGCTTATGGACCTGTCTAGAACAGGACATGATCTAGCCAAGGAGGATGTCTTCGAGTGTGATAGGTGCAGAGACAGTGAGGAAATTAAGTGCTAACTCAGTGTTCTGATGGGCATCTATGAGGGTTTGAGGTGTAGGGTAGATGCCCTTGAGGAAATTAATAAGAGGGGCCCATCAAGCTCTCAGCTGCATAACTCAATGCCAGAACTCACTCCTGTGCATCAGGCAACAGCAGAAATCTAAGCAGAATGCGCTGGTCCCACAGGAACTAGTTATTGTTGGTGACTCTATTGTCAGGGAGATGGGGAATATATTATGCAAAAAAGGAATAGGTGGAACAGGACTAGGGTATGTCTGCAAGGAGCAAAAGTTGATGACGTAGAGCAGATATCATTTTTTAAGGGCACAAAAGGTGATATTGTTGGTCATTTGGCACTAATGACCTTAAGAGTAAGATCTGCAGATTTAATTACCAAGTACAGGTTGAAAAAAAGTCTTGACCTAGGGTTGAATTTGAAAGTGTATGCAATTCTGCCTAGACATGATAGGAGGGTGTATATGATGTGAGCCTTGTCAATCAATTTGGCCCTGGAGGGATTGTGCAAGGCTCATGGGTAGAATTTTTTTCAGCATGATCTGTGCTGGTTAACAGAAGAGACTGTTTCTACAGGGATGGAATACACTTAAATAAAAAGAATTATTTGCTGATGCTATCAAGACAGTGATAGTTGCGTCAGAAAACTGCTAACTGGAGGGGGGTGTTCACAGACTAAAAGATTAACATTAACTGCATGCAGAGGTGAAAGCAATTCTTGCACTGCTTCTATTGTAATAAGCAGCAGCCTAGAGAACAAGCTGCTGGGAGTCATCATGGAACAAGTAAATACATGGGCTATGTTAGGGTAACTAAGAGTAAGAACAAGTGCATGTGTACTTGTATGTACACCGATGCTAGAGGTGCCTCCGTAGCCAGGTGGGCAGGAGCAACAGTGTGTAGCACATGCTTCTTGATTAGACCTGGGTTCGAGCCCATGACCACCAAATATGGAGGATGTGGAAAGATCAGGGTATGACGACTGCATATCCCCGGAGCAATATAGCCTTAGTTGCTAATGTTCCTAAAAACCAAATAACAAACCATACTAGAAGTACAGTAAATAAATTTGATGAATCTGAAGTGCTGACAAGGCATCAAAGGCAGATACTGTTGAGATATCAGAGACGTGGTGTCACACAGATATAAGAAGTGCAGAATTGGAATTTGGGGAGTACAAGGTGTACAGAAAGGATGGACAGGTTAGGAAGGGAGGAGGAGTTATGCTGTTAGTTGAGAAACAAATCTAAGGAAGTGCATCCAGTTGACATGGATAGACAGTGAGTCGGTTTGGTGTGACATAAACCCGGGAAAGGAAAAAATGAGAGTAGGGGTGTGTTATAGGCTAAATTACTCTGATGAGTACAACAAACAGTTATGCAGAGAAATAGAGTGGACCAGTAAATCAGAATGTCTTGTAATGGGGGATTTTAACTTTCCAGATGTTGACTGGAACTTGTGGGTTAGTCACTCGCACGCTTGCAAGACTTTTGAGGATTTATCAGAGGATTGTTTTCTACAGCAGTGTATTCGAAGGGCAACCAGAGTGGGTAATACTCTTAATCTGATTATCAGCAGTGATAACTCATGCATTAGGAATTTGCAGATAAAGGAACCACTAGGTGACAGTGATCACAGTGTACTGATGTGGGATTTGCTTAAAGATGTAATTACCATCAAGGATAAAGGGAAGGGTTTTTGTTTTCGTAAAGGTGACTACATTGAGATCAACTGATGTTAAAAACAGTGAATTCTAAATGGGTGGCCTTCAGGGAATTAACCTTGGAAGCTACTAGTCTATGAAAAGACTAGTCAACTAAGAAATACTGTTCAAGATTTAGGCTTAAATGGATGTCAGATGAAATAATGAGGCTCGTGGCATAGAAGAAAAATGGGTGGGATGCATATAAATTAGCAGGTGACACAGAAGCCTATGGCAGATATAACCTAGGCTGTAATCGAGTCACAAAGGAGGTTAGGCAAGCAAAGGCTGATTGTGAGAAATCCTTGGTAAAGGATACAAAGAAAAACATCAAACAGTTCTTTACTTTACTGTATAAACTCTAGAAGGAAAGGGATGAATCACATTGGTCCTCTTGATGTTGGTGGTTAAACTGTTGATAATCCTGCTCAGATAGCTGACAAACTGAATGAGTTTTTTGCATCTACATTCACACATGAGGAATTCTGTAAGGATGGGAGGACAGAAGTTTACTAAACTCTAACAGAGCTAAATGATTTTATAATAACAGAGCAAAATGGAGTAGAAATTGTTGAAGTTAAACATAAAAAAGGCCCCTGGGGCAGATGGAATCTATCCAGTTGTATTGAGGGAAGCAGCGAAGGAAGTAAGCAAACCCTTAGCAATAATTAAAAGAGCATCCATAGATTCAGGGGAGGTCCCCATTGACTGGAGATGTGCAAATGTATCCCCAATTCACAAAGGGGGTTCAAAGGGTGACACAAATAATTATAGACCTGTTAGTTTAACTTCTGTTCCAGAGAAAATAATGGAGTAACTGGTTAAAGAAGTGATGCATGATCATCTAGACAAGACTGCAGTAATAGTTCAGACACAGCATGGGTTTGTTAAGGGGAAGTTTTGTCTGACCAATTTGATTGGATACTACAATGTTGTCACAAAGGAACTGGATGCAAAAAATAATTTTGATATCATGTACTTGGATTTCAGGAAACCTTTTGATATTATTGCACATGGAAGACTGCTGTACTAATTGGGGTGGTATGGCATTAAGGGTAAGTTGCTGCAATGGATAAAGGGATGGTTGAGTGGGAGACTGCAGAGAATTGAATAAATGGACACTGCTCTATATGGACTAATGTTATTAGTGGAGTCCCTCAGGGTTTGGTGCTAGGCCCATTGTTGTTTTGTGTATTTTTTAATGATATCGATGAAGGTATATCAGGTTTAATGTCCAAGTTTGCAGATGATACAGAAGTGGACGTCAAAGTTTAATATTGACAAATGCAAAGTACTGCATATTTAATTACCAAGAGAAACATACCAACTGTGTGGTACTACACTCAGGGATATGGAGAATGAAAAAGACTTGTGGGTAATTGTGCAGTCGGATATGAAGTTCTCTGGGCAGTGCAGATGGGCTGCCAGAGCAGGTCATGGAGTTTTGTCAGTGATATATAAGAATTTTGCTAGCAGAGACAAGAGGTGATTATATCTTTGTATAAGGCAATGGTCAGGCCACACCTTGAGTAGGCCTGACATAGCCAAGTGGTCAGGAGTGTGAGTGCAGTAGCACACGCTCTTTGAGTGGGCCGTGGTTCAAGCCCGTGACTGCTAAATACTATTAACATTTGTATTGATTGATTTATTGTAAACTCCACTGACCTGGTGTTCATACTGGAGTATAAACAAGAACATTTTTCCTGTGTACAGGTCTCGAGGCCTCATTTTAGGAAGGATATAGAGTTGCTAGAACGAGTACAGAGAAAGGCAACAAGTTTGATGAGAGGAACAAAGGAGTTCTCTTACCAGGAGAGGCTTAAATTCTGTAAGTTGCAGCATCTGGAGACTAGGAACCTGCGAGATGATCTGATTGAGGTGTACAAGGCCTTGAATGGTTTGAGCAGGCCTCAATGCTAATGGGATACTTCCACTTGCTGGAATTAAGGAGGAGGCATAGATTCAAATTGAGGAAAGACAGTTGTAGAACAGATGTGCAGAAGTTTGCCTTTAGCCAGCAGGTAGTTGATTGGTGGAACAGACTTCCATCTTTTGTTGTGGAAGTTGATAGCTTAAATAAATTTAAGGCTGAACTAGACAAACATATGGAGTGACCAGATGGGTGGATTGGGAAGATTTTTTTTGGCTGATACTCTATAAGCTTGCTTTCTTGCATCATATTTTTCAACTAATGCTAATAATAATAAACAACAGAAAAGCATTATAAACGGGGATTCCCCTCTTTTTTTTTTTTCTTTGCAGCATGTTTATGAAGCAGTAGTTTATATGCAGATTTGAAAATCTTCACATTTAATACATTACACTTCCACTTTTTTTTTTTTTTGGCAACTCTGACCTTTTTGTGCATGCTGTGCCATTAAAATTCTTGTATTACTTTATAAATGTAATAATAACAGAATAGGTTAATTACTATATTTAATAATATACCATGTGAAATTAATAAGTTTATTAACTAATAGCCTAAACCAGTGGTATCCAAACTTTTTGTTTACAGGGGCCATATTCAAAGGTAGATTTGTTTTGCGGGCTGCACTGAATGATTCGAGAAAAATTAGTGTCACATTTTTTCATATCTCATTACATGTAAAAGGAAGTTTCTATTTTCCTGTTACCATTTTTTATTTTCGGGCTATATATACAAAAATGCAACTTCCTAATACTTTATGTACAAGAAATCTATGTCAGTGATTTATTTTTTAGATTCTATTCAAATTATAAAAATGATTTATTTTTGTTTTAAAAAAAAACTTTACTTTTTTTTTTTTTTTTTTAAATACTGTACATTTGTGTTTTTTTTTTTTTTTTTTTAAATGCCTTACTTTTGCTTTTAAATGCTCACTTTAGAAAATTTATAACCATAAAAGGATTCCTGTTTTTTAATATTAAGGTGAATAAATAAATACAGTGGATTCCAGTTATTTGGACCACCAGTTAATCGGGGCAGCCATTTATTTGGGAAAAATTTTAAATAACAGAACCCGATCGAGAAAATAGCCAGAGTTTACTTCACTTAATTGGGACAACATGCCATTTAATCAGGGCAGGAGACTGCAGCACTGGGGATTACCCTATGATTGTCACCGACTGTACCTTGTGGTTTGGTTGGATTTCTGGAGACCACAACCATAAAACAATAAAAATAATCAGAAGTCACCTGTTTATTTGGCTTTTCTGTTAGTGCAATCTATCTAAATGGGTAGTAAACTTGATCTTATTGAAAATTTGCGATAATACCGGCAGCTGGAATTCTGTGGGTTATTATAGTGAAATGTGTGTACACTTCCATGAAATCTTCAATCATATAAAAAAAAATTAATTTTCAGAATCTTCTCTTCATTCCTATTTTTAAAGCTTTTTATCTTTTTACTCTGTTCTCACTTGTGTGTGCCATGTTCTTTGTTATTGATTGCTTATCTTTTTTAATGTTTTAAATTTTAACCCCCCCACCCATAAATGTCAACTAGTTAATGTTTACTTATTAATTATTCTGATTATCACGTATATTCTTCTGATTTTTGTATCATTTAATTTTTTAATTGGTTAGGTAATGAAGGGTAAATTTGTGCTTAATATATCTTTACTTTTATAGCCTGTGGATAATATCCCTCCTATTTTTGCTAATTAGAATTGCTGTTTAATAGAATTAAAATTCAATTCACAAATGTGAATACAATGACCGGCGCTTACTACACATCGTATATAGTGAACGGTACTTTACTATGGTGAGTCCATCGTAACAATTTGTACAGTGAACCAATTGTAAAGCAGGGGTCCACTGTATTTTTAACTATTTATGTGAAACTTTGCATAATTGGGGCAGCCGCTTAATCGGGCCAAAATGTACTAGTCCTGATGTGTCCCAAATAACCAGAATCGACTGTATAATGATACACCTAAATTTTAAAATATTCGAAAATTTCATTAAGTACAATACACAACATTTACTGAACAAAACTTAACATTGAATGAAATGATTGAGGCTGGATATTTTTAGATAATCATTCAAAATTTATTTAGAAAATTTTTTCACTCCAATTCTCAATATGTTATGAAGACGCTCATCCGTTAGTCTGTTTCTTTTTAAATATTTATTTGATTTCATGCGTGAAAAAATTTGCTCTCGCAAACATAGTTTGATCTGAACAAAATAGCCATTTTCGTGGCATTTTCTTTTATTAGAGGAAAATCATCAGATGGAAGAGCCTTTTAGAATTCAAGTAGCTTATTTTTGCAGTCCATATACTTATTTTTAAACCGTGTTGTGGCTTGAAGATCAATAATTTCAAATTGCAAACCGGGATTGTAGTTTCCAGCCACAGAAATAAATGGATTCTCAAACAAGCTTATGTCTTTTTCATGAGATCTTATAACAGAAAATCGACTTTCAAACTCGTCAAAAAGTAAATGTAATAATGAGCGGCAACGATTATTTGGAAATATGTGTTTCCTCTTTTAGTTCGGAACAACATTCAAAGTGAACTAAATTGTTTTGCTCAATTTGGGATTTAAATAATAACTTATTCTGGAATGATTTAATGTCACCATAGAAATCAGACCAATTTTCATTTTCCTTGTAGTTTTAAATTAAGAGCATTTAAATGACTAGAAATATCTGTAAGGATTGTAAGATCAAAGAGCTTGTTTGATAGTTGTTTTATTGGTTTCCCTTTTTCTGTCCTAAAAATATCAATTTCATGGTACAGTTTAAAGAACCGATATAATACTTTATCTCAAATAAGCCATCTAACTGTGCTATGTAAAATTACATCTTCGTATTCAGTTTCATTTTATGAAAGAAACCGTTGAAATATTTGACGATTAAGGTCACGTGATCCTATAAAATTTACAATTTTATATAACCACATTCATATAACGTGCTGGAAATCCAGTACTTCACACAGAGAGCTTCTTGATGCACAGTGCAGTGAATTCCAATCAGAGGTTCAACTCGGATAGACCATTTTCTTGGTTTTTCTAGCTGTAAGCCCAATGTTTTTGTGACCTCCAGAAATCCGACTGAACCACGTGGTATGGTCGGAGACAATCGTAGGGTAATCTCTAGTGCTGCGGTCTCCCACCCCAATTAAACGGCATGTCCCAATTAAGCAAAGTAAATCCTGGCTATTTTCTCAATTGGGTTCTGTTTTTTTAAGATTTGCCCCGATTAACCAGTGGTCCAAATAACTGGAATCCACTGTATTACCTTTTTTATATCAGTAAAGGCAGTTTACTAATTTAGTTCTTTCGAGGCATTCAGTAATTGTTATATATTTGGGCAAAGCATGTGATGCAAGAAAGCAAACTTATGTAGCATTGGCAAAAAAAAAAAAAAACCATTTCGCACATCCATTCCCTCTAAATGTGTCCAGTTTCTCTTTGAATTGATTTAAGCTATCAACTTCCAAAACGACAGATGGAAGTTTGTTCCAGCAATCAAATAACCACTGGCTAAAGGCAGATTTCTGCAAATCTATTCTACAACTTTTTTTTCCTCAATTCGAATTTGTTTTTGGGTTGACTGTTGCACCAGTAAAACCAAACCAAACTTAAGTTTTACAGCTACATTTCAGCATTACTGCTATGTATGTTTTATTTATTATAGGTATATATTAATTTGTATACAAGTATGTTAATTTAAATTACATTAATCACGAAATTAAGACTTTTTACTTAATTAAAAAAAAAGGAGTACCAAGAATTAATTGAGGGTGCCCTTTTGTCACTTTCACTGTAGTCATCTTTACCTGTGGCTTGTGCAGAGATGTTGAATGTAGCCACGACATTCCTACACTCAGTTTATAAACTTCACATAAACCAACTATTATCAAATCGTTTTATTACAAAGTTGTTTTTTATACACAGCTTTTTCGAGTTTAAAAAATGTGAAAAGTAAATACAGTAGGTCCTCGTATAACACGTGTTTGCATTACACGAATTCGATCATACACGATTTATAAATAGGGGAACGTTATCTTATATAACACGAACCAAATTCGCTTATACACGATTCGCCTTTGTGTTTACAAGAAATGGCAGGCGAATGCGGAATCACCCCAACCGAACGCAACACGATAGCAATGAAGAAGATTCTGAAAATGTATTTATGTGTTTTATATCAGTGAAGGGGAAACACATTTCACCATAATAACGTAAAAACCAACAATTCCAGCTATCGATATAATCGCAAATGCAATTAGATGGAGTTTACTACCAGTTTAGAACAGATTCCACTAGCAGAAACGCAACTGGAAATTGTTTTTATTGTTTTATGGTAGTAACCCCCAGAAATGTGCTTTAGTAAAATGTGAGGTGTTAATAGTGTATCTCGGCCTTTACGGTGTTGTTTATTCAGTTGCTACACGCGCGCAGCTTTGTTTATGTGTATCAAGCGTGCCACCTCGTTTGTAATTGTGCTTTATTCCCTAAAAATTAGTAAAATACTTAAAAGGTGTGAAAAGGAAGCGTCCTGGCTAAGACACTACAGATTCAGAGAGAGAAAAAAAAAAAGAAGCAATATCGATAAACAGAGGCGGACTGGGTCAAAAATTCTTACCCCGGGAAAATTTATAGTGGCCTCATACTACGGTTTATGGCCAAAATCACACCGGCCTCCGGCCCACCGTGGTTTCCCCCGTAAGGCTTCTGCCCGCCTCTGTCGATAGAGAAAAAATATGAAATTGTGAAACGCTTTGAGCGAAATGAAAGACCATGTGATATTGCACGTGCTACAGACCTAAATGAGGCAACGCAGAGAATTACAAAGAATGCAGAGAAAATAAAAACAACTTTCATAGCAGGAACAACTCAAAGTGTAATTAAAAACCATTAGATTAAGACACAAGAATTAGAAGAAATGGAACGGCTGTCATCTCTTTGGATAGAAAATCAAACAAAAAGCAAGTTTGCTTATGATAGAAGCAAAAGCATTAGCAATATTTTATTACGACTTACGTATTATAATTTATACTTACGTATTATAAAATACGTAAGTATTTTATTATGACTATTTTATTTAATATAAATTTTTTACAAATAAAATATGTATTTTATCCGTAAAAAAATACTTTTTTAGTATTTAAAAATACTTTATTATAATATAATATTATTTTGTTACGTATTTTAATCGTTATAAAATACGTAAGTATTTTATAACGATTAAAATTACCCGATTATTTATTGTGTTTGGTAATGTTTTGGTTCCAAATGTGTGTTCAATCTTGGGTGGTCGGCACCTAACCCTACTTTTCCCATAGGGCCTGTTGTTTATATTGCACGATTTTGCATTGCACGAGGGTTTCTAGGAACGCAACTATCGTGCTATACGAGGACAGACTGTAGCTGTTAACGAAATATGTTGTAGCTTTAAAAGTTGAGTAAACCTGTTCACATAAAAAAAAATATATATATACACAGGGTATCTCAAAAATATTGGTGCAAACGTTTAGGGGAGGTAGGTAACATCTAAAGGAATGTGATTCGCATAGGAACCCATAACTGGAAACATTACCATAAGTCGGTACACGGCACTGTTCATCAGTTCGCGAGGGAAAATTTCTGGTTTACTCATTCAAGCAGTAGTCACCGCATGAAGAGCATGCATCGATATACGAATGGTGAGCTGGCAGACATGCACCTGGTGTATGGATTAGCAGAGGGTAATGGACGAGCCACTCAATGAATTTATGGAGAACGCTTCCCAGACAGACAGTCATACATGTACCGGACCACCGTTTGTTTGCGCATGTGCATCAAAATTTGTGTGATTATGGGTCATTTAAAGGTAACAGGAGTAGTGCAGGCAGACCACGTTCGATGCGAACTCCCACCATGGAAGAAAGTGTCTTGAATGCCGTCCAGAATAATCCTGCTCTACCAGCACATGTGCCGTTGCCTCTGCCTTAAGAGTATCTCGTTGCAGTGTACAGCGTGTCTGGCACGACGATTTCTTACACCCCTTTCATCTCCAAAGGGTTCAGTTACTGCTCCCCCATGATCATCCTGCATGTGTGGCTTTTGTGCAGTGGTTTCTCCAAAAAAAGTGTTCAAGACTTGAATTTTCCAGCCTATGTTTTGTTCACGGATGAGGCTTATTTCACTCGGGAAGTCTTATTCAGTCAGCACAATGCTCATGTGTGGGCTCACGACAACCCACACGGTATGCGCCCCCCCATGCGGCACAATATCGCTTCGCAATAAATGTGTGTGCAGGTATGGTCGGTGACTGTTTAGTCGGCCTATACCTGTTACCATCCCGCATGAACTCCGCTAAATATCAGATCTTTCTTGAACAAGTTCTACCAGGGTTACTTGACAATGTTCCAGCAAATGTGAGATGCAACATTTGGTTTCAACATGACGGGGGCGCCTGCCCATTATGGAAGGTGTGTTCATGACCATTTGAACAGGCGTTTTGGGCGTTGATGGATTGGCCGTGGTGGACCCGTTGCCTGGCCCCCACGTTCACCTGATTTATCGAGCCTTGATTTCTTTCTTTTTGGGGGGCCCTGAAATCTGTCGTGTACCAATCACCTGTGTAGACGGAAATGGATCTTGTGGCGAGACTCGTCTGTGCTGCTGCTACTGTCAAAGAAACTCCAGGTGTGTTCGACCGTGTCCGCCAATACATGCTGTGTCAGTGTCATGCATTGCGTCTCATGGTGGAACCTTCCAGCATCTGTTGTAACATCGTGAAATGCATCCATCTCGTACTCCTTTGTTAATATTATGTCAAATAAATGTTTGCCACTAATTACTGACTTGTGTCATTTCTGCTACTACTTTCCCGTGATGTTTCCAGTTATGGGTTCCTATGCAATTAACATTCCTTTAGATGTTACCTACCTCCCCTAAACGTTTGTACCAATATTTTTGAGACACACTGTATATATATATACACACACACACATCAGAACATCAGTTATCTGGAATAATTTGAAAGGCCGATTTTTCTTTTTTTTTATTAATGGTAGTATTTGAGACAAATGTTTATTATGTTATGAAATTATTTCTATCTGCTTTTTTTTACTTTGTCTATCTGGTGAAATGTGTGGACTAGGAAACCATGAGTAATAGTTTAGTCATTTGCTTCTGTGAACCCAATTTTCCATGGCATATTTTGTTCTGTTTGTGTTTCATATTATGTTTAGTTTAGTTCCAGATTCGGTAAGAATAATATCATCCCAAAACTGTGCAATTTTGTATTTTTCTCAGTTTTTTACAGTAAAATGTCAACAAAAAGAAACAGCACTAAAATGGCCAAATAAACAGGAAGAGTGCAATGTAATCAAACTGATATCATTAAGGAACTTGAGATTTAGTAGCAAAAAAAAAAACGATAGACATTATTTTAAAAAAATTACTTAAAATTTTTTCTACATAAAATTTGCAGTAAAATACCTATCTTAATATACATACATATGTAAATGTGCAAATTTTTATGTATTAGTTATTATTTTAATTACATAAATTTGTTTTTTTTTGCAATGTTTAAAGTCTTTCTTTTACATTATAACAATTTATTTAATCTTACCTTATGTTTGATTATCTGGAAAATATTTTGAACTCCTTTCTTATATTTTTCTAAAACACATTTCTCGAGGTCACTACCATAAAACAAAAACAATGTGCACTTTCCGGTATATTGAGCTTTTCTGTTAGCACATTCTATTATAAACTCTATCTTATTGCATTTTGCGATAATACTGATAACTGGAATTCTGTGGGTTTTTGCGTTACGGTGAAATGAGTTCTATGATGAAATGAGTTCTACTTCACTGAAATATTCAATCATATAAAAAACAAATATTCAGAATCTTCTCTTCATTCCCATTCCTATTTACGTATTACAATGAAGAAGGGAAAGGAGCCAACAGCAAGTGCTGGCAGTGCCAGGAAATGAAACAAAATTAATTTAGAAATTAAGATGATTAATTAGAAGTAAGAAGTATTAAGATGATTAATAAGAAGTATGAAGCAGGACAAGGTTTGTCATCTATTGCAAGGGAATTAGGTCTCTCTGCTTCAACAGTGAATACTATTTTAAGTGACAGTGTGTGTGTAAAAGAACATGTTAAAGGATGAATGCATTTTAGATCAACAGTGATCACAAAACACCGTTCATCTGCTATATCAAAGATGGAAAAGCTATTTATATATGGATGGAAAATTAGATTTGAAGCAAGTGCCCCTGAGTCCAATGGCCATTCAAGCAAAAGCAAGAAGTATTTATAAAGATATTAAGGATAAGTACAGTGAACCCCAACTCAAGTTCGTGGCAAGCAATGGGTGGTTTAATAGGTTCAAGCATCGCACTGGTTTCCAAAACATTCAAGTATGCAGTGAAGTTGCCAGGGCCTATTCTGCAGCTGCAGAGAAATTTTGTGATATGTTGGAAAAAATTATTGATGAAGGCAGCTATTCAACGCAGCAAATTTTTAACGTCGACAAGACTGTTCTGTACTGGAAAAAAATACCGGATCGAACATACATCGCCAAAGAGGAAAAGACAATGCCGGGTTTCAAGGCTTCAAAAGATGGGGCTCCATTCTTGCTTGGGGCTAATGCAGCCAGAGATTACAGATTAATACCACTGCTTGTGTACCATTCTGGAGATCCTCGTGCATTTAAGGGCATTAATAAAGCCACCCTACCCATACATTTCCGATCGAACAAGAGAGCATAGATAACAATATCTCTCGTTGAGGATTGGTTTAAATGCCTCTTCATTCCCGAGGTTGAAAAATATTGTAAAGACAACAACGTTCCTTTCAAGATTTTGCTTCTAATAGATAATGCTCCTGGACATCCTACACATCTAGACGATTTAAATTCGAACACGAGAGTCTTATTTCTACCGCCAAACACAATTTCACTCATCCAACCCATGGATCAGGGTGTTATTTTGAATTTAAAAGTATACTATTTGCACACAAAAAAAATTATTATATTAGGGCCACCCATAATCTCTTATACCCATATGTAGTCAGTCCTCGTATAGCACGATAGTTGTGTTCCTAGAAACTCTCATGCAACAAATATAAACAACAGGCCCTATGGGAAAAATAGCGTTAGGTGCTGAACACACATTTGCAACCAAAATATTACCAAAAACAATAAATAATCGTAATAAAATATGTATTTTATTATGACTATTACGTAATAAAATATTGCTAATGCTTTTGCTTCTGTCGTAAGCAAACTTGTTCTTTGTTTGCTTGTTCTTTGTTTGATTTTCTATCCAAACATGACAGCGGTTCCATCTCTTCCAATTCTTTTTATCTTTATCTAATGGATTTTATTACACTGAGTTGTTCCTGCTACGAAAGTTGTTTTTATTTTCTCTGCATTCTTTGTAATTCTCGGCATTGCCTCATTTAGGCCTGTAGCACGCGCAATATCACATGGTCTTTCATTTTGCTCAAAGCGCTTCACAATTTCATATTTTTTCTATATCAACAGAGGCGGACTGGCCATAAGCCTTACTGGGGAAACCCCGGTTGGCCGGAGGCTGGTGGGATTTTGGCCATAAACGCTAGTATGAGGCCACTACAAATTTTCCTGGGTAAGAATTTTTGACCCAGTCCTCCTCTGTTTATCGATATTGCTTTCCTTTTTCTGTATGAATCTGTAGTGCAGTGGTTTTCAACCGCGGTGCGTGGTTTTCAACCGCGGTGCTGCACCCCAGGGACTCGCATCTGGTGAGTATGGGCTTGGCACACCCAGGGTCCTGAGCTGGATATCACCATTCTTCTATTTCTTGGTGATTTCCTTCTACTTTTGACTCTCACTCAGGGTAACTCGGGAATTTTTTTTTTTTTTTTTGGCTGCTGCAGCACAAGCTTCAGGCTTCCTTGTACCATGTAGCTAATAAAAATAATAAAAATAACAACATTCCAGGGGTGCCACGTAATTTGGGTTTAAGTTACTTAAACTTATTATTTTTTAATTTATATGTTTATTTCATTTTAAAAAAGTGTACAGTATCTTTTTAATTTTGTGGTGATCTGTAATTGTTTACTTAGTACCTCTGTATAAAGAATAAAATTATATTATTGTAAAATATATAACATATATATATATGTTATATATTCTCTTAATATTTTATATATATACACACACACAGAATCAGATCTAACAGGGAGAAAATTGAGTAGGGGTGCCGCAAAATAAAATAAACTACTTAGGGGTACCGTTATTAAAAAAAGATTGAAAACCACTGCTGTAGTGTCTTCATCAGGACACTTCCTTTTCACCACACTTTTTATGCATTTTACTCATATTTAGGGAATAAAGCACAATTACAAAATGAGGCACGCTTGACGCACATAAACAAAGCTGTGCACGTGTAGCAACTGAATAAATAACACCGTAAAGGCAGAGACACACTATGAACACCTCACTAGCTCACATTTTACTAAAGCACATTTCTGGGGGTTACTACCATAAAACAAAAACCATTTACAGTTGCGTTCCTGCTAGTGGAATCTTATAAACTAGAAGTTAACTCGATCTAATTGCATTTGCGATAATACCGATAGCTGAACTTGTGTGGGTTTTTATGTTATTATGGTGAAATGTGGTTCCGCTTCAGTGATATAAAAACCATAAATACATTTTCAGAATCTTCTCTTTGTTCCTATTGTGTCGCATTCAGTTGTGGTGATTCCGCCATTTCTTGTAAACACAGGCGAATCGTTCATAAGAGAATTCGGTTCTTGTTATATACGATATCATTCCCCTATTTATAAATCATGTATGATTGAATTCGTGTAGTGTAAACACGTGTTATACGAGGACTGACTGTGTATTATGACTGTAAATTGCATGTGTTCTCTGGTCGATTTGCCTGTTTTGCTGGACGAAAAATCCCCAGTTTTTTGGGGGAAAACTTTGCTATCTATGCCTGAAACCGACTAACTCAGCCACAGAGTGAAAAAAGCCCACTAAAGTTCCTCCCGTCATTGACGGGATTCAAACCCCGGGCCTGTTCCACTCGGTGTGGGGAGGACAGTGACGATACCACTGTGCTACCCGCGCAGCCACTATTTGCACACATTTGCTCAGGTATTGTCTGCAGTAGACGGTGAGAAAAATTTTATGTTGAGACTTTTGGAAATCTTACAATATTTACCACGCCATCTTAAACATTAATAAGGCCTGGGCAGAAATTACTAAAAGTTATTTAAATGGCACATGGAAGAAAATATGCAGAAGGCACGTAAAAAGCTTTGAAGGATTTGAAAAAGACGAATCACATGAAGAGATTACAGATAAGATTTTAAAGGTTGCAGAGCTACTTCAGTTGGAGGTTGATGCCAAACACGTGGTTAGAGGAAGAAGAGAAGGAATTATCTGACGAAGAACTTATTGACTTGCAGGCAGCAATAGCGAAAGATAAATGCTGATGAAGCTCAAAATGAGGATCTGAGATGCTTCATCACCACAGAGATGACAATGGCATTTTGTGAAATTGCATCGGCAATGGCAAGGTTTGACAAGATGGATCCTGACAGCGGACGATTCTTAAAAGTTAACAGAGGGGTGAATGATATGCTTGCTTGCTACAAAGAAATCTATGATGACAAGAAAAAAGCCACCGTCCAGTCATCCATTAATATGTTCTTTCGTGAGGTTGAGCGGCCAACCCCTTCTAAATCTCCACAGCCCTCAACCTCTGCAGCGGCATACTTATCAGCTGAAGGCGTCAATTCTGGCAATGATGCTCCAGAGGTAAAACTTACTGGCATTACGCGTGTCTCCTCTTCTTTTGTAATTTTGAAATTTTTTAAATTGCTTGCTTTTGTAATTTTTCCTGCACATGAGATAAAAAATTGAATAAATACAATAAATAATTCTATTCACATGGAAGTCAAAACAGGTTGAACATTTCTTTTTTAATTCAATCAATTCAGTGAGCACATTTGCGAGTGCTTCACAAGCACGGGGGAAATTACAACTTACGTAAAATCCAAGTTATGTAGAGTTTCTCGGAATGCAACCCTTACGTTAATCGGGGAGTGGCTGTATATGGAAAATTCGTTGAAAGTCGAAATGCCAATACCTATTTTCTTCACTTCTGCAATTACTATCAATGTCTAAATATAGTGGCTAGTTTAAGATAGGGCATCTTTTCCACTTTACTCTAATTTTGCCAATCGAATAATTATAATATAACAAGAATGTAGTTCTTTCTCTCGAGATACTTGAACTGTATACAACAATGATAGTAACTGATGTAACAGTATGCCCTTCTAAATCAGAATGCTTGAATAAGTGGAAAGTTAAATTTTTAAAATGCCATTTAAATGGTATTTTCTGTACTTTTATTCTGTAGTCAACCTCTGCATGCTTCTTATTCATGTGCTGCAAACATTTCTTGATTATAATTTCTAAAATGTAGGCTTACATTTGTGTAAATCTATATTCCTTATTGCTTTTGTGCAGAATGAGATATTTAGAAAATATATATACATATATACAGATTGTACATTTTCCAAATGACAGAACAGTCAGTTCTCGTATAACACGTGTTTACACTACACGAATTCGATCATACACGATTTATAAATTGGGGAATGATATCGTATATAGCACAAACCGAATTCGCTTATGCACGATTCGCCTTTGTGTTTACAAGAAATGGCAGTCAAAAGCGGAATCACCCCAACTGAACACAACACTATAGCAATGGAGAGAAGATTCTGAAAATGTATTTATATTTTTTATATCAGTGAAGGGGAAATGCATTTCACCATAATAACGTAAAAACCCACACAATTCCAGCTATCTATATTATCGCAAATGCAATTAGATCGAGTTTACTACCAGTTTATAACAGATTCCGCCCACTAGCAGGAACGCAACTGGAAATTGTTTTTGTTTTATGGTAGTAACCCCCAGAAATGTGCTTTAGTAAAATGTGAGCCAGTGAGGTGTTCATAGTGTGTGTCTGTCTTTATGGTGCTATTTATTCAGTTGCTACACGCACACAGCTTTGTTTATGTGTATCAAGCGTGCCTCCTCATTTTGTAATTGGGCTTTATTCCCTAAAAATGAGTAAAATACTTAAAAGGTGTGAAAAGGAAGAGTCCTGGTGAAGACACTACAGATTCAGAGAGAAAAAGGAAAGCAATATCGATAAACAAAAATTCTTACCCGGGAAAATTTGTAGTGGCCTCATACTAGCGTTTATGGCCAAAATCACACCGGAGGCCAGTGTGATTCCCTGGTAAGGCTTTATGGCTAGTCTGCCTCTGTCGATAGAGAAAAAATATGAAATTGTGAAACGCTTTGAGCGAAATGAAAGACCATGTGATATTGCACGTGCTACAGGCCTAAATGAGGCAACGCCGAGAATTACGAAGAATGTAGGAAAAAAAAAACAACTCAAAGTGTAATTAAAATCCATTAGATTAAGACACAAAGAATTGTAAGAGATGGAACGGTTGTCATCTGTTTGGATAGAAAAACAAAAAACAAATTTGCTTACAACAGAAGCAAAAGCATTATGAATATTTTATTACCATTATTTATTGTTTGGTAATGTTTTGGTTACAAATGTGTGTTCAATCTTGGGTGGTCAGCACCTAACCCTATTTTTCCCATAGGGCCTGTTATTTATATTGCACGATTTTGCATTGCACGAGCGTTCCTAGGAACACAACTATCGTGCTATACGAGGACTGACTGTATAGTTATGTTTTCTGATAAGATATATTTGGAATGAATTTTTGCCAGTGATAATTTCTATTTATTTCTATGTAATTGAGTAAATCTATCTTTTAAAGACAACTGCTGTTTTTTAATTTTTGAAAAACCAAAAAAAATTAAAAAAAAAAGAATAAAACCCAGAAAAAGAAGCCAAATTATACCATTTAATGTGTAAAATAGTTCTATCGAAAGGGTGGGGGAACGACCAGGCACAACTAGAGCTTACACTGACAGGCTCTGGTTGAGCCTGGTGATTTTTACTCTTTTTAAAGGCACACTTCTCAATTCTTCTATAAAAAAAAAAAAAAAAAAAAAGAGAAACATTTTGATAGGTATTATGAGATCTGTTGAGTAGACAAAGTAGCTTGAGAGAGAGAGAGAATTTAAAAAAATTCAAGCTGTAAAACACCATCTGATTACCTATGGATTAAAAGTATAATTTTTAACAATAGTTGGATTTTTTTCTGGTATTCTATGATGATGCAATGGAGTGTAATAGCAAGTTTCTTGGCATAAACATAAATACAGTCGAACTTGGTTATAACAAGCTCATGGTGTAATCAGCAAAAAGCCATAATGATTTTAATTTATGCATATTCCCATAAAATTGCTCACTTTTATAACGAGCATGCTACATGGATATACATACAAATTTTGGTAACTATGCAAACATTCTTAATTGCTTGGGTACTCGAAAAAATGCAATTCTTGCAATGGACAAAAATGAAAAGGGCAACTTTGCTTTTATGAACACCCACATTGGAATGGAGGCTGGTTTATGACCTTGTCCTTTCAGGGATGGGGGCTAGTGCATTGGCATTCTGCTTGTCACATCACCCTATTTACAGATTGTCTTGTATTCACTGAACCATAAATTTAATTTGCGACTTCTAAGAACTTTGTATGTTTCTGTAATTTTAAAGTAAAATCAGTTAGAAATGAATCTTCAGTTAGTCTGCTAACAAAAGAAAGTCTCTCGATTTTCAAAAAAGTCAAAATTATTTGTGAGTTAGAACATTGTGCAAAAAAATGTTGAAGTGTGTAAAAGTTTTCTTTATCCTCTTCAACCACATCGACATTGTGGAAGAATAAACATGTTTACATATCTGCACTGGAAAAGAACATAACCGAAAAAAAAAAAAAAAAAATTTAGAAAGTGCGAGGTTACAAATGTCGATGGAGCATTGCTTCAATGGTTCACTACACAAAGAAGTGCTGGATTTATAATAGACTATCTTGATGGCTTAATTGGAAAAATTTGCTAAACAATTTGGACACAACGATTTTGTATGTAACAATAGTGGACTGGATTAATTTAAAAACCAAATACAAGCATATTAAACAAATATGTAGGAATATACTAATATTTTTTCCTCTAATATTTCTTTTGTTTTTTGAATCTATCTTTTTATCAAGTTATTGAGAATTAAAAAGAAAAATAGGAGGTAGATTTGACTCATCACTGATATAGTGAGTAATGGTTATAACGAAGAAATTTTGTCTGTCCTTTGATGCTCGTTATAACTAAGTTTAGCTGTATATGCATATCCATGTATAGTAATACCCCTTTATCCTCTTAGATAAATAACATTCTTTGCATCCAGATGTTTGAACTAGAATAAATATTACAATATTTGTAATTCAATGTTATAATATTCAGTTATGTTAAATTTTAAAAGCCATTTCCCCTCTTTCTCTCTCACTCAGGGAGCACATTGAAGCCTCAAACTTTGTAAATAAATGCTTTTAAATAATCTCTCTCTTTCTCTCTGCCTAATTAATGCATCTTGTATAGTTTCATATGGTGGTGCTCTGCAGAACTTTTTCAAATGGATATTTGATTAATTTTAGAATTCTAGCACTTTTTGAACAAATTTGCAATAAGAGAATAATAGGGAAATAATTTCCCATCGATTTCCTACATACCTTTTGACTTATCATAAATAAGTCTGGCACTAATGGCTTTTTTTTTCCTGATGTGCTCTTAAACCCTAAAACATGAAATTTTCCAGTGGTCCTATATTTTCAGCAAATTTAATATCCCCTTTAGTGTTGGAGGAATCCTGTCATGCCCTGTATTACCCCTGCTACTATATAACTGGTATCCTCCATGCATATTGAGTGGCGCTTCTGTAGCCAGATGGGAAGGAGCAGCGCATAGCACACGCTTCTTGATTAGACCGGAGTTCGAGCCCGTCACCACCAAATACAGAGGATGCGGAAAGGTCAGGGAATGACCACCGCATATTCCCAGAACAATATGGCCTTAGTTGCTAATGCTCCTAAAAACCAACCAGCATATTGAGAACTCTCTTGACACTTCCACTCAAACTTCATATTTTGACATGGTAAACTCCAGTTATACCAGTGTTATTGTTGTGTTTTTTTTTTTACCCGACTGATTCTCCCCATTGATCACTTTGTTTTTTGTAAGTGATTTCCTTTCCGTAAAATAACTGTCATTATAAAGAAATGCACCATTTTGCTATTTATAGTAAAGATATTATTGTGGAAAACTGTTAGCATGTAACACTGAGTAAAAATATATATATACGGGTAGAGTTCTTGACTTTGAGTTAATTCTTTCCTGGCATGCGCTCGTAAAGAGAAAACTCATGAAGCGGGAATTTATTTCCCATAGACATAATGTTAAAAATAGGGGTTACGTTGTCAACAATGAAATTAATTAGCTAATTAGTTTAAACAATGATTGATTTATCCAAAGAAATGAAAACATTGTCTGTAAAATCAAGCAAATCATAATAATAAAGAAATTATTTATGACTTACAAATGTTAAAGAATGTTTATTCTTCATCATCATCAACTAAATGCACACTCGTTGATCACTCATTATTGGCTTGGCACTCGTTGGTTTGTTGCACAAGGAGTCATCTTCAGAAATGCTTCGAGAGGCATTTATTTCCAAAATAATCTCTTTTCTTTATGAATTTCAATAGCATGCATAAGCATTTTTTAACGGAACGCACAAATTGCAACTAACACAATTTGCGCAGCGTAACAAGTTTACGAAGCTTTAAAAAAAAGGAATGAAAAGACTCAGAAAATTTATTTGTATTTTTTAAGATTGTAGATTTCGGTAAAGGGCAAACACATTTCACTATAATAACGTAAAAACCCACACAATTCTAGCTATTGGTATTTTCACAAATGCGAGTTTACTACCCGTTTATAATTGCTTGCAGTAACAGAAAAGCCCAATAAACAGGAAAGTGCAAATTGTTTTTATTATTTTATGGTCGTGACTTCCAGAAATGTGCTTTAGAAAAACATCACAAAGCCATTCAAAATTGGTTCTTATAACGGAACATATGGTAAGGATGAAAGTGTACTGCCTTTAATGATTTGAATTGGTAACTAATGCAATTTACACTATAAAAATTACATTTTAGGGAATTGGTGAAATTTGAACTTCCGAGGTCGTGGAATGAATTAACAAAAAACAATTTGTTATTGGGCTCACATTACAATATGATGGTAACTGATTAATATTGTAAAGCGGGGTACACTGTATTGTATAGCTACGTGCGTGGTTTGAAGTGTGATATTTTTGAATGTTTAACATTCATTTTTTGCAAATTAATGTTCATATTTTCATTTTTGTTGATACTTGGGGGGGGCACAAAAAAAAAACTCATAAACCCGGGAACTCGTAAAGTGAGAACTGCTTGTATATATATGTCCAGATTCCCCACTTACTTTACACAATGGCAGTAAAAATGGGTAACGAAATATGTTTATCTTACCCTCTTCATTACCTTTTATTTAACTTTTACATGCTTTTTAATCTCACTGTAAATAATAAAATTGTAATTCAGCTACACCATTGAGAAGTACACTTCTTTTGCTCAAGAGCAGCTCTATTGGAGTTTGGAACTCATAATTCAGGATTCAGTTGTTTGTCATAAATTTTACTTTGTTCTGTGTTGCAAAATAATGAATTCTGACAGAACTTTTTTAGAAGACTAAATGCACAAGGTATAATATGTTATGGGTTGAAATTAATTATATAATATTGGTGTAAATACACCATAATTTACCCATAAGTTTAACTACATAAGTAATATTAAGGCATCATTTGATTTTACGTTGTGGCTACGTTCACAACGACATACCAGGTATTGCACAACTCTGAATAAATAACGCTTCTCTAATAGAGGAGACTACTATTATCTATTCTCAGTGAGCACCACCACCACTCAGATGGCACCGTTTTAGAGCTTGTTGGCTCACTCATCAGTATTACCTACACCATTTGGCATCTCTCATATTGTGGAATTAACTTCACAACCACGATGGCATGTTTTCATTACAGGGGTACCTGCCCGTCCACCAATGAGTGAGCCAACAAGCTCCAAAACAGTGTCGTCTGGGTGATGGTGCCCACTGAGAATAAATAAGGGTAGTCTCCTCTGTTAGAGAAGCGTTGTTTATTTGAAGTAGTGCAATACCTGGTATCTCGTGAAGGTAGCCACAATATGAGATAAAATCAACGATGCCTTGATGATCTAGGTAAGCCACCTACTACCATTCCCAATGCATTCCGCTCAATGCAACACTACTTATGCAGTTAAACTTGTGGGTGAACTAAGGTATATTTACACCAGTATTAGATAGAACTTGTATAAACTACTTGCATACAGTATAAATATAACTCAACATCTTATCTGGATGTTACTTCCAGCCATTGGTCTGGAGAACATTAAATATTACTTTTGTTTTTTTGTTCTTAAAATCACCTTTCCTTTGTACTTTTGAAATATCTTTTTTTCCTAGTTTCAAAATTAAGAAATTTAATTTTTAGTATATATTTTTTTTTATGGTGATCATGAAAAAATTTTCTTAACACTTTGCAAGAAAAATCATATAAGAAACTTGTTACTTTAATTGCTGTGCAGTATTTTACTGTCTTGTAATAATTCAACAGAGCATTAATTATCATCATCACCACTTTCATCACACTAAATAATATTTTTTGTACTGTTTGTGTTATATTGAAAACTAAATCTTTACATAGGTACTCTTATATGGTAGATATTTCTACTACTGTTTACAATCCAAGCAGCATTTATCCTCAGTGAGATAGTTATTATCGTAACAAGTAAAAAAAAAAAAAAAATATATATATATATATATATATATATATATATATATATATTGGAAAATCAAAGCTAGACCAGATAGAATTTGCCAAAAAAAATTGTGGATAATCTATATAAGTTTCACTTTACACCAAATGAGGCTGAGATTTCTGAAAATAATGCAACTTAACTCTATTTGGTTCTGGGTCTAAGAGACCTTAAGTAGGTTTTCTTCTTTTTTTTTTTCCCTCAGAACAAAAAAACTATTAGAAAGAATGTTGAAAACAGTGGGTAAATTTATTTTAACCTTAAAAAGAACCATTTGTTTTGCCCATTGCTTCTAATAATTGGTTCACTTCTTTAACCATTACTGGTCAACTGGTTTATTAGAAATTTTTTGCTCTTAATTAAGGTTAATTGTATGATGTGATATATGCTTCTCTTGCCATTAAAACCCCAGTAAAAAAGCCTATCCTTTGTTCCTTATATAAATTCAAGTGAGATGTCATAATTTAAGCACTATATTTAGTGTATATTAATCAAACAAGGTTATCTTTATCATTACGATGTTTGCAAGGTTTCCACAAACTTTGGGATAACTTCATTTGTATCCAAAATGAGATATAGTTTATAATATACTTCTGTTAAATGTCTGTGCTTAGAGTTAAAAACATGCTTAGTAATATATACTGTCTGATGTTTTCATTGCATAGATTTATGCTACTCTATATTATATTTAATATTAGATAAGCTCATATTTTATGTTAAAATTTGTTACTTATTTTACATTTGTTTATTATTATAGTGGTCTGTGCTTGCTAACAGGAGAGACTGCTTCTACAGAGATGGGATACACTTAAATAGAAAGGGTGCAAGAATATTTGCTGATGCATCGAGGCAGTGTTAGGTGGGTCGGAAAACTGCTAGATTGGAGGGATTCACAGACTAAAAGATTAACGGTAGCCGCCGGCAGAGGCGAAAATGTTTCTTGCACTGCTTCTCTTGTAATGAGCAGCAGCCTAGAGAGCAAGTTGATGTGGTCTTTATTAGAGAGCTGCTTGGAGTCATCATGCAACAAGTAAATACATGGGCTGTGTTAGGGTAACTAAGAGTAAGAACAAGTGCATGTACATTAATGCTAGAAGTATAGTAAATAAAATTGATGAATTTGAAAATTCATCTATTTTATTTACTATACTTCTAGCATTAGTGTACATGCAAGTATAAGTGCTGATCAAAGGCAGATATTGTTGGGATATCAGAGACATGGTGTCACGCAGCTATAAGCAGTGCAGAATTAGAATTTGGGGAGTACAAAAAGGACAGACAGGGTAAGAAGGGAGAAGGGGTTATGCTGTTAGTTAAGAAACAAAATGTAAGGAAGTGCAATGTTGAGTGTTTGATGTGACAGAAACTCTGGGAAAGGGAAAATGATAGTAGGAGGATGTTATAGGCCTAATGATTCTGATGAGTATAATAACAGTTGTGCAGAGAAATAGAATGGGCCAGTAAATCAGAATGCCTTGTAATGAGGGATTTTAACTTTCCAGATATTTCATCAAAGTTTCTTGCGATGACCGACTAACTGGTTAAAATAAATTTATTAAAATAAAAATATAATATATACATAAGATAAAACAGAAATAAAATAAAAGTGTTAAAATACAATAAGATAAAAGAGTTAAAATATATAGTAGCTTTTGAAGCAAAGTGCCTCTTCATCAGCTAGTCTATGACTGGTGTACTTCAGTATATATTAATGGTTGCAATAGCACAAGTCAGCTGGGCATGATCATGTATCACCTGTCTGGTGTCAGTAATGCAGCATTACGTACACGTGATGATCGCCAGTGCCCACTGCAATACAGTACATTCTATAATAGGGTGTATATGTACTCCTCTCGTCCGATTCATAGTACTATTATTGTTGGCTATGTTTAATGCTTAAAGCCACAAGCACTGGTGGTAATCACATGAATAGTCGACGATTTCAATATCCCGTTAGGGATCAAGATTGTGCTACTCAACCCAATAATGTTCAGCGACTGTGGAGCGTTCAAAATTAGTGGTTCACAGAGCCACCTCATGTTCAGAAACCTGATCTTTCAATCTTCTACCAGACTCACCTACATAACATCCCCCACAATCCGGACACGTAATACGGTATACGGAACCACTCCGTAGGAAAGGAGTAACAGATGTTTCACCTTTGAAATAATGGATTGTAATTTACTCCCCGGAAGTTGCACGCATCGTATATGATGGAGACACAAAATCCTAACAAGACGTTCCGATACGCCCGGATAATAGGGGATGTAGGCAATAGAGATAAATTGATTGGTGCAGGATGGGTTAGATTTTGTAACAAATTCGTGAGCCTGAAGCTCACATCTATCTAGAACAAGATGTGGATAGCCACAATAAATAGCTTTGCTCTAATTTTTGAAATCTCCAATTGCCTGTCACCAGTAACTAGAGTGCATCCCAGCGCTGGAGAATAATGTAGGTGCAGTGCTACGTAAATGACCAGGGGTGTGCACAGAGCCATAATTGGTAAATTGACCTGCGCACATTGGCTTCCTAAAAACGTAAGTTACTAAATGCAAATCCACATGTTGGGCTAACATCCAAAAAAGGAAGGGTATTATCAACCTCTAGTTCAATCGTAAACTGGATGACGGCGACAGGGAATTGAGATATTGCAGCAACCCAGATTCTGATCCCCGGGGTACAATTCCAGAAATATCGTCAAGAGAGTGATAGGAATTGGTAAGTTCAAGAAAATCTGACTCTCAAGTTCTTCCATGGCAATATTGGCCACGATAGGAATAACAGGCACCCATAGCTGTGCCCTGTATTTGGCGAAACGATTGCACAGGCCAATTTACCAATTATGGCTTTTATTTCTGTTTTATCATATGTATATATTATATTTTTATTTTAATAAATTAATTTTAACCAGTTAGTCGGTCGTCTCAAGAAACATGATATAATGCAACTTGACGCACAGCCTGTTTTCTAATTTCCAGATATCGACTGGAATTTGTGTTTCGTCACTCGCACACTAGCAAGGCTTTTGGGGATTTATTGGAGGATTGCTTTTTTACAGCAACATCTTCGAGGGGCAGCCAGAGGGAGTAATACAATTGATCTGATTATCAGCAGTGATTATTTGTGCATTAAAATTTGTAGGTAAAGGAACCACTAGGTGACAGTGGTCACAGTGTATTGATGTGAGTTACTTAAAGATGTAATCACCATAAAGGGTAAAGGGAAGGGTTTTTGTTTTTGGAAAGGTGACTACAGTGGTCTCAGACAGTTTTTAAATTCTATTCAGTGGGATCAACTGATGATATTACCAACAGTGAATTCTAAGTGGGAAGCGTTCAAGGATTTAATCTTGGAGGCTACTAGGCTTTTCATACCAACTAAAAAATGCTGTTCAAGGATCAGGCCTAAATGGATGTTGGATGAATTAATGAGGCTTGTGGCAGAGAAGAAAAATGCATGGGATGCATATAAATTACCAGGCGACACAGAAGCCTGTGGTAGATATAAGCTAGTCTGTAATGTCACAAAGGAGATTAGGTAAGCAAAGGAAGATTATGAGAAATCGTTGGCAAAGGACGCAACGAAGAACAGCAAAGAGTTCTTTACTTATGGAAACTAGAAGGAAGGAAATGAATCAGATTGGTCCACTTAACATACATGGTTCAACTATTGATGATCCTGCTGAAGTAGCTGATAAATTGATGATAAAGCTGAGAATGAGTATTTTGCATCTACTTTCACACATGACGTTATTCAAGAAGGGGAATGCCGGAAGCATCTACATTCACACGAGTTATTCAAGGAGGGGAATGCCGGAAGCATCTACATTCACACGAGTTATTCAAGGAGGGGAATGCCAGAAGTTTATCAAACTAACGGAGCTAAATGATTTTGTAATAACAGAGCGAAATGGAGGAGAAATTGTTAAAGTTAAACAAAAAAAATACCTGGGGCAGATGGAATCTATCCAGTTATAATGGAGAGAGCCAGAAAAGTAAGCAAACCCTTAGTCATAATTATCAGAGCATCCTGAGTCAGGGGAGGTCCCCATGGACTGGAGATGTGCAAATGGATTCACAAAGGGGGTGACACAAATAATTATAGACCTGTTATTTTAACTTCTGTTCCGGGGAAAATAATGGAGTCACTAGTTAAAGAGGTGATACAGGATCACCTAGAGAAGACAGCAGTAATAGCTCAGACACAGCATAGGTTTGTTCAGGGGAAGTCTTGTCTGACCAATTTGGATACTATGATGTGGTCACAAAGGAACTGGATACAAATTGAAGCGGTAGGGCGAGTTACTGCAATGGATAAAGGGATGGTTGAGTGGGAGATGGCAGAGGGTGTAATAAATGGACACTGCTCTATGTGGACTAATGTTATTAGCGGAGTCCACTAGAGTTTCGTGCTTGGCCCATTGTTTTGTGCATTTATAAATGATACTGATGAATGTATATCAGAAAGTTCAAGTTTGCTTATCATACAAAGGTTGGCAGCTTTGTTAATGATAGTAAAGACAGTATGCTACTGCAACAGGATCTAGGAAAGTTAGGCAGATGGGCTGAGAAGAGGCAACTGAAGTTTAACATTGACAAATTCTCAAAGTACTCCATATGGGTAGTAGTAACCCAAGAGAAATATACAAACTGTGTGGTACTACACTCAGGGAGGTGAAGATTGAAAAAGACGGGGTAATTGTGTGATCAGATATGAAGTTCTCGGAACAGTGCAGACGGGCTGCCAGAGCAGGTCATTGAGTTTTGTCAATGATATATAGGAATTTTGCTAGCAGAGACAAGGAGGATTGGTGCCTCCGTGGGCAGGAGCAGCAGTGCATAGCACACGCTTCTTGATTAAACCGAGGTTTGAGCCCATGACCACCAAATATGGAGGATGTGGAAAGGTCATGAAATGACTACCGCATATTCCCAGAGCAATATGGCCTTAGTTGCTAATGCTCCTAAAAACCAAATAACAACAAGGTGATTATCCTTTTGTATAAGGGAATGGTTGGCCCACACCTTCAGAACTGTATACAGTTCTGAAGGTGTGGAGGCATTATTTTAGGAAAGATGTAGAGTTGCCAGAACAAGTACAGAGAAGGGCAACAAGATTGATGAGAGGAATAAAGGGATGCACTTACGAAGGAAGGCTTAAGTTTTGTAAGTTGCAACATCTGGAGACTAGGCACCTCCGAGGTGTATAAGGCCTTGAATGGTTCAAGCAGGCTCAATGCTGACAGGATACCTCAGATTAACAACCTGAAAGGGCATAGATTCAAATTGAGGAAAGACAGTTGTAGAAGTGCAGAAGTTTGCCTTTAGCCAGTGGGTAGTTGATTGCTGGAACAGACTGCCATATTTTGATGTGGAAGTTGATAGCTTAAATAAATTTAAGGCTGAACTAGACAAACATTTGGAGTGACTGGATGGGTGAAATTGGAAGGGGTTTTTTTGGCTGATGCTGTATAAGCTTGCTTTCTTGCATCATATGCCTCAACTAATGCTAATAGCCGCATATTTCTGTTTTTACTTGTTCTCTTCTTTTGCTCTGAAAAAGCTTGAAGTTTGGTTTTCATGTTTCTGAATTTGTACACCTTTAGAAAACAAAGTTATAATTGCTTGTGCGTAAGGTAATTTAAAAGCAATGAATCTAGAAGTCAGATTTTCTCCTTTTTGTATTTTAAACTGCTTAGTTTTAAGCAATTTAAAAGGCAAACTGCTCCTCTTGCAGATGTTATTGAAGTGTGATATACAAGTTTAGGAAAGTGAGAAGTAGAATTAGTTGACATGATGTAGAAATAAATTTAAGGGAAAACAAAACTCATCAACTTAATCAAAAGATATAATGGCATTATCAGATTGGATACAAAATATGTTAAGATACTAAAATATAAAATCAACTGTTTATGTATCATACTTTAATTGGCATAGAACCGCTTTTGTTTATAATACGGCTTGCAATATATATTACACTTCTACCAATTTGTGATACATATTGAAGCTGTTAAACAGAATTGCAAAGGCTGCTATTTCCCTCTACCTTTCCATACCACTAGCAGGCAGACCGTAACTGTGCATGTATCATCCACAGTGAGGCTGGTGAAATCTATACATACTGACTCCCCGTGAGCATTGAAGAGAACATAAAGAATCAAAATCTTGCAACATTGAGAAGGGAAAGAAAGCAAAAACAAAAACTCATTAACGTAGCAGAATAACACCACCTGAAAAATGCGGAGAAAATATATTGCATTACCAAAGACAGCAACGGTACCCAGCTTTTTGTCAGCAAAAGATTCCACCTCAGATCAGCTCATCGACACAAACTCACATATCTCAGTCTGGGATAGTATAAAACCAAGAAAGAAGAAATTAAAGTAGACAGAGCAAGACTTTACTACACATAATGGACATCTCACATGTATGTAGCAGTAACAGGATAATTTGGTGGCAAAGCAAAAATATAAAGCAAGAAAATTAAAGAGTTTATGAAGAAGGTACTGTAATTTGGAGATGTCTTCAGTGTGTTATCATAAGCGAAGTCCTGGAGGACGAAAAAATCTTGTAGGAAAACTCATGCTCATCAAAATAAAGAAGGAACAAAACAAACCTGGCAGAGATATAAAGCAGCAGAAATACAAAATTATATACTTTCGTATCTGTGTTCAAGTGGTACCACACTTCTGGTACCATTTGAATACAGATGAGTTTCCCTTAGATTAAAATAATCTTTTGCATTTAGGGATCCAAGTCCATCGTGGCCCTTAGTGCTGAAAGAATGACATTACTAAGAATATTACACTATTTCTCTTTCTGCAAAGCACTGTCCACAGAAACCAAAAACTTGCACAGTTCTGCTTCACAGTCCAATTTGTGTAGCCCTTTTCATAAGGTTTCTGGTGTTTGGGACCACGGCCAAGTCCTTCCATCTATAAAAACAGTGATTATTAAGATTCATTGCCCCAGAGAATTCTTTTCTTCTTAGGAGGCCAAGCTACCATTGCATCTATTGCTGTGCATTTCATTTCACGAAGGGATATTTATTGGAGATTGTCATTGGATGCCCATGTTGATGCAATTAAGTGGACCAAGAACTTTGTAAAGGTCAGATGTCATGTGCGAGCAACATAAAGTTCATAGGAACAATCCACTAGCTCGAGAAGACACAGATGTTAGTTTGGTGTTTTGCAATACTGTAACAGCAAGATTATAAACACTGAAGAAGTGGAGGAGAAATCAACTGTGAAAAATATAATTGTTAATTTCTATTAGTAATATACAAAGGGTACTAGGAAAGTTTTGCAATACAGCTTTGTTTATTTAATTTTTTCAAAGTAATTTCCTCTACATTCAATACACCTCTCCATCCTCCGAAACCAATCTTTAAACCAGTTCTGCCAAGTTTCACTAGGGAGTAAAGCACACTCGTTGTCCCAAGCCCGTAGAAGGTCCTCATCACTGGAAAACCGCCTCCCTTTTAGCTTCATTTTCACATGCGGGAACAGTGCAAAGTCGCAGGGAGCAAGGTCTGGACTGTAGGGAGGGTGCTCGAGAAGTTTCAGTCCTGTCGTGGTCAAATATTCGGTGCAGGCTTTGGCGCGGTGAGCTGGAGCATTTTCGTGATGGAGGTACCAGGTGTCCATTCTTGACTTTGGCCGCAGGTTCTTCATAGATCCAATGACTTTAGGCAGACATTGTTCAATATACCACTTAGCTGTGACTGTCTTCTGCGTGTCCAAAATGACACGTTCCACAATTCCACTCGATTTGAAAAATACAGCTATCATTTTCTTCTTTACAGATCGGGATTTTCTGACAATTACGGGTGTGTCGTCATCATCAAAGACCCAAACTTTGTGTTGAGCCTTGGTCGGCAGATCGTAATCATCATCATCATCATCAGCCATCTTCAATCCACTGCAGGATGAAGGCCTCTCCAGCAACTTTCCAGTTCCTTCTGTTTTGAGCACTGGCCATCCATTTACTACTCAAAAACTCATGAATTTCATCTATCCATCTCCGCCTTTGTCTTCCAGGTTTTCTTCTAGCTCCTCTTGGGTACCATTCTGTTATTTTCTTAGTCCATCTGTCATCATGTCTTCGAGCTATGTGTCCTGCCCAAGACCATTTTAGTTCTTTAGTTTTGATAAGAATGTCCTTTACTTGAGTTTGCTGCCTAATCCATGTGTTTCTCTTCTTATCTAACAGTCTGATTCCCAATATAATTCGTTCCATTCTTCGCTGTGTAGTTCTTAGCTTCTCTTCCATTCTTTTGGTGAGTGCCCAAGTTTCACTTCCATAAGTCATGGTGGGGAGTATACATTGATTCATTATTTTACGTTTCAGACAAACTGGGATATTGCTCTTCAGTATGTGACTATATTTCCTGAATGCTATCCATCCAAAATTTATTCTTCTCTTGACTTCCATCCATTTATCATTATTACAGCTAATAACTTGTCCCAGATAAGTATATGACTCCACCTTTTCAATTACTGCTCCTTCAATCATTATTTCCCTTTCCGTGGCATACTTGTTCATCATTACTTTTGTTTTAGCCATATTCATCTTTAGTCCAAAATCCTTACTAACTGTGCATAACTGATTAAGATTTTCCTCTAATTCTTTGGGATCGTGGCTTATGACCACAATGTCATCTGCAAATCGTAAATGGTTTAGGTACTCTCCGTTCACATTGACTCCTTTCTGCGACCAGTCTAATCTTCTGAAAGCTTCCTCAAGGGCAGCAGTAAACAGCTTCGGAGATATTGTGTCTCCTTGTCGAACTCCTTTCTCGATTTTAAATTTCCTACTGTCTTTGTCTAGTCTAATAAAGGATGTAGCACTCTCATATATTTTCTTCAAAATCATAATATATGGAGTATCTATGCCTTGTCTTTCCAGTGCCCGAAACATTGCCTTATGCTGTATGGAGTCAAATGCCTTTTCATAATCCACAAATGCCAGGCATAATGGTGTTTTATATTCATTTGCTTTCTCCATTAGCTGTGATATTACGTGAAGGTGATCTATAGTTGAGAATCCTGTCCTAAAGCCAGCTTGCTCTTTCGGTTGATTCTCATCAAGTATTCTTTCTAATCTGTTAGTAATGACCCTTGTGAACAACTTGTAGATATGGGATAACAAGCTAATTGGTCTATAATTTCCAATTTCTGATTTATCTCCTTTCTTATGCAGCAAAACTATGATTGCATTATTCCACTGCTTAGGCATCACACCTTTTCTAATCCACTTTGTGAAGAGCCTTGCCAATTTTTGTGTTATGTCTCTTCCTCCCAATTTTAACAACTCTACAGTAACTTCATCTTTCCCCGGGGCTTTCCGATTCTTCATTTTCTTCAATGCATGTTCTACCTCATCAGGAAGAATATCGGGTATGTCGTATGTGTTGCTACTTTGCAATCCATCTTCCCCACTGCTGGTATCATTCCCTCGCTGCTTGTATAATTCCCTATAGTAGTCTTCTGCTATTTGAATTATGCCTTCTCTGCTGTTTATAATTACACCATCGCTATTCTTCAGTTTCAGTATCATTTGTCTTTCTGTATTACTGCTCATGGCTGCTGATTTAAATCCTTTGTTTTCCCTTAATGCTTGTTCTACTTTTCTTGTGTTAAATCTTCTTATGTCCTCTCTGAGTCTCTTTCTAATGGCTTTGCATAACTCAGTATACTCAATTTTCTCCCTGTCAGTGTTTTTCTTGCTCTTCATTTGTCGTCTTTGGTTCATCATGACAAGTGTTTCTTGACTAATTTTTTCTTCTTTGGATTTCTGTTTCCCTATAGGTTTCTTGGGCTTTATCACTTTCAGAAAGTTGTAATATTCCTCGTCCATATCTTGGTCCTGAGCAGTCTGCAGAAGCTCAAACTTGTTCTTAAGTTCCAGTACATACTGCTTTTTCTCCTCCTCTGTTATTTCACAGACCTTTGTATTATTTACTCGAGTCAGTTTTTTCCTTTCCTTTCCTACATCTATATCAAGTAAATAAATAAGAGGAGTCAACCTCAATATAGTACGTGGAACACTTCCGTATGATACCCTCCAGAAATTAAAACGGAAAAACCGAAAAAATCGAAAACTTACCGGAACATTAAAGAAAAATATAAATAATTAAATAATCAATTTAACACAATTCAAAATCAATTAAAAACAATTAAAATTCAAATTAACGCAATTAAAAGAATCTAACGAAAATAATCAAAACGATTTTCCTTCCTGAAGCTGACAATGCTTTTCGACCGACTGTCGTGATCACAGGAATGAAAATTCATTCCTGTATTTTCATTCCTGTGATCACGACAGTCGGTCGGAAAGCATTGTCAGCTTCAGGAAGGAAAATCGTTTTGATTATTTTCGTTAGATTCTTTTAATTGCGTTAATTTGAATTTTAATTGTTTTTAATTGATTTTGAATTGTGTTAAATTGATTATTTAATTATTTATATTTTTCTTTAATTATTTATATTTTACTTTAATGTTCCGGTAAGTTTTCGATTTTTTCGGTTTTTCCGTTTTAATTTCTGGAGGGTATCATACGGAAGTGTTCCACGTACTATATTGAGGTTGACTCCTCTTATTTATTTACTAATATTATTATCAACGTAGAACATATTGAGTTTCACAGCTCTGATTCATACTATCTATATCAAGTGTACATCTTACCATTCTGTGATCACTTCCAACATTTACCTTATTCAGGACGGTAACATCATTCACAATATATCTTCTGTTTGTGAGGATGAAGTCGATTTCATTAGTTGTTAATCCATTTGGACTCTTCCATGTCCACTTTCTGTTCACCCTTTTCTTGAAAAAAGTGTTCATTACTGACATTCCTTGAGATTCTGCAAATTCCACAAGTCTTTCACCTCTTTTATTTCTTTCACCAATTCCAAAATTTCCTATAGTTCCTCTTTCTGCGCTGTTTTGCCTTTTTCCAACCTTAGCATTGAAGTCCCCCATAATAATAGTGTAGTGGGTTTTCTGCTCATCTAGAAGACTCTCAATTTCAGTGTACATTTCTTCAACCTCTTCATCATCATGGCTCGATGTTGGTGCATAAATCATTATAATCTTTAGCTTGTACCTCTTAGAAATCTTGAGTATTAGTCTTGACACCCTTGGTGATGTACTTTTGAATTCCAAAATGTTGTTTTTAAAATCTTTATGGACCAGAAACCCAACTCCACCTTCACTCCTTTCACTGTTTCCATTGGTGTACAGCAGATTTCCACTTGATAAACTTATAAGTGATTCATTTCTTCTTCTTGTTTCAGCCAAACCGATGATATTCCAATCCACATTTTCTAATTCCTTTTCCAGCTCTAATATCCTGTCTTCACCGTAATAGTACATAGATCGTAATAGTACAGCCAAGTCTCGTCACCTGTCACAATGTTGTTCACATACCGAGATTGTCCCTTATCAAACTTTTTTAACATCTCCCGGCACCAAGTCACACATCGTGTCATCTTCTCTTGAGTCAGTTGATGCGGCACCCAGAGAGAACAAAGTTTCTTCACGTGCAAATGATCTTGCAGAATCGAACGAATTGCTGGTGCATTTAGGTCCAAAGTATCCTCCATCTGTTGGTAGGTCACTCGCCTGTTTTCGTCAAGCATTTTCCTCACAGCAGTAACGTTTTCCTCCGTAACTGACGTTCGTGGCCTTCCCGGCCTCTCAGAATCCTCCAGAGTGAAATTTCCCCTTTGGAATTCTCTATACCACCTGAATATCGTTGTACGATGTGGACAATCATCATCTAGTGCAAGAGTCATTTCTTCTAAGCACTGGTCTATGGTTAAACCACGCACGAAATTATACCGCAAAACTGTCCTTATCTCAATTCGTGACCACGATGCCATCGCAAGCACTTTACACTCTCACTACTAATGAATAACTGAGCCCATCGACTTGGCGCGGCGGCTACTATGCACGTATGAACATGTCTCAACATGCAGCAACAAGCAGCTTCCTGTGATTCATTGTTGCGTCATATTGCAAAACTTTCCTAGTACCCTTTGTAGATAACTTTAGAGGTGAAATGCTTTTATTTGGCATTAGTAGTAGCATATGATGCAGCAACAGCCAAAAAAAAAACATTTCCCATTTTACTCGAGTTTGAGTCCCGTCGATGAGGTGAAAATTTTTTATAAGCATTTTTCATGTGGCTGAGTTAGTTGGTCTCAGGCAAGGTTAGTACGGTTTTTTCTCCCAGAATCCCGGTTTTTTCGTCCAGAAACAATCTACCACAACACATTTACAGTATACACAGCCATATGGGCTTAGTTGCTTTTGGTCCTAAAAACTACAACCAGATACCCAATCATAGCATTATATTTCAAAATGTCAGATCAATGTGGAACAAATTGGTATGTGTTGAAACACTTGCAAAATTGATTGATGTTTTATGCCTTGATAGATGTTGACCAAGATTTTTTCCTCTTATGCACAGTTCCTAGAGATTCTTATTAGTTTTATCTATCTATGATAGTATAAACCAGAGCTTTGGTGATTCGTCTACAAAAATTTATCAATGTACTGCTAGGAGCATTTTGCCAAACTATTGATGAGATCATTGGCTTATCAGTCATCTACATCCAACAGCTCAACACTTCAATCTGCCTCGAACCCTGGATCACTTTCAATGGAAAATTATCACTTCCAGTCATTCAAGATGTCTTGAGTCAATCCCACCTATAAGAGAAAAATTCCTTAATCTTGCCTCCATCATGAAGATGGATGTGATTTCCTCCAATTTGATCACCCTTCCAACTTTGTTTCCATGAAATCATGACTTTCACATCCCATTCAGCATGGGCATAACTCTTAACAGCACTGAAATATCAACCCACAGTGCTGGGTGGAGGCTGCTTCCTCAATTCCTTGGCACCATGCTAATTGTGATTTCACCTTTGACTGTCTCTGACTATGCAGCTGCTAATATTCTAAGTCACCTCTTGTTCTAAGGCATGGTGGGAAACTGAATTGACCACATTGAAAGCAGACTTATACATCATCTGCTAAAAAAAAACCATTTAACCTATCCATTGCCTCCAACAGTTGGTCTACTACCTTGAATTTATTCAAGACATTCATCCACATCAGATGAAAAATTGTTCCAGAAATCAACCACTAATTGGCTGAAGGCAAACTTCCACATTTAATTTATGCAGCCATTCTTCCTCAATTTGAATTTATACCCTCTGATATATGCAGTCTGGCCAAGAGGAAGAATCCCATCAGGATTGAGCTTTCTCAATCCGTTCAAAGCCTCAAATACCTCAATCATATTGCCTTGCATGTGCCTAATTTCCAGACATGATATGCAGAACAGAAGCCTTTCTTCGTAAGACTCCTTTTCTGCTTTCACCAGTCTCGTTGCTCTCCTATGTACATGCTCCAGGAGCTCTACATCCTTCCCAAAATGAGGCCTCCATACCAGTATGTAGTACCCAAGATGCCTGAATTGTGCCTTTGTAAAAGGGAATAATCACCTTATCCCCTACCAAAATTCCTGTATATCATTGCCGACCGGGCTAGCTGAGTGGGTAAAGTACCTGCCCGGCAGCCCAAAGGTTGCGGGTTCGATTCCCGCCTCGGGCTTGGATCAAAGTACTGCAAAAACCTTGGGAGGTGCAATATGGCCACAGAAGCCGATGCGCCAACAACTATCAAAAAAAAAAAAAAAAATTCCTGTATATCATTGAAAAAAGTATATACAGGAATGAGCTGTCGTAGCAGCCTTTTTTGACCTGCTCAGAGAATTTCGTATATGACCAGACAATTACTCTAGGTCATTTTCCACTATGGATGTAGTACCACATGGTTTGTATGTAATCTGGTTTTACTGCTACCTATGTGTATTTGCATTTGTTATTATTAAACCTCAATTGTCATTTCTCAGCCCAGCTGGCTAATTTTTCTAGATCTTGTTACAGTAACAAGGGTTGAACCATGAATATCAGTGATACCTCTGGGAACGTAGATGTTAAGCTTAATATAACTTCATCAATATCATTAATAGAGAAAACAATGAACCCAGTACAGAACCCTGGGGAGCTCCGTTGATAGCATTAATTCACGAAGAGCAGTGCCCATTGATAACTGTCTTCTAGTGCTCAACCTCCCGTTATCCATAGCATAATGCCTTACTTCCCCAATTAGTACAGCAGTCTTATATGCAACTCCTGAAATCCAAGTAAATGATATCAAAATTATTTTTTGCACATAGCTCCTTTGTTACTGCATCATACTATCCAATCATATTGGTGAGACAAGATCGCTCTTTGGGAAATCCAGGCTGCGACTGAAATATAACTACTGTCCTACGTTACTTTTATTAACTAGTGACTCCATTGTTTTTCTTAAAACAGTTTACACTAATTGTTCTATAAATACTCATGTCATTCATGGATCTCCCTTTGTGAACTGGGGATATATTCCCAAATCTCCAGTCCCCAGGGACCTCCACTAAATCCAAAGATGCTCTCATAATTATGGCTAAGGGTTTGCTTTCTTCATTTGCTGCCTCTCTTAATATAATTGGACAGTTTATGTTTAGCTTCAACAATTTCTCTTCCATTTCCTTTTTTAAGTTATCACAAAATCATTTGATATATTTAGGAACTTGGTTATTTTCCACTAAGATTACTATGTTTAATAACCACTTATATGCCATGCGAAATTAATAATATAGTTTATTAAGCTAATCAGCTCAACCACTATACAGTTAAGGTGACGTTTCAAGCATCTTACCGATACCCATCATCAGACCATGCTTATGAGGTGTAAAAAGATAGAAAGGATTACAGAATTGAATAAATTACAATAAATATTGTCAATTTTCAGTCTAAAGTATTACCGTGACAACAGAGAGCAGATATTAAATTTAAGTAAATACATAAAGATTAAATTCTTACCTGCTGACAGATTCCTATTTGCCAATGCTGCCAGAAATCTTAACTGGACATGGCTCCATCAGAAAAAAGCTGCACGATCTGGGTCTGAAGATAATCTGTTTCTGTGGAGAAACTGAAGACTGGGAATACTCAATCTCTTGAAACACCTATCTTGAGCTTTGGCAACGACTGCTCAGAGATATTAACCCGACAACAATGCAATCCGTTAGTGCACTAATCAATTCCAAATATGCTTGTGGAGATGCCTTATCCTGTTTTCAAATCCTCCACAAACCATCCCACAACTATTGCAAATTTGTCGCTCTTGAGTAGCAACTGCTGATGAACTCTCCGTTGTGGGATTTATATGCTGTCATGCTAATTCCTGGAGGCAGGATAGTTACCTGGGGCTCGCTTGGGAGCATCTATCTCCAATGACTTTTTCCCCCTTGATTAATTCCTACTCTTTCCAAACATGTTTTTTTTTTTTTTTTTGTTACGAAACTCAGGTGACAGGCAGAGTATAATCGACAGCCTGGCTAACCTCCCAACAACAGAACATAACTCTACTCTGAGCTGCACCCTGATCTGCTTCATCCCCAACATGGAGATGACATCTCTTCTCTAGACATGGGTCAATTAAGGCCGAACTACAGGAACTGGGCCTTTCTAATGATAACCTTTGCATCTGTCGTGACAATCTTTGTCACCACAGATGCAAAGATAACTTCTGACAGACTGTTCAGTTATCACAGACTGAGATAACTTCTGAAAAGTGAACTACAAAAACGTACAACCTGTCCACCCCTGATTGCAACAAAGTGCCTTTGTCTTTTCTAATTTCACTACCAAGGTGTTCAGCATAAGTAGATAATTTGGGGGTTTAAACACATTTGCATAAAGTCTGGAGGGATTTAAACACATTTGCATACTGTGGCAAGAGCGCTGGTGAGAAAATTATATTTAGTTCTTATTTCGTACCCTAGATGGCGCCACGTGCTTACCGAATTCTTTTTTTTTGTTCGTATTTTATTCCCTAGATGGCGCCACATATAGTTCTATATTTTATTTTTTTTCTCACATTCATCATTACTGGTGGCAAAACAACAGGTCCTCTCATAGTTCATTGAGTATTATTGTATATTTTCTTTGGCGTGTCTTCTCATAGTTTTTAACCCTTTATTGATCCTTTGATAAAAAGAAAGTTCCTTGTCTTGTCATAGTATTTATTAACTGATCCACCAGAGTCTTTTCTTGTGTGTGTGTAAACGTTTTTATAGGTTCGTTTCCTTAGAGATTCAATCTGAAAATACATTTTTTAATTAGAGCCTTTTTATTATTGTATATCTTCTCATTTTTTATTATTGTTTTTGTGTGTGTGTAAACCCTTTTTATTATTGTATATCTTCTCATATTTTTTAACCCTTTATTATTGTCTTAACTTATGTTTGTAAACCATTTTATTGACACATTTCCTAAAATCAAAAAAACTCAAACACTAAAGAAAATTTCTGCTTTTTAATGAAGATTTTTAAAAAAGGTATATCTATGAACAAACAATAACATTTCCAGATGTGTGGAAGCACTCCATCCTCCAAAATCCTCATGCTGCTGTTCCGAGATAATAATAATAATCACTATCAAAATGATGACAAATATAAGTAGTGCGATGTCTTCGACACTGTCCATTCTTACCTGTGGAGATAGAGAAATGTTAGCAGACTATTATAATCCTAAAGTAATAGGTAGTTTCAGTTCTATTGATGCTCTTCAAAAACATACTAAATTACCAAGACGTGTTGTGCGCGAATTCCTGGCTAGTCAACCTACTTACGCGAGACATCGACAGCAAAGAATTAATGGGTATTCGACTCCAAACTTCGATTCAACGCCCACATAGACATGCTCCTCACGTGCTTCAAGACTCCGGTGGATAGCAAAACAGCATCTCCTTCATATCAGAGATAAAAAGACAACTGTGAGGTACATAAGAACAATCATCTTTCCACCTTTACTCTATGCTTCTGAAATTTGGGCGTCAGCAGCACCGTCAATAAAGAAACCATTCTTTGCCACAGAATTCTGGCTCCTAAAGTGGGCCAACAGGAAGCACAACCTTCCAGCTCTGATTCGTACCACGCAGCTTGCCAACTCTCTCGGGATTCCATGGCTTCCCACCTTAGTCGATCACCAGCGCCTCCTAGCAACAGTCAAGACGATAACAGGCATAATCGCAACACCTTCATTCTGGGATACCTGTGGCTGGAGGATCCCCCCTGCTGCCCTTAGGGCCAATCCTGAGCTCTACTCGCATTCAGCACGACTCCATCTCTCGGACAGGTTCCTCCCTCAGCAAATGCTCAAGCAAACCCAGGCACTTGACACTGACCTAAACAAATTCGCTGTTGACCGGACTTACCGGAAAAAAATTATGACTAGCAGGACTAATCAGCAATGACTGATGTGTACCTTGCATCTGTTCCTGTCTGATTGAGCTGGTGCTCTTATCTCGATGTTAAGTCAGCTCAATCAAACTTTTGTAAAATTACTTTTTTTGTAAATTGTTCGAGTTTCCCAGAAGTTTCGGGAGGCTGTAAAATTGTAAACCCCTGGTTTTTGGCCGTCAGGGGTATTAAAGATTATATCTCTCTAATTTTCGGAGGAACCAAATTATAGTTCCCGGAATTAATCACACTTTCAATGTGACCTGAGTAACCTGTCGGCTCTCGCCGACTCAAACGATGGATATCGTTACCTTCTGGTTTGTGTGGATTGCTTCTCGCGATATTCTTGGGTCAGAAAACTGAAAAATCCAATGAGGTGGTGCAGGCATTCAAATCTATTTTCAAAGAAGAAACACCATTTTGTGTTAACACCGACCAAGGAAAAGAATTCACTAATGCTCCTCTTCGTCGGTTATTCAAATCCCTTGGTATCAATTTCTACACAACAAGATCAGAAAAGAAGGCAGCTATTGCCGAACGGTTCATTCGGACACTGAAAGAAAAAATTTATAAGTGGATTTCTTATTCCAAAAGTCAGAAATATATTCACGTACTCGACGATATTGTGGCTACATATAATCGTACTACACATCGTTCTATAGGTATGGCCCCTGGAAACGTCACTCTTGCTAACGAAGAAGTGTATAATAGACTCTACCACAGCCATACCAAAACCCTGAAACCGAAATTTAAAATCGGAGATAAGAGTTGTTTTGAGTAGCGGGTCTCACTCTTTCTGCAAAGGTTACTGGGGGAATTGAACGAGACAAGTGTTTACTATTACACGTGTTTTGAAGCGTAAACCTGTTGTGTACAGTATGACAGGCCGTGATGGTGAGCAGATAGAAGGAACGTTTTACGAAGCACAGTTACAGAAAGTTAACTTTGACGATAATCTTCCCCCTGACATCTACCCCATCGAAAAGGTACTTAAACAAAGGACAGTTAGAGGACAACGTCAGTTATTAGTCAAATGGTTAGGCTACCCACAAAGCATCAACAGTTGGGTCAGCTCACAAGATGTTTTTCCTTACATTACCCAGTAATGCTAGTATGGATCTGCATCCCAGATATTCTCAGTCACAGTTCACAGTGGAACTGCCTAATGTTTCTCTCTCAGGCAAATGGGAAGTAGCACTAGCTGAAGAACATTTCCCCCTTTCATGGGATAATATCTCCGATGGATGGAACATATTCTCACTGTACCCCAAAAAGAAAAAGGAAGTCAGAGCGATGACAGTATTAAAAGAAAAGTATACCACTTCCTCAAAACTTATCGATGATGTTAATTCTGTCGACAGTGACATTCAACTGAAAGTGAAAACAGACGGAACGAAAGAACAGTTCACGTTAAGGGTGAAGAATGAGGGTATGGTGAATGTCCCTAAAGTTTTTACACGTGTTATAGGTCTCAATAAGACATTTAGCGAGGATCAAGGAGGGTTACATATTTTCAGAAATTATCACGTCGGCAAGTGGGTTTCCAAGAAGGAAATCACAATGCCTAAAGAAGCATTAGCATTAGTAGAGGCATTTGATGCAAGAAAGCAAGCTAATGCAGCATCAGCCAAAAAAAAAAAAAAAACCCACTTCCACTTCACCCTTCTGTTTGTTCAAAATACCTGTCCAGCTGAGCCTTAAACTTATTTAGGCTATCAACCTCCACTACAAAGGGATGGAAGTCTGTTCCACCAACCAACCACCCGCTGGCTAAAGGCAAATTTCCGCACGTCTATCCTACATCTGTCTTTCCTCAATTTGAATTTATGCCCTCTCAGGTGATTATTCTGAGCTAGAGGAAAAATCCCATCAGCATTGAGCATGCTCAAACCATTCAAGGCTTTATACACCTCTATCAGATCACCTCGCTGGTGCCTAGTCTCCAGACACTAATTTGCAAAACTTAAGCCTTTCTTCGTAAGAGTACCCCTTTGTTCCATTCACTAATCTTGTTGCCCTTCTCTGTACTCGTTCCAGCAGCTCTACATCCTTCTTGAAATGAGGCCTCCAGACCTGTATACAGTACTCTAGGTGTGGCCGACCATTGCCTTATACAAGGGAATAATCACCTCCTTATCCCTGCTGGAAAAATTCCTGTTTATCATTGACAATACTCCATGAGCTACTCTTGCAGCCCGTCTGCACTGCTCAGAGAACTTCATATCTGCCTGCACAACCACCCCCAAGTCCGTTTCATTCTCTGCCACTGTCAGTGTAGTACCACAGAGTTGATACGTTGCTCTGGGGTTGCTGTTTCCCATGTGTAGTACTTTACATTTGTCAATGTTAAACTTCATTTGCCACCTCTCAGCCCATCTGCTCAACCTTTCCAGATCCTGTTGCAGCAGCATAGTGTCAGTAGTGTCCTTCACAACCTTTGTATCGTCTGCAAACTTGGACATTAAGCTTGATATACCATCATCAATATCATTTATAAATACAGAAAACAATAATGGACCCAACACTGAGCCCTGAGGGACTCCACTAATAACATTAGTCCAGGATGAGCAGTATCCATTGATTACTACTCTCTGTCTTCTCCCCCTCAACCACCCCTTTATCCATAGCAGCAATTTGCCTCCAATGTCACACTGCTCCAATTTGTGTAGCAGTCTTCCATGTGCAACAGTATCAAAAGCCTTTCTAAGATCCAAGTATTAATATCAAAGCTATTCCCTGCATCCAGTTCTTTTGTGACTGCATCATAATATCCAATCAAATTGGTCAGGCAAGACTTCCCCTTAACAAAACCATGCTGTGTCCGACTATAACTGAAGTCTTGTCTAAATGATCCTGCAGTGCTTCTTTAACCAGTGCCTCCATTAAATTTCGTGGAACAGAAGTTAAGCTCACAGGTCTATAATTACTTGTGTCAGCCTTTGATCCTCCTTTGTGAATTGGGGTTACGTTTGCACATTTCCAGTCTATGGGTACCTCCCCTGAGTCCAAGGAAGCTCTCATAATTATGGCTAAGGGTTTGCTTACTTCCTTTGCTGCCTCCTTTAATATAACTGGATAGATCCCATCCACCCCGGGTGCTTTTCTTGTGTTTATCTTCTACCGTTTTTTTCCTCCACTTTACTCCCAGTTATTTCAAGATTCTGTAGTTTACTGCTAGAGTTGAATGCACCTCTGGCATTCCCCTCGCTGAATAACTCCATGTGTGAATGTCGATGCAAAATATTCATTTAGTTTGTTAGCTACCTGAGCAGGGTCATCAACAGTTGACCCATCAATATCAAGTGGGGCGCCTCCGTAGCCAGGTGGGAAGAAGCAGCAGTGCGTAGCACACGCTTCTTGATTAGACCGGGGTTCGAGCCCGTCACCACCAAATATGGAGGATGCGGAAAGGTCAGGGAATGACCACAGCATTTCCCTGAGCAATATGGCCTTAGTTGCTAATGCTCCTAAAAACCAAACAAACAATATCAAGTGGACCAATCTGATTCATCCCCTTCCTTCTAGAGTTTACATAAGTAAAGAACTGTTTGCTGTTTTTCTTTGCATCCCTTGCCAAGGATTTCTCGTAATCTGCCTTCGCCTGCCTGACCTCCTTTGTAACTTGGTTGCATATCAACTTGTATCTATCATAGGCTTCTGTGTCGTGTTAATTTGTAAGTATCCCATGCATTTTTCTTCTCTGCCATATGCCTCATTAGGTCATCTGACATCCATTTTGGCCTAAACCTTGAACAATATTTCTTAGTTGGTATGTAAAGCCTAGTAGCTTCCAAGATTAATTCTTTGAATGCTTCCCATTTTGAATTTGCTGTTGGTAACATCATCAGTTGGTCCCACTGTATAGAATTTAAATACTGTCTCAGTCCATCGTAGTCGCCTTTTATGGAAGCAATAACCCTTCCCTTTACCCCTAATGGTAGTTACCTCTTTGAGTAAATCCCACTTCAGCACACTGATGTGAACGATCACATATCGGGGTGTGAAAGCAGAAGCTGTTCAGGTCTGTAAACTACCACGAGAGAGTTACAAAAGTACATCCCAGGTGCTTAACGCCATGATGAAACTGGCCCCCCAACTCGACGCAAAAGTGAACTCCATAGGTATAGTGTCTATCAAAATCGATCCTTCAGTTTACCTTCGCTTCCCAAAAACAGGGCTCGGTCAGATGTTAGGTTTCGAAAAACTAGGCAGAGACTTAGAAGGTAGAGTTTATGCTAAGTACCAAGCAGATATATATAGAGGCGTCAGTTCCTATTTCATCTATTGTAACTTAATCGAAGATCAGATTGTGCGCGATACAAAAGCACCACTGTTACGTGTCGTATTGTTTTCCAATAACGGAGATTTCTCACATTTAGATTATTATCCCCTCCAGTTAAGCACCTTCCATACCGTTACCATCCAAGTGCGTACAGATAGTGGCAAATTCGTGCCGTTCAGTGACGGAAAGAGCACAAACTCCATTTCCGTGAACGATGAATGCGTACGTGCATTACTACACAATGCAAGCAGGGGGGAACCCCTACTTCGCTGGGCCCCTCTATCCAGAGAGGTTATGGTGTTTAGGAAGCATCTTCCGAACAGCATTCCGCTTTCTCACACCGATACTCAAACCAGCAGCAGCTTTCATCGGTCGACAAGTACTGTCGGCAGGACGTAATATTGTTTATGATGTCGTATCAGGCATTCCACCTAAACGTTCCTTTTTAAATCGTGTATCAGAAGTTGGGCAAGGCATTAAAGACAAGGTGCATAATCAGAGGTGGTAAACGTAGAAGCCGCAGTATTTTCGATGGAAGTTATGATGTTTGAGTTGGATCTTTTCAGTAAACCTGCCACTAATATGTGTGTCGAACGGTTGTCGTATGTTCCTTTCCTTCCTCTGGCATCTGTAGACAGTGTAGGCCCGATCGAATTCTATATTCCAGGGACTTCAGAAGAATATCTAGACCTCGGGAAAAGTTATTTGCAGTTGAAAGTATGAATCACGAGAAGCGATGGAAAAGATCTGGAAGGAAATGATAAAGTAGGAGTCGTTAACAATTTCTTTCACTCTATTCAGCCAAGTCGATCTCTTTGTACAAGACAAACTGATTAACCCATCGTCAAATACGTACCCTTATCGTGCATACCTGGAAATGCTTCTTAACTATGGACGGGAAGCCAAGAATTCGCAACTGACAACAGCGATGTACATCAAAGATCAGTACCCCGATGTTAAACATGTTCGAGAAGGACGACAGTGGTATGTGCCAACGATCGAAATCCTTCTCAAAATCGAAAACTGCAGAGATGTTAGGAAGACTTCGACGCGACATGTGTCACCAGTCTAAATACATAGTGAATAACATCTCCCTCTGTTTACGACTAGTAAGAAGTTCCCCCGAATTTTGGTTGCTTTCCAACGATTCATCAACTGCCAAGTTGAACATTATGGAAGCAATGTTATTCGTACGTAAAGTGAAATTGAATCCTCAGATCCAACTTGCACACATCAGTGTTTTAGAGAAGAACCCGCTCGTGTACCCGATTAGTCGCGTGAACGTGACATACTTTTCTATTCCCAAAGGAATGGTAGATTCCACACGTGATAATATATTCCTAGGACAAATTCCATCGCGTGTGATTGTGGGTTTGGTGTCGAGCGAAGGTTTCAATGGATCGTACGCTCCCAACCCTTTTAACTTCTCTCACTTCAACCTGTGTTACTTACAAGTGATGGCCGATGGTATTCATTACCCGTGAATACCTCTGACTCCCGATTCCAAGACAGGACAGTATACGAGATCGTATCTGTCGTTCTTCTCTTCATTAAATAAATGGACGGAAGACACCAAAAACGATTTGTCATATACCGAGTACTCAGTCGGTAATGTATTGTACGCTTTTGACTTATCACCCGACGAAAACGCCATCGGTGAACACGTTAGTGCAATGAGACGGGGAGTGTACGTCTCGAACTGAAATTTTCCTCACCATTGCCTGAAAACGTCACGTGCGTCTTGTACAGTGAATTCGAGAACGTTTCGCTGACAAAAGACAGATCTGTTTTTGATTATGAATACTAAAGAAATAGCACGTTTGTTGGAAAGTGTTGTTAAAGATTACCCCATACGTGTATGTGCTCGCGACGAACTGCCTACGAACATTCATAACGAGACTAATTCAACATCGGGAATCTATAGCTTGTGGACTGCATTGTGTTTTCTTTTTAACCCATAGAGGTCGCGGTATTACTATGAGGCAGATTGTTGATGAATGTTATTGTAAAAATTTGTGGGGCAATCATATAATTGCCACTTTAGATGTAATCGATCATTTAAATAAACAAAAAAAATTGTCTACTTACATGCTTACCCACTATTTTCCTTCCTCTCAAGCGACGGGGAGATGTCAGAATCAACGGTTTCTTCCTTGTCCGTTTGGGCGCTTGCTTTTCCCCGGCCGCCGCGGGGGGGGGGAGCACGAGGGCCTGCTCCGGAGGCCCTCTTCTTCAGCCCCAGAAAAGTGCAATGTTTGAAGGTAGGCCTTCACCTTGGATTCGATCAACATGTCCTCTCGCTTCAGAATTTCGGACATCTCTTCATCCAGAGTTCTGGTGGTGCGAGTAGTAAATATATTTTGAACGAGTCATTCATTTTCTTATTAGCGATGTTATCAGTGGAATTATCAGACTGCCTAGTAAGGGAAACAGTGCTCCTCCTTGCTGGGTAATAAGTCTCCGTCGCCGTGTGAAGGGGACCGTTTTATCCGCTAGAACACGCAGCAGTTTCTTTTTTGCGCTGCAGTCTAAGACGTTCTTGGGGGGTGATCGGTATGTTACCTCTTAGTAAATTCTTACACAGTTCACACAAAACCGTGACCTGAGAATGTGATGCCTGTCTCAAAATTGTATTTGCTTGCTTGGGGCTGGCACCAGACAAAAACCTGATGAAGTCACTATGTTTTCGGAGTCTTTTAGCCATGTAGGAACATATGCGATTGACGGGCCTTCCTCCGGTAATATACACGAGCGCAGACGTAATTGTTCTGGCGTATATTGTCGAAAGTCCAGTAATAAATATGAGAACGGCTTTTCTGTGGCCTTATAAATGTCAACGAGAACACTCGAATGCCCTGGAAATACTTGCGAGGCTAGGTGAGATATTTGTCGGGAATCTCTCGGATTTTTAAAAATAATTAAATAGTGGGAGTTAAGACTGATGGTCCTATATTGACTACCCTGACAACAAATTTTGGGAGAGAAGACATATACTTGTGTTCCTGTGATGGCTTCCTTTAATGAATATTTCAGCGATTTCGGAACTGTCTTTCGCAACGTGTAGGAGATCGTCGATTATAATTAGATTTCTGACATGTCTATCGACTTCGGGCAGTTTCAAGCCTTTTACGAATTCAACGTGTGGAAACTAAGAACGGGTCCTGCTCTTCCGAATAGCAGTAAATTATTCTCTCTGGAGGGGGTGCAATTAGCTGTTCGCTGTTTTTAATAAGGGACAGCATGAAGGTTGTTTTACCGCTTTGAGTACCACCAGCCGCGACACAAGTGAAGGGGTGGATAAAGGAGCACATAGTGACAGAGTTATAACCGACGAATCATTTTTGATTGTGTTTTTCACTGAAGTATCTATATGGGAATGTACGGGTGACCTCTCCAACTATGCGCTTCTTAAATGTGAAAAGCCGACTGGGCTAGCCGAGTGGGTAAAGTACCTGCCCGGCAACCCAAAGGTCGCAGGTTCGATTCCCGCCTCGGGCTTGGATCAAAGTACTTCAAAAACCTTGGGAGGTGCAATATGGCCACAGAAGCCGATGCGCCAACAACTACCAAAAAAAAAATAAATAAAAAAATAAATGTGAAACCATACCGCCTAGTTAACGATGTATGAAGTAGCTTGCACTGCCATTTGTCACGCTTCAAGTTGAACGGTGCAGGAACTGTTACTTCAGCCTGTTCACCCATCGCCGCTGATCGCATTACATCCAAGTTTACGAGTCGGCTGTTGTTCTCATTTAGGGTAATGTCTCCAGGGAACCATCATCACACATCCAAGTGTCCATTTTTTTCTCTAGCGATTCTGTGACTGGGATTGCCTTTTAAACTTACTCCAGTAGCACTACGACGTTCTCTGTCCTCGATCCGACTATTGTTGTCAAAAGGAAACTTGTTCCGAAATAGTACGACATCCTTCTCAGAGATCTCTGTTATTAGGAAGTTTTCCTTCTTTCTGATCTTGTGTAGAAATTGATACCAAGGGAGCATTAGTGAATTATTTTCATTGCTTGGTATTAACACAAATATTCCGACGAATTTGTGTTAATCCCGAATTAACACAAATATCGATGACATGTCTTCTTGAGTTCTATTATTAGTCGCATATCCTGGTGGGCACTGCTTTATATATGACTTATACGTTCTGTCGTTACATTTGCCATTTTTCTACAACTGTTAAGATGAGTATCGTTCCAAAGAAGAACTGTGTTTTATCGTCGCCTCAGCTCGAGCACTATTCTGCGAGTTCTCCTGCTTGATTTCGAAGTATCGATCGTTTTGGAATGTGCCTCGAATTATTTACCACTAACGGCAGATCAATGGAGTTATATACCGTACTAGATAGCGTTAGTTGAACTTCGTTAGCAGTTAAATTGTACTTTTAAATAAATACATATGACTTAGATTACAAACGTAATATTATTAATTATATTTGACATAATTAATAACAACATAATTAATTATAATTAATTAATAAATTAATAGAATCATGATTCAGACCAGAGCAGCAAAGCAAAAGGCTCAAGCTAATGGAAGTGCTGTGGCTCAGAGCAGAACTGAGCAGGGCAGTTGTCCTCTGACTCACAGCCTTATAAAATGCACTGTTTGCTTGATGTTTGCAGAGCAATCGGGTACGGGACATGATACTGCCATGGGGGATGTCTTTGTGTGTGCGCGATGCAAGGAGTGTATCGATAACAGGCAACAACTCAGTGTTCTTGTGGGCCTATATGAGAGCTTGAAGGACAGGGTGGATGACCTCGAAGAAACTAAATTGAGGGCCCATCAAGCTCTCAGCTGCCCACATCAACGCCAGAGCTTGCACTTGGGCATCGCGTGACACAGAGACAACCCCAAAGGCAGAATGTGCTGGTCCCGAAGGAACTAGCAGTTGTTGGTGACTCTATTGTCAGGGAAACGGGGAACATGCTTTGTAAAAAGGATAGGTGGAACAGGACCAAGGTATGTCTGCCAGGGGCAAAGGTTGATGACGTTGTAGAGCGAATATCATCTTTTAAGGGCACAAAAGGTGATATAGTTGTACATGGCACTAATGATATTAAGAGTAGGAGACCGGCAGAATTACTTAACAAGTACAGGTCACTGTTGAACAAAAGCCGAGAATTAGGGTTGAATTGGAAATTGTCTGCAATTCCGCCCAGACACGATAGGAGGGAGTATATGATGAGATCCTTGTCGATCAATTCGGCCCTGGAAAGATTGTGCAAGGCTCAAGGGGTAGAATTTTTTTCATCCTGGACTGTACTTGTTAACAGGAGAGATTGCTTCTACAGGGATGGGATACACTTAAATAGAAAGGGTGCAAGAATATTTGCTGATGCTATCGAGGCAGTGTTAGGTGGGTCGGCAAACTGCTAGCTTGGGGGGAGACAAACACCAATAGATTGACAGTAGCCACTGGCAGAGGTGAAAGATTTTTGCACTGCTTCTATTAGAATGAGCAGAAGCCTGAAAAACAAGATGCATGATATTTCAGAGACTGCTGGGAGCCATTGCGGTACAAGTAAACACATGGGTTGTGTTAGGGTAGCTAAGAATAGAAACAGGTGAAGGTATACTTGCGTGTACACCAATGCTAGGAGTTTAGTAAATAAATTTAATGAATTTGAGGTATTGCTCAAAACATCAAAGGCAGATATTGTTGGGATATCAGAGACGTGGTGTCACACAGATATAAGGGATGCAGAACTGGAATTTGGGGAGCACAACGTCTACAGAAAGGATAGACAGGATAGGAAGGGGGGAGGGGTTATGCTATTAGGGAAGAAACACATAAAAACCAAGGAAGTGAAGCCAGATGACATCGCTGGACAGTGCAGTGTTGAGTCAGTTTGGTGTGACATAAGCATTGGGAGATCAAAATTGAGAGTAGGAGTGTGCTATAGGCCTAATGACTCTGATGAGTATAATAAGAAACTACAGGGAAATAGAGTGGACCAGCAAATCAGAGTCTTATAATGGGAGATTTTAATTTCCCAGATATTGACTGGAATTTGGGGGCTGTTCACACACACTAGCAGGGCTCTTGTGGATTTATTGGATGATTGTTTTCTACATCAGCATGTTGGGGAGGCAACTAGAGGGAGTAATACTCTTGATTTGATTATCAGCAGTGATTCTTCATGCCATAAGAATCTGCAGATAAATGAACCACTAGGTGGCAGTGATCACAGTGTGCTGAAGTGGGATTTACTCAAAGAGGTAACTACCTTTAGGGGTAAAGGGAAGGGTTATTGCTTCCGTAAAGGTGACTACGATGGACTGAGACAGTATTTAAATTCTATACAGTGGGACCAACTGATGATGTTAACAATAGTAAACTCAAAATGGGAAGCATTAGAAGAACTTATCTTGGAAGCTACTAGGCTTTACATACCAACTAAGAAATATTGTTCAAGGTTTAGGCCAAAATGGATGTCAGATGAAGTAATGAGGCATATGGCAGAGAAGAAAAATGCATGGGATACTTACAAATTAACACATGACAGAAGCCTATAATAGATACAAGTTGATATACAACCAAGTTACAAAGGAGGTTAGGCAGGCGAAGGCAGATTACGAGAAATCCTTGGCAAGGGATGCAGAGAAAAACAGCAAAGAGTTCTTTACTTATGTAAACTCTAGAAGGAAGGGGATGAATCAGATTGGTCCACTTGATATTGATGGGTCAGCTGTTGATGATCCTGCTCAGGTAGCTAACAAACTAAATGAATATTTTGCATCGACATTCACACATGGGGAGTTATTCAGTGAGGGGAATGCCAGAGGTGTATTCAACTCTAGCAGTAAGCTACAGAATCTTGAAATAACTGAGAGTAAGGTGGAGGAGAGGTTGTTGAAGATAAACACAAGAAAGGCACCCGGGGTGGATGGGATCTATCCAGTTATATTAAAGGAGGCAGCAAAGGAAGTAAGTAAACCCTTAGCCATAATTATGAGAGCTTCCTTGGACTCAGGGGAGGTACCCATAGACTGGAAATGTGCAAATGTGACCCCAATTCACAAAGGAGGATGAAACCCTGACACAAGTAATTATAGACCTGTGAGCTTAACTTCTGTTCCACGAAAATTAATGGAGGCACTGGTTAAAGAAGCACTGCAAGATCATTTAGACAAGACTTCAGTTATAGCTCGGACACAGCATGGTTTTGTTAAGGGGAAGTCTTGCCTGACCAATTTGGATACTATGATGCAGTCACAAAAGAGTTGGATGCAGGGAATAATTTTGATATTATATACTTGGATCTTAGAAAAGCTTTTGATACTGTTGCACATGGAAGACTGCTACACAAATTGGAGCAGTGTGACATTGGAGGCAAATTGCTGCTATGGATAAAGGGGTGGTTGAGGGGGAGAAGACAGAGTGGTAATCAATGGAGACTGCTCATCGTGGACTAATGTTATTAGTGGAGTCCCTCAGGGCTCAGTGTTGGGTCCATTATTGTTTTCTGTATTTATAAATGATATTGATGATGGTATATCAAGCTTAATGTCCAAGTTTGCAGACGATACAAAGGTTGTCAAGGACACTACTGACACTATGCTGCTGCAGCAGGATCTGGAAAGGTTGAGCAGATGGGCTGAGAGGTGGCAAATGAAGTTTAACATTGACAAATGTAAAGTACTATACATGGGAAACAGCAACCCCAGAGCAACATATCAACTCTGTGGTACTACACTGTCAGTGGTAGAGAATGAAAGGGACTTGGGGGTGGTTGTGCAAGCAGATATGAAGTTCTCTGAGCAGTGCAGATGGGCTGCAAGAGTAGCTCATGGAGTATTGTCAATGATAAACAGGAATTTTTGCAGCAGGGATAAGGAGGTGATTATTCCCTTGTATAAGGCAATGGTCAGGCCACACCTAGAATACTGTATACAGGTCTGGAGGCCTCATTTCAAGAAGGATGTAGAGCTGCTGGAACGAGTACAGAGAAGGGCAACAAGATTAGTGAATGGAACAAAAGGGTGCTCTTACAAAGAAAGGCTTAAGTTTTGCAAATTGCAGTGTCTGGAGACTAGGCACCAGCGAGGTGATCTGATAGAGGTGTATAAAGCCTTGAATGGTTTAAGCACGCTCAATGCTGATGTGATTCTTCCTCTAGCTCAGAATAATCACCTGAGAGGGCATAAATTCAAATTGAGGAAAGACAGATGTAGGATAGACATGCGGAAATTTGCCTTTAGCCAGCGGGTGGTTGGTTGGTGGAACAGACTTCCATCCCTTGTATTGGAGGTTGATAGCCTAAATAAGTTTAAGGCTCAGCTGGACAGGTGTTTTGAACGAACAGATGAGTGAAGGGGAAGTGGGTTTTTTTTTTTGGCTGATGCTGCGTAAGCTTGTTTTCTTGCATCAAATGCCTCTACTAATGCTAAGATACCGTTAAAATGGCCTGAAGTATTACTATTAGTTCGGGGTCGTGCACATGAAACTGTTACATTTACCGGTGGCTGAATTGAGACAGATGCTGGTCCCGCTACAATTTACACTGGTGAGTTATGCGATTTTATTCTCGACTTGTGTGAATGTGAGTCTCTTTCACATAAAATACTCTATATTGATGAGTTTGTATCTGTGCTTGGGAATGAAACTAAGCTATTCACTTTGATGCAAGAATCTGTGATGGATGTACTGGACTCCGCTTGCAAATGTTTGCAACAGCGCCAGCGCTTCACCTCCAGTGATATCACATTTCAAGAAGCCTGCGAGTATATGGTTCGACATCTGATTCCGTATAACGTGGTAACAGACTTTATGGCTAGATGTAGTTTGCAGCAGAAAGAACCAGAATTTAATCCTTATAATATTCTGCAAGCAATACTTGGGATGATATCAGAGTTAAGGAAGAGTTATACTGAACGTTATGCTCATTTATTCCCATTTCATTAGACTGCCTTTTTGATTATTAAAAAGGCTGTTCGTGTTTTTCTTTAATTATATGCATGTCTAATTAAAAATGTATTTCGGAAGAGCTGTATGAGGATGGAAAATATTACTATTTGCTCGTTAATGTACTTTTAAAACTGTTCATTAAAAGACAGGAATTTTCTTTTGAGTTTGTGTTTTTTATCTAAGGAAATCAGTCAATAAAATGGTTTTCACACAAGACAATAATAAAGGGTTAAAAAATATGAGAAGATATACAATAATAAAAAGGGTTTACACACACAAAAACAATAATAAAAAATATGAGAAGATATACAATAATAAAAGGTTCTATTAAAATATATATTTTCAGATTGAATCTCTAAGGAAACGAACCTATAAAAAGGTTTACACATAGACAAGAAAAAGACTCATGGATTAATTAATAAATACTATGACAAGACAAGGAACTTTCTTTTTATCAAAGGATCAATAAAGGGTTAAAAACTATGAGGAGACACGCCAAAGAAAATATACAATAATACTCAATGAACTATGAGAGGACATGTTGTTTTGCCACCAGTAATGATGAATGTGAGAAAAAAAAATAATAAAAAAATAAAATATAGAACTATACGTGGCGCCATCTAGGGAATAAAATATGAACAAAAAAAAGAATTCGGTGAGCACGTGGCGCAATCTAGGGTACGAAATAACCAAAAACAATTTTCTCACCAGTGCTCGTGGCACAGTATGCAAATGTGTTTAAATCCCTCCAGACTTTATGCAAATGTGTTTAAACCCCAAACTTATCTACTAGCATAGAAGGAACACTTGGCAGCTCTCCCATAGACACCATAATAGAACATCCAGCTAATGGATGTTCTATCAAGATAACTACTTGCTGGCTTGCCAGGTGGGATAAAATACCAACTCTGTATTCCCCAGTGTGAAAATTCTTTGGGTAGGAGGACCCAATGCATGCCTTTGGGATTGGATTTACTGGCCTGGTGTATTTTTTATACATTATATTTATTATTATTTATTTATTTTTTTTTTTCTCTGGATTGGGACCCCCAGCGATTTTTTTTTCTCATAACCTGAGACCGAGGTATCCCATCTACTGGAACTGGCCCACCTTCTCGTGGTGTGGAAGAGTAGAAGCAGCCTTGCAGGTAATAGCTGTTTCTAGATAGCCAAGAGGCCAGCACAACACAACATGCATTAACTGCATGTATTATACACCTGGCCTGTTTTCCAGAGTGATTTGAATGGAAGTTCTAGGAGCTGCCGTACCTATGCACCCATGGCCTGGTGTGTTACTCCTATCACTTAAAGAAGTTATTTAAGTGATGGGAGAGTGCAAGTCAAGTCACAACACTTGAAATATGGCAGGGTTAAACTGGGGCTGTCCGCAAAGTTCAGTTCGGTATTTGGAACATGGTGTTAAATCAGTGGCTGGAGTTCGAGCATATGGAGTTCGGATTAATCTAGGTTAGTATTCGAACAGAGAATGGGAGAAGTAAAAGATTTGAGTACATGTGCTTGTTTGAATAAACTTTAAGATCTGCAATAGTAAGAAAGATGATGTTACTAAAAGGCAAGTTATATTATGGAAGGCTGCCTAAATTTTTAATTAGAAACAGGTCCTGCTAAAATCATAGGTTAAATGTGTAGGCATTTTACTTAATGAAAAATTGACATTCTTCCCATACCTTGATTACATTAGTAATAAGATTAAAAAATTTACTTCGGCAATTATTACAGTAACAAAATCAGATTCAGGTCTTGGAAAAAGGGTATTAGGTTTATATTATAAGGTGGTACTTCTTCTGATTGTAGCATATGCAGCTTCTGTATGGTTTAAACGTATAAATAAATTTTAAGAAGTTTTTGACCTTACAGAGGGTAATGATTCCAAAAAGTTATTGGAGGGATACTTCCTTTAGATTTATATATCGTATATAGGGTATTTTTTTTTATTTTCTGAGGAAAGGGCCAAGAACTAGTTTTTTGGGGTTACATATTAATTGCATCGAAGATGTTAAAAAAAAAAAGAAATTGATTATGAGCAGGTTATTAGAAATGTATCAGTGGGAACACAGTTTAACTGGAAAGGTTATAAGAATTTTTATACCAAATGTGAGGTATAATTATAATAATAAAAATAAGAAGTGGTTTTGCCCTTGCATGGAAACATTTAATTACGGGGCATGGTTTTCTGAAAGAAAAATTATATTATTTTTCTTTGAAAGAAAAATTATATTATTTTGGTGTGTCATTATGGCGAACTATATGTTTGTTTGTTTTTATGTGAACCCCAAACACGAGCGGTATTAGAACCTATAGTACTTAGTACAGTGCTTGGGTTGGAGGTTGAGAAGACGAAAGAAGATATTTGTTGACATTGGACTTGAACTTCTGTAGATTGTAATTTTCAGGAAATATGTATGAAGGAAGGTTGTTCCAGAAAACGGCAGTTGAATGAATAAATGAGGAAGCTGAAAAGTTGGTTCTGTGGGTTTGAAGTTGGACAGTAAATGGATGTTGGCTGGTGGCAGCACGTGTTCGAATTGTTTGGAAAGAGAGAGCGGGAATTATAGAAGCCAATTCAGAAGAACAGTGCCCATGGAAGTATCTATAGAAGAGGCATGCAGCAGAAACAGTACGTCTATGAGAAAGCAAGTGGAGAGACTCTGTTAGAGATGAATCATTAATTAACCTAACTGCCCTCCTCTGAATGGAATCAAGAAGCCTGAGAGAGAGAGAGGGTGAGGTTTTGGGGGCACCACCCCAGATGTGGGAACAATGTTCCATAGCAGGGCGGATTTGCGATTTATACAGAGTGAGCAGCTATTTGGAAGAAAAGTAACGCCGAGAGCGAAAGAGAAAACCAAGTTTTTTAGATTCAGAGGAAGCAATATTTGTAAAGTGCTTGTGCCAAGAGAGATTAGAAGTCAGGGTAATCCCCAAAAGAGATATATCATTTTGCCTAGAAATCGGAGTGTTCCTAAAGATAAGCATAGGAGCAGAAGAATCCTTTTTGCGAGATATAAGACAAGACTGAGTTTTAGAAGAGTTGAAATCAACTAAGTTGTCTTTGCCCCACTGGAGAATTACCTGAAGATCGGCATTAAAGGAATTTGTAGCAGATTTTCGAGAAGTTGAAGCTGATTGAGCAGGACAAGGTTTCTCAAAATGGAAAGTGGAATGCAATGTGCTATCATCTGCAAAACTATGGATGGGATTGCCAGTCAATGGAAGAAGGTCATTATATACAAGAGGAAAAGAGTGGGGGAAAGAACTGAACCTTGGGGGACACAGGCATCAGTGGAGAAGTTAGAAGACAGAGGGCCATCTACCATCACCTTCAGTGAGTGATCAGAGAGAAAACTGGATAACCAATTACTAAAAACAGTTGGGAAACCATAAGATGGAAGCTCGTTTAGAAGAACTTTATGCCAAACATGATCAAAAGCCTTTGAGATGTCAAGAGCAACTACGTGTGTTTCACCGAACCTTTCCATTGAATTAGTCCATAAATGGTAACATAAGCCAGAATATCACCAGTGGATCGACACTGACGGAATCCATTCTGGCGATCGTTGATCAGACAGAAGGTTTCTGGGTAGTTTAAGAGTTGGCGGTTAATTGATTTCTCCATTACTTTAGAAAGAGTAGAAGTAATTGCAATGGGACGATAATTGGATGGGAGGGATTTGTCACCCTTTTTAGGAACTGGCTGGATATGAGCAAATTTCCAAGCAGAAGGAAAAACACCTTTGGAATAAGAAAGTGAAAAAAGGCGGCAAAGAATAGGCGTAAGTTCAGGAGCACAGGTTTTCAGAACAAGGGAAGAAATACCATCAGGACTTAGAGCTTTCTTAGCATCAAGATTCATCAAAATCCTTCTGACATCCTTTTGACGGAAGACCACAGGAGGCATTAAATGGAGCTTGTTGGGAATGGTGGTAGGTGTTTTACCAAGATCATTAATACATGATTCGGAAGAAAAATGGGATGCTAGCAGGTCAGCTTTATCCTTGGCTGAAGTGACAACCGAACCATCTGGCTTGGACAGAGGTGGGAGCAGAGATGGGCAAAAATTGCAGCCAATAGCTTTGGCAAGAGATCACAATACTCGGCTGCCATTAGGGAAAGAAGCAAGTTTTATACTCTTAGCCTGTTCAAACTCTAGTTTGGACCGATTAATAACTGCTTTACAATTTTTTTTTTTTTTTATGTTGACTTTTTTTTGTATTTTCCAGAATTGTGCGAGATTTGGTGTAGGCAGAAAGTGAAACTGAAGAATTAGAAACAAGCCAATTACGATATGCAACATTCTTGTCTTGAACAGTCTTAGCACATTTATTGGAAAATCAAGGTTTAGATAAAGGACGAGATTTTAAAGTGGAGTGTAGGATAAAGGGTTCCATTCCTGCAAGAATAATTTCACTGGCACGATCTGAGCAAACGTTGACATCAGAAGTTTTGAAACAGTAATCCGACCAGCGAAAAGAAGAAAAGAAGTCTCGCAGGTCATCCCATTTTGCATTCTTGTAATGCCAAACAACACGAGGTTGGGAATAGCCATGAGATAAAGGTTCCATTGGAGAAGAGACAATCACCAAGTGGTGATCTGAAGTGCCTAAAGGACCTCTCACTTCGACCGTGTACATAGAACGGTTGTTTGTGAGAAAAAGATCAAGCGTATTGGCTGTATGATTAGGATTGTCCGGTATTCTTGTAGGTAAATGAACAATCTGTGCTAGGTCATTAGTAATTATGAAGGCCTCAGCATCTCGACCAGCTGTGTCTATGTGACTAGAAAACCCATGGCAGATGGAGCTGTGAACATTAAAATCACCAAGGAAAATTACCTCAATGTTAGGAAAGTTGGACTGGAGAAAATCAATTTGCAAAGAGAGGAAGTCAAAGAGTTCCAAGTGATTAGTGGAGTTGGGGAAACGGTAGCGACAACAGATAAATTAGATACAATGAGTTAGAGAGATTTTAAGCCAGAGAAGGTTGAAAAGAAGAGATTAAAAATTCCCAATTCTCTGTCAGAGAATATCGGAAAGGACATATGCACAAGTTCCACCTTTGAAACCAAAGGAATCATACAGCGAATAATTTAGGCAACTGAGATGAGCAGCGGTTGAATCAACCGATAACTGAGATTCCATCAGAAAAAGTACATTGGGTTGGGCAGACTGCAAGTGGAAATGGACACCATTGCGATTAGAACTGAGACCACGTACATTTGTGAAATGGACTAGGAAGTGTTTGGGAGTTTTACATCTTTTCGCAGATAAGCTAACTCCATTAGTTTTAAAATTACTTGGTTGGATTATTGTGCAAAACGTCTGATGTCAATGTTTGCTCAGATCGTTTCAGTGAAATTATTCTTGTAGGAATGGAATCTTTTATTCCCCACTCCACTTTAAAATCCCGTCCTTTATATAAACCTTGGTTTATCAATAAATATGCTAGGGCTCGGCTGTTCAAGAGAATAATGTTGGATATCGCAATTGGCTTATTTCCAATTCTTCAGTTTTATTTTCTGCCGACACCAAGGCTCGCAACAATTGTAAAGCAGTTATTAATCTGTCCAAACTAGAGTTTGAACTGGCTAAGAGTAGAAAACTTCCTTCTTTCCCTAATGGTAGCCGAGCATTCTGTTCTCTTGCCAAAGCTATTGGCCGCAACTTTTGCCCATCTCTGCTCCCACCTCTGTTCAAACAGATGGTTCTGTTGTCACTTCAGCTAAGGATAAAGCTGACCTGCTAGCATCCCATTTTTCTTCCGAATCATGTATTAATGATCTTGGTAAAACACCTACCACCATTCCCAACACGCTCCATTCAATGCCTCCTGTGGTCTTCCCTCTAAAGGAAGTCAGAAGGATTTTGATGAATCTTGATGCTAAGAAAGCTACAGGTCCCGATGATATTTCTCCACTTGTTCTCAAAACCTGTGCTCCTTAACTTACTCCTATTCTTTGCCGCCTTTTTTCACTTTCTTATTCCAAAGGTGTTTTTCTTTCTGCTTGGAAATTTGCTCATATCCAGCCAGTTCCTAAAAAGGGTGAAAAATCCCTCCCATCCAATTGTCATCCCATTCAATTACTCGTACTCTTTCTAAAGTAATGAAGAAATAAATTAACCGCCAACTCTTAAACTACCTAGAAACCTTCCGTCTGATCGATCAACGATCGCCAGTATGGATTCCGTAAGTGTCGATCCACTGGTGATTTTCTGGCTTATGTTACCCATTTATTGACAAATTCAATCGAAAGGTTCGGTGAAACAAAAGTAGTTGCTGCTGACAACTCAAAGGCTTTCGATCGTGTTTGGCATAAAGTTCTTCTAAACGAGCTTCCATCTTGGTTATCCAGTTTTTTCTCTGATCGCTCACTGAGGGTGATGGTAGATGGCTCTCTGTCTTCTAACTTCTCCACTAATGCCGGTGTCCCCCAAGGTTCAATTCTTTCCCCACTCTTTTCCTCTTGTATATTAATGACCTTCTTCCATTGACTGGAAATCCTATCCATAGTTTTGCTGATGATAGCACATTGCATTCCACTTTCCATTTTGAGAAACCTTGTCCTGCTCAATCAGCTTCAACTTCTCGAAAATCTCCTACCAATTCCTTAAATGCCGATCTTCAGAAATTCTCCAGTGGGGCAAAGACAACTTAGTTGATTTCAATCCTTCTACAACTCAGTCTTGTCTTATATCTCGCAAAAAGAATTCTTCTGCTCCTATGCTTATCTTTAGTGACACTCCGATTACTAGGCAAAATGATATATCTCTTTTGGGGATTACCCTGACTTCTAATCTCTCTTGGCACAAGCACATTACAAATATTGCTTCCTCTGCATCTAAAAAACTTGATTTTCTCTTTTGCTCTCGGTGTTACTATTTTTCCAAACAGGTTCTCCCTCTGTATAAATCGCCAATCCGCCCTGCAATGGAATATTGTTCCCACGTCTGGGGTGGTGCCCCCCCCAAAACCTCTCTCAGGCTTCTTGATTCCATTCAGAAGAGGGCAGTTAGGTTAATTAATGATTCATCTATAACAGAGTCTCTCCACTCGCTTTCTCATAGACGTACTGTTTCTGCTGCATGCCTCTTCTACAGATACTTCCATGGGCACTGTTTTTCTGAATTGTCTTCTATAATTCCAGCTCTGACTTTCAAAACAGTCCGAACACGTGCTGCCACCAGCCAGCATCCATTTACTGTCCAAATTCAAACTCACAGAATCAACTTTGCATCTTCCTCTTTTATTCATTCAACTGCCGTTTTCTGGAACAACCTTCCTTCATACATATTTCCTGAAAATTACAATCTACAGAAGTTCAAGTCCAATGTCAACAAATATCTCCTCTCGTCTTCTCAACCTCCAACCCAAGCACGGTACTAAGTACTATAGGTTCTAATACCTCTCGTGTTTGGGGTTTACATAAAAAAAAAAAAAAATGCTTCAGGTTTGTCGGATGAAAATTGTAATAGCGAATAGCGGATTTTTTTAGCGGAAAGAGTATAAATGTAAAAATTTTAAATATGTTTAGCATTTTATATATTTTGACATTGTAACATTTAAATTAAGAAATATTTATTGAACAATATAAATATATCATAATGGAAATGTTTTATTGATATACATCGTAAACATAGAGAGATATCTTATTGCATAGGTGTTTTTTTTTTTTTTTTTTTTATAAAGCGAAGAATCGGTTGTATATTATTCAGGGATTCCTATGAGCGGAACCCAACAATTTCAATTCGCTGACAAACAACATGACCGTTGGGTCATAGCTTAAATTATCGAATCAAATCGAAAAATCTGGATACGATACGGGCTCAAAAGAGTTGAAAAGTGTCGTAAAAATTATGTTTTACCTGAAGAAGTGCTTCACAAAACAGGTAAACAAGAAGCATATGATGAGGAGGTATTGAATTTCGAATTTCATTTAGATTTCTAGATATTTATTTTATATTATAAACAGAAAATAAATAACTATTTATTATTATTATTATTATTATTATTATTATTATTATTATTAGCCGTATGGTGCAAAAAAGCCTGAGGCCTATGCTGAATTTTGATGAATTTCAGGTATTGCTGAAAACATCATTGGCAGATATTGTTGGGATATCAGAGACGTGGTGTCAAACAGATATAAGGAATGAAGAACTGGAATTTGGGGAGTACAAGAAAGGATAGACAGGATAGGAAGGGAGGAGGAGTTATGCTTTTAGATAAGAAATACATAAAATCCAAGGAAGTGAAGCCAGCCGAATTCGCTGGACAGTGCAATGTCGAGTCAGTTTGGTGTAACATAAGCATTGGGAGATCAAAATTGAGAGTAGGAGTGTGCTGTAGGCCTAATGACTCTGATGAGTATAATAAGGAACTGTACAGGGAAATAGAGTGGGCCAGTAAATCAGAGAGTCTTATAATGGGAGATTTTAATTTCCCAGATATTGACTGGAATTTGGGGGCTGGTGACTCACACACTAGCAGGGCTTTTGTGGATTTATTGGATGATTGTTTTCTACATCAGCATGTTCGGGAGGCAACTAGAGGGAATAATACTCTTGATTTGATTGTCAGTAATGATTCTTCATGCATTAAGAATCTGCAGATAAAGGAACTACTAGGTGGCAGTGATCACAGTGTGCCGAAGTGGGATTTACTCAAAGAAGTAACAACCATCAGGGGTAATGGGAAGGTTTTTTGCTTTCGTAAAGGCGACTACGATGGTCTGAGACAGTATTTAAATTCTACACGGTGGGACCAACTGATGTGGTACCAACAGCAAATTCAAAATGGGAAGCAGTCAAAGAATTATCTTGGAAGCTACTAGGCTTTACATACCAACTAAGAAATATTGTTCAAGGTTTAGGCCTAATTGGATATGAGATGAACTAATGAGACATATGGCAGAGAAGAAAATTTCATGGGATACATGTAAATTAACATGTGACACAGAAGCCAATGATAGATATAAGTTGATCTGTAACCAAGTTACAAAGGAGGTTAGGGAGGCGAAGGCAGATTACGAGAAATCTTTGGCAAAGGATGCAAAGAAAAACAGCCAAGTGTTCTTTATTTATGTAAACTCTAGAAGGAAGGGGATGAATCAGATTGGTCCACTTGATATCGATGGTTCAACTGTTGATGATCATGCTCAGGTAGCTAACAAACTAAATGAATATTTTGTATTGACATTCACACATGAGGAGATATTCAGCGAGGGGAATGCCAGGGTGTATTCAGCTCTGGCAGTAAGCTAGATAATCTTGTAATAACTGAGACTAAAGTGGAGGAGAAATTGTTGAAGATAAACCCAAGAAAGGCACCTGGAGTGGATGGGATCTATCCAGTTATATTAAAGGAGGCCGCAAAGGAAGTAAGCAAACCATTAGCCATAATTATGAGAGCTTCCTTGGACTTCTGGTATGTACTGATAGACTGGAGATGTGCGAATGTGACCTCAATTCACAAAGGAGGATGAAACCCCCCCGACACAAGTAATTATAGACCCGTGAGTTTAACTTCTGTTCCAGTAAAATTAATGGAGGCACTGGTTAAAGAAGCACTGCAGGCTCATCTAGACAAGACTTCAATTATAGCCCAAACAGAGCATGGGTTTGTTAAGGGAAAGTCTTGCCTGACCAATTAGATTGTATACTATGATGCAGCCACAAAAGAACTGGATGCAGGGAATAACGTTGATATTATATATTTGGATATTAGAAAGGCTTTTGATACTGTTGCACATGGAAGACTGCTGCACAAATTGGAGCAGTGTGGCATTGGAGGCAAATTGCTGTTATGGATAAAGGTGTGGTTGAGGGGGAGAAGACAGAGAGTGGTAATCAATGGACATTGCTCATCGTGGACTAATGCTATTAGCGGAGTCCCTCAGGGTTCTGTATTGTACCCATTATTGTTTTCTGTATTTATAAATGATATTGATGATGCTATATGAAGCTTAATGTTCAAATTTGCAGACGATACAATGGTTGGCAGCGTTGTTAAGGACACTACTAACGCTATGCTGGTGCAATAGAACCTGGAAAAGTCGAGCAGATGGGTTGAGAGGTGGCAAATGAAGTTTAACATTGACAAATGTAAAGTGCTACATGTGGGAAACAGCAACCCCAGAATGATGTATCAACTCTGTGGTACTACACTGACAGTGGTAGAGAATGAAAAGGACCTACGGGTAATTGTGCAGGGAGATATGAAGTTCTCGTAGTGCAGACGTGCTGCACGTGTAGCTCATGGTTTCTTGTCAATTATATACATAAATTTTTCTAGCAGGGATAAGGAGGTGATAATTTCCTTGTATAGTGGTGAAACCCATGTTTAGTCTCTAGAGGAAAGTTTCCGTCATCCCCCTCCCCCCCATACTTCTCCTTCAACCCATGCACGGTACTAAGTACTATAGGTTTTGATACCTTTCGTGTTTGGGATTTTCATAAAAAAAAAAAAATAATAAGGCAATGGTTAGGCCTCACCTTGAGTACTGTATACAGGTCTGGAGGCCTCATTTTAAGAAGGGTGCAGAGCTGCTGGAACGAGTACAGAGAAGGGCAACAAGATTAGTGAAGAGAACAAAGTGTTGCTCTTACGAAGAAAGGCTTAAGTTTTGCAAATTACAGTGTATGGAGATCCACTCCAGCGAGGTGATTTTATAGAGGTGTATAAAGCCTTGAATGGTTTAAACATACTCAATGCTGATGGCATTCTTCCTCTTGCTCAAAATTATCACCTGAGAGGGCATAAATTCAAATTGAGGAAAGACAGATATAGGATAGATTTGCGGAAGTTTGCCTTTAGCCAGCGGGTAGTTGGTTGGTGTAACAGACTTCCATCCCTTGTTGTGGAAGTTGATAGCCTAAATAAATTTAAGTCTGAGCTGGTATTTCGAATGAAGGGAAGGGTGAAATGGAAGTGGTTTTTTTTTTTTTTTTTTTTTTTGGATGATGCTGCATAAGCTTGCTTTCTTGCATTATATGCCTCTATTAATGCTAATGCTGATGCTGCACCAGCGAAAAAAAAAAAAAAAAAAAATTCGTCAAATTAGTCTAAGAGAAGGGAATCACCAAATAAGAGAAGAATGATGCTATCCAGCTCAGGACGCTGGGTGTGCCAATCCCATACTCACCAAATGTGAGCTCCTGGGGTTATATATTATATATATATTTTTTAAATCCCTACAAACAAATGAAGGCTTAATTATATTAATGGGTGCCATAAAAATAAATATATGCCTAAAAAGTTTGAAAAAATTTAATAAATAAAAATTAGGGAAAATTAAAAATTCAATTGAAACTTTCAAAATACACAAAAATTTACTTTTCGTATTTATTTATTTCTAAAATAAGGTAATTAAATAATTTTTCTTTAGAAAAGTTTCTTGTAAATAGCAACTCATATAGATAACCTTCTAGTAAACTATCCTGTGTTCCAAATTGGTATTTTAATTTTGCTTTGGCTTGTAACCAAGTGTGTTCAATATTTTTATTATGAACACTTGAATCATTTGGAAAAACAAAATTATAGAGATGAATAAACTCATCATGGGTATAATTAATGCTTCGGTCTCTACCGAAGTGTTTTTATGTGCAGGCTATCCATGACTGACGATTCTTGTACCTGGCAATATTCTGTCTCTTATAATTGATAATAGAGTTGTTTTATCTCTATTTTCTACCGAAACTAAAATAACATCTTTTGTTAATTCTTTTAAATGCACCAAAAACCCATTGTATTCCTATTAGTCGTCCTCTATTACATTTTCTTTTGAAAAATGCTGATTCATCAATTTCAACTTCGATAGGTATTCCATTTTCTGAAATCCACCCTAGTTGACTATCTGAATCAATTGTTGATATCTTTCAGATCTTTGCATTTTTCAATAACAGTGTTTTTATTAATATTGAAATCAAGAGCAATGTGATCTTGAGATCAATCTTGGGACCAGAAGTATGGAAATAATAAATTTTGAGATAACGATAATCTACTATCGTCAAAAAATAATTTATGTCTAATACTCTTTGTTTTACGGCAAGGTTTCTTACAACCCCATCTAAACATATCAGTTTTACATTTACTTTTTGTAAGCCGCATTTCAAGATTGCAAACTTCACAAAAAGCTGTACTTTGCAAAATGTGATTTTTTGCTGACCAAGAAATCAAGTGATTAATATTGCCACTGCATAAATTCATCAACTCCGTTAAACGGTAGTTGTTATTTTTGACTTCTTCCTCAGAATAAACTGCATTTAATATGCAATTTGGAAGTTTTTGTTTGGACATAATATAGGGGTCTTTTTAAGGTACCCATTATTTTTTATGGCACCCGTTAATAGGATTTAACCTAAATGAAAATTTAAAAAGTTGGCGTGTTAAGTGTTAAAAATAGTGGATTTTGAGCATGCGGCTAGCGGGAAATATTATTAAGAGTTGGCAACACTAGTTGTGATGTGTTGAATTTTGTGTATCTTGTGAAGTGCTTTACTGTTGTGGACAGCTGTTTGTAATTTCAATATGACTATATTTGCTTTTCTTTTTGGGTGCTTGTAAGCCTTCACGCCCATTTTATTTTATTTTATAACTTTCTGCGAGTAGATTGCATGAAATATGGATTCATGCGTTTGTGATGTTTTAATTAAATTCTCCATTCTCACTGTAATAGCTGTAGTACTGGTAAGAGTTATATACGTGCACACACACATATATATGTTTGAAAATTTTTTTTTGTTCATTGCAGTAGATTCGATCGTTACAGTGGGTTTGACTTCACATGTTCAGTTTGGTAGATATGGGCGACTTCTATAATCGATCACGCAAGCGTTACTGTAACCGAAGTTTGTCACAGTTGTAATACGGACTTATGAAATGAACAGGGCTATTTTAGTGGGGAAACTCGTTTTGAATTCTCATTAATCAGTGTTAATATTAAGATACAAATGAGACTGAGTTTTTTAATTGGAATTGCTAACCTCTTAATAAATAATTACGGGTGTATAAACTATTTTTTTCCCAAAAATTAGCATTGGAAATAAGTATTTATTCGAATACCAATTTATATCAACCCCAGTGGCTCACATCTGGTGAGTATGGGCTTGGCACACCCCGGGTCCTGAGCTGGATATCATCATTCTTCTCTTCCTTGGTGATTTCCTGCTACTTCTGACTCTTCTCTCTCCCTTCCTGTCTCTCTCTCTATCAGAGTAATTCAGAAAATTTTTTTTTGGCTGGTGCAGCATAAGCCTCAGGCTTTCTTGCACCATATAGCTAATAATAATAATAATATGTAATTTTGTTTTGGCAGCATTAAGATATTACATATTAAATCAGATATAAAAGTCATAAAATCAAAAGCATTAAAAACTAGAATTTTTCATGAATCAAACATAAAACAGTAAAATGAATGCATGTCATTGTGTTCACTGAACATTTCTGTGATTTTAGCATTACTGCATGTGTTATTTTGTAATACATTTTTAATTTAAGTCACATTAGGCCTTTCATCTAAATTTTAGCTAAAGTAACAAGTCTTTCAAGGCTGGTGCAGTAAGGCGATTGTTCATTCTTTACACTGGGAGATGGGAGAAATTTTTATTGGCTCTTTTTGTATATATTTTTTTATTTTACTTTGGTTGAGTTGTTTGGCTTGGCAGAAATGGATTACCAACAATCACAACAGGTGTTATCTATGAGCACCATCCCTGTATCAGGAGCTCACATCTGGTGAGTATGGGCTTGGCACACCCAGGGTCCTGAGCTGGATATCATCATTCTTTTCTTTTCTTGGTGATTCCCTTCTACTTCTGACTCTCTCACTCACAATTCCCGAGTCACCCTGTGAGGTAACTTGGGAATTTTTTTTTTTTTTTTTTTGGCTGGTGCGGCATAAGCCTCTGGCTTTCCTGCACCATATGGCTAATAATAATAATAATCACTTTGATTTATATTAAAAAATAAGGTACTTGTTAATTATCCTTCTGCCAGTAGTCATAGCATCACTAGTCTAGAAATACACTGCTAAGGTAAGGTCAGGCGAAGTAAGTCTACTTAACCCAAATAACTGGTGTATCACTAGAGTGGTGTTGTTACTACTGCCGGGAGGATAATTAAAGAACAAGTACCAAAAAGAATAAATAAAAATATTTTTTTTTTCTTTTTTTCTTTTTTATTCTGATGAACTGAAATAGAATAATGCAGTAATATCAATGCGTGATTTATCTAGTGCATGAACTAAAAGCAGCTCATTTAGTTCATCTACTATTTCCTGGCCTAGGTTGACCCATGCATGGTACAAGTTTGTATATATGTGAATTACGCCATATGCCATACAGTTAAGTCAGGTGTGGGGTAATTTTGCAGATGATGACACATTGCCTTCCACTTTCCATTTCAAGAGTCCATGCCCTGTATAAGCAGCTTCATCTTCTTGAATGTCAACCACCAATTCCTTAAATGCTGATCTCCAGATAATTCTCCAGTACAGCAAAGATAAGTTAATTAATTTCAGTCTTTTGAAAACTCAGCCCTGTCTTATATTGTATAAAAAGGAGTCTACTGCCCCTATGCTTATCTTTCATGATACTCAAATCTCTAGACAAGATCACATATGTCTATTAGGAATTACCATGACTTCTGATCTCACTTGGCATAAGCACAGGTGCCTCTGTAGCCAGGTGGGAAGGAGCAGCAGTGTGTAGCACACGCTTCTCGATTAGTCCGGGGTTCGAGCCTGTCACTACCAAATATGGAGGATGCGGAAAGGTCAGGGAATGACCACTGCATATTCCCAGAGCAATATGGCCTTAATTGCTAATGCTCCTAAAAGCTAAATAACAAACAAGCACATCATGAATATTGATTCCTGTGCATCTAAAAAAAAAAGTGGGTTTTCTCTTTTGCTTTTGGCATTACTTTACTTTTGAACAACTTCTGAATGTGTACAAATCTCGGTACAGTCCTACCATGTAATGTTTTTTCCACATCTTTGATGGTGCACCTAAAACCTCTCTCGGGCTTCCCTGACTCAATTCATAAGAGAGCAGTCAGGTAAATTAATGACCCATCACTTACAAAGGCTCTCTTACTCATAGTTATCCTGTTTCTGCTGCATATCGTTTCTCTAGATATTTTCATGAGTACTGTGCCTTTGATTTGGTGTCTATAATTTCCACTTTCTCCTCCAAACCAGTCCAGACTTGTACTGCAACCAGTCAGCATCCATTTACTGCCCAACTTCAAATTCACAGAACCAATTTGTTTTTTTTTTTTGTTTTTTTTTCATTTATCCTTTCAACTTCTGTTTTCTAGAACAACCTTCCTTCACATTAATTTCCTTTAAATTATATTCTACAGAAATTCAAGTTTAATGTCAACAAGTATCTTCTGTTGTCTCAACCTTCATGTTACTGAGAGAAGAACACAAAAGATATTTTCTAATATCTTTTGTGTTAGGGATATCTATAAAAAAAAAAAAAAAAAAAGAAATTAAATCTTCCCATGTATCTTTGTTGACTAGTATTCTCTAACAGATTATACAGCATTTTCTCTTTTCATTTTGATATATTATCATTTTCAAGAAATTAATTTTTTTTGTTTGGCATTTAACAGATGGCATTTCTTGCTTTTACGTACAAGAAAAACAGATGTTCCATTTCTGTGTAGTATCCGAGAGAAACAAAAGTTGTCTAATCTTGCCATAGAGCTTTGGTTTCACTGGCTAAATCCAAACTGATCAAAATATAGACAATTAAAAATATGATTAAATTTTATTATTATTGGTTTTTTTCATTTACTTTTGTTTAATATTTTGTAATTGAGTTTAGCAGATTATAATAAACATTGTTTTTATTTTGGTAAAAAAAAAAAGCTAAAAATAAGTTTTTTCCAATTAAAAAAAAAAGGTATCTCTTGGACATCACACAAGGGTATTTGTTCTATTTAGGGGCATGAGTAATGGAGGGTTAATTCATTATCAATAAATGACTGATAAATAAATTTCTGTTTATTCACAATGTGACTACCACAATCATAAGAGTTTAATATCTGATATGTTTTCCTCAGAGTTCACTGAAACTTGTTATCATATTCCATATCTTTTCTGGAAAATTTACCACTGCAGTCCCCCACATTTCCAAGAGTTCACTTGCACTAGCATTCCCCCATTCTGGGAACTTGCTTGTGAAAGAGTTAACAGGTTTATGTGTTTTATCTTCAGATCTGACTTTGTCAGTGCAAATTTATTAATGGAATGTTTTTTCAGCATATTTTTACATGGAGTGACTTTTTGGGGGCTTACTCTGTTGTTATAGGATAATTCCCCTTGTTATTCACTTGTGAATATTATTGTTTATGCCTGCTAGAGGGTATTGTGGGCCTGAGATTTTCCAAAATACAGGGTTGTTAAAATCAAAGTATTCCTATGTAGAGGGCTCTGGAGCGAGTTCTAAGGCTCTTACTGAAGAGAAATTTGGACAACAAGTACAATAAAGAGTGCACTCGCCATTTATTGGGGAAAAGAAATTAGTTACAAAATTTGTTACTATATGGCACGTAACTATCTTAGTTACGATTATGGAAATAACTTATGTTATTTGCATAATCATAAGTTATTGCCACAGTGCCACTACTCAGCTCTACTGTACTGCAAAGCAGTCTTTCAAAATCATACAGTAGATGTTTGCCTGCACTACAGCAGCAATACCAACAACATTGCAGAAAAAGGTGCTGTTAGTGAAGCTGTACTAGTTTTCAGGTGATACAAAGTTTGGCAAGGTTGTTAATGACAGTTCAATACTGGAACAGGCTAGAAATGTTCAGCTGATGGGCTGAGAAGTGGCAACCAAATTTAACATTGACAAATGCAAATTAACCTCAGAGTAACGTTAATATACAGGGTTGTTAAAATTAAAGTATCCCTATGTACGTTATTTGCATAATCGTAAGTTATTGCCACAGCGCTACTACTCAGCTCTACTGTACTGTATAAAAGCAAAGCAGTCTCTTCAAAATCATACAGTAGATGTTTGCCTGCACTACAGCAGCAATGCTAACAATGTTGCAGGAAAAGGCACTGTTAGTGAAGCTGTACTATCAGAACAGCAACAATGCAGCTGAGGCTATCAGAGAATTCCAGCATCAGAAGCGCATAAGGCGTGGACCTATGACTGTTTGTACTGTCTGCAAAATGATTGCGAAATTTGAAGCGACAGGACATCTTGGTGTTCAACCAGGTAGATGTCGAAAACGAGTGGGCTCCTCTTGTATTGAAGATGTGGCTATGGCTGTCGTGGATTTATCAAGTCAATCTCCATGTGGTAGCACAAGGGTGCCAGCTGTTTCTTGTGAAGCGGGCATGTCGTATTGAAGATAAATTGGGACGTACAATAAAGGATGCGCTTGCCATTTATTGGAAAAAAAAAATTTGTTACAAAATTTTTCACTATATGGCACTGTGGCAATACAAATCACTTGAACAGCGCTACAATTGTTCAATGTGTACTCCATTTTGGTCAACAACAGTTTCCGTTCGAAGAACAGCATTTTCTACAGCAGAACATAATGTCAACTGGAATAGCCAGCACGTGATGTCTAATGCAGTCCTTCAGATCTGCCCGAGTTTAACATCCTTCCCACCACACCTGGTTCTTGAAAAAACCCCCACAACCAGAAGTCGCATGGGGTGAGGTCTGGTGTTTGGGGTGGCCAAGATGTCTGGAAACAATGGCTAATGACCCGTTCGTCTGTGAAGTGTTGCCTTAGCAATCTTTGGACAACGGTGGATGTGGGGTGGCACACCATCTTGCATGAATATGGTATCCTGAAGGCACCCACGTTCCAGTTTTGATATTGCAAAATTTGCCAACATTTCATAATATCGCTGTCCAGTGACTGAACTGGTGCGGGGTCCAGTCGGTGTTACCTGTTCAAAAAAATATGGCCCAATCATGAATGTGGCCATAAATCCACACCACACTGTCACTTTTGGAGAATGCAACGGGACCTCTTGGATAACTTGAGGGTTTTCTGTTGCCTATATGTGACAGTTGTGCATATTCACTTGTCCATTTAAGCAGAAGTGGGCGTAATCACTCCAAAGGATGTTCCATGGCCAAGTGATATCCACTGTCATTCGCGCCAGAAACTGAAGTGCATATGTGAAATGAATATCTGCATCACCATACTTTAGCTGCTGTAGCATGTGCATCTTGTAAGGATAGTACCGCAACACCTGACACATTACTACCCTTACAGTGGAATACGACATGTCCACTTCACAAGAAATAGCTGTTACACTTGTGCTACCACATGGAGATTGACTTGATAAATCCACGACAGCCATAGCCACATCTTCAACACAAGAGGAGTCCACTCATTTTCGACCTCTACCTGGTTGAACACCAAGATGTCCTGTCACTTCAAATTTTGCAATCATTTTGTGGACAGCACAAACAGTCATAGGTCCACGCCTTATGTGCTTCTGATGCCAGAATTCTCTGATAGCCTCAGCTGCATTGTTGCTGTTCTGATAGTACAGCTTCACTAATAGTGCCTTTTCCTGCAATGTTGTTAGCATTGCTGCTGTAATGCAGGCAAACATCTACTGTATGATTTTTCATTCTTTATTGTACTTGTCCAAATTTCTCTTCAGTACGAGCCTTAGAACTCGCTCCAGAGCCCTCTACATAGGGATACTTTAATTTTAACAACCCTGTACTTCATTTTGTAAACAGTTTGTACTATGCAGATGTATCATAAGATTGGGTGATGTAACTGCATCAAAGCTCAGAGCTGTGGTGCAGTTTCACCACCTGCACCATAGGATGACATGCCATTGATGTTTCCAAAATAGTAGGTGGCCTTTTTTGGTGAAGTCTCCATGTCACATTTTTTCAAAAAAACCTTTTTGTTTATTTCAGAATAAAGGTGGGGCAGAATAACAAGACATCTGGAGCATCAATATACATATAGTAGATTATCTGGGCAAATGGGAAATAAATTTGTCTAGATAATTGAAATCAGATAATATGCAAAATGAAAGAAAAACTTGAAAATGCATCAAAAACCTAAATTTATTTACAGAATATATATTATAAAAAGTTTATAATATATAATAATTTTAAAAGTTTATAATATATAATAATTTTAAAAGTTTATAATATATATATTATATATATTGTATTATAAAAAGTTTACTCAACATGAGAAGATTTGACTTAAAATTTAATACCCCCGCTATTCGCAGTATCTGATTTAATATAAAATTAAACCTAAAAAAAATAGGAATTTTAAAGCACTGTGAACATTTTCTGCCATGAAAAAACATGGGCGTGACTAAAATTATCTTTCTGGTCAAAACAGCGTTCAGTGGGTGGGGGAGAGAGGTGACAAAATCGTGAGCGTGGATGTTTCTCGCTAATCCTCGTTCATATGTGTTATGTGCTTGTCATGGAAGGTTTCGTCGTTTGCTTTTAATTTATATGCTTATAAATTGAATAAATTTATCAATTTATAAATTGATATGCTTACAAAAGTGATAAATCTACCTTTTTCAGTGTGAACCATACTTTTTCGAGTGTGTTAACGGAAGAAAGTGACTTTATTGTGGACAGGTTCTTTCTAACCCATTCATAAATATGGCTACAAATAACAAGGGAAATGTGAAAAGATCAAAGAAGGTGATGACATTAGCGAATGAAATTGAGTTATTAGACAAAATTTCTAATGGTGAAAGTGTCTCCTCAGTGACAAAACATTATACAATCAATGAGTCAACGGTACAATCAATCAAAAAATCGGAAGAAAAAATCCGCCGTAGTGGCCGTGAAAATGCGCTAATTGCTTCAAAAATTTGCTCTGTAACTCGTGATGCTAAATTAGAAAAATGGAAAAAGCTTTAAATCTGTGGATAGAAGATCGAACTCAAAATAAAATCCCATTAAGTTCACTCATCATTCGTGAAAAGGCAAAACTTCTTTATCAACACTTTAGCGAAACAGGTGATAGCATTGGCAGGATAAGTTTTTTAGTTAGCAAAAGTGCTGGTTTGAAAGATTTGTTTGAAATTTCTAATAAATATTACATTTAATATTAAATTGTTTCTTATTTTCATTTCGATGCCATATGCTTGCATTTCTAATGGTCATATTATGAAGGTACATATAATACATACATAGAAAAAACTTTAGACTAGTTTTTCTTATACAGGGTGTCTCAAAAATATTGGTACAAACGTTTAGGGGAGGTAGGTAACATCTCAAGGAATGTGAATTGCATAGGAACTTATAACTGGAAATGTAACGGGAAAGTAGTAGCAGAGACACAAGAAGCAGAAATGACACAAGACAGTAATAAGTGGCAAACATTTATTTGACATAATATTATCAATGGAGTATGAGATGGATGCATTTCATGATGTTACAACAGATGCTCGAAGGTTCCACCATGAGACGCGATGCATGTGTGATACCAACGCAGCATAGATTGGCAGACATGGTCGAACACACCTGGAGTTTCTTTGACCGTAGCAGCAGCGCAGGCGAGTCTTGCCATGAGATCCATTTCTGTCTCCACAGGCGATTCTTCATACACAATAGATTTGAAGGCCCCCCCACAGAAAGAAATCAAAGCTCGATAAATCAGGTGAGCGTGGGAGCCAGGCAACGGGCCCACCACGGCCAATCCATCTATGCCCAAAACACCTGTTAAAATGGTCACGAACACACCTTCCATAATGGGCAGGCACCCCATCATGTTGAAACCAAATGTTGCATCTCACATTTGCTGGAACATCATCAAGTAACCCTGGTAGAACTTGTTCAAGAAAGATCCGATATTTAGCAGAGTTCGTGCGAGATGGTAACAGGTATGGGCCGACTAAGCAGTCACCGACAATACCTGCCCACACATTTATTGCGAAGCGACGTTCCGCATGGGGGTATGAGCCCACACGAGCATTGTGCTGATTCAATAAGCCTTCCCGAGTGAAATAAGCCTCATCCGTGACCAAAACATAGGCTAGAAAATTCAAGTCTTGAACACTTCCTTGGAGAAATCACTGCTCAAAAGCCACACGTGCAGGATGATCTTGGAGGAGCAGTAACTGAACCCTTTGGAGATCAAAGGGGTGTAAGGAATTGTCGTGCCAGACGCGCTGTACACTGCAACGAGACACTCCTAAGGCAGAGGCAATGGCACATGTGCTGGTAGTAGGATTATTCTGGACGGCATTCAACACACTTTCTTCCATGGCAGGAGTTCGCGTCGAACGTGGTCTGCCTGCACTACTTCTGTTACCTCTAAATGACCCATAATCGCACGTATTTTGATGCACACGTGCAAACAAACGGTGGTCCGGTACATGTCTGTCTGGGAAGCGTTCTCCATAAATTCTTTGAGCGGCTCGTCCATTGCCCTCTGCTAATCCATACACTAGATGCATGTCTGCCAGCTCACAGTTCGTATATCGATGCATGCTCTTCGTGTGGCGGCTATTGCTTGAATGAGTAAACCAGAAATTTTCCCTCTCGCCAACTTATGAACAGTGCCGTCTACCAACTTACGGTGATGTTTCCGGTTATGGGTTCCTATGCGATTCACATTCCTTTAGATGTTACCTACCTCCCCTAAACGTTTGTACCAATATATTTGAGACATCCTGTATATTTCATATTTTGGAATGGAATCCCTTTATTACTATGGGAGCCATAACTCAGTATTCATGTTTTCGGTATTTGCGGCATTTCTCAGGAACGTAACCTCCGCGAATAGCGGAATTTTACCATATATGCATATTTTTTGAAACAAGAAATATGAAATTTGCATTTCCATTAAGTGACCTTCCTACAAATGGTATTATGTAAATTTTGAAGCCTCATCATGTCAGTTAACTGCCTCCGTAGCCAGGTGGGAAGGAGCAGCAGTGCGTAGCACACACTTCTTGATTAGACTGGGGTTCGAGCCCGTCACCACCAAATATGGAGGATGCGGAAAGTTTAGGGAATGACGACCGCATATCCCGGAGGAATATGGCTTTAGTTGCTAATGCTCCTAAAAACCAAATAAACAAACAAACATGTCAGTTAAAGTGGCATTCTTTGTTATTGTTGTAGTGGTCGGTTTTTGATGCATCAACAACTCAGGCTGTATTGTACCATTGCGTATTTATAACACAATGGTACAGTATAGCCATTAGCCTGTTTGGCAAGATTTAAAAAAATCCACTTTTCCAAGAGAAAAACTGTGGCCATTTTGTTGTACAAATATTTGTGTGTTCACATACTGAGTGAATGAATGTAGTGCAGGCCAAAGAACCAAGAATAACTCAAGGGAATCCTACTCTCTCTCTCTTTCTGAAATTGGCTGACAGTTGTCTGATTGAGGTCACTATGAATTCCTCCAGTATATCACAGGACTCAAACCCAAACACCCTCTTTGAAAACAGTGACAAGTGGGAGAAACCACTATACTATCGTGGAGAATGCCTTCCCTTGTTTCTTAATGAGTAGAGATTCATTAAATTAGATGCTTTTAGGCATTTTTATGTTCATGAGCTCAGTTTTTAGTTCAGTTGAAAGGACAGTCCTTTTCTGTTTTAACTAGTTTTAGGCATAATTAAATGATTTTCATAATTGAATGATTAATAATTGATTACATTTTCCTAATTGATTGCTCACATCTGGTGAGTATGGGCTTGGCACACCCAGGGTTCTGGGCCGAATATCATCATTCTTCTCTTTCTTGGTGATTCCCTTCTACTTCTGACTCTTGTTCTCTCTCTCTCACAGGGTAACTCAAATTTTTTTGGCTGGTACAGCATAAGCCTCAGGTGTCCTTGTGAATAGGTACAGCATAAGTCTCAGGTGTCAATCACCATATGGCGATTAATATGAAAGTTAATTGATTATGAAATCTACAACAGTAGTGATAGAATGGAACTATTGCCCGGAACACACCCTCTGTTTCCACCTCTATATATATAGAATTGACATCGCTGAGTGATAAACAGCACTTTACTTTTAGTACTGATAAAATCAGATCAAATCACTGTGTTTAAGATTTTGTAATTGCTTAATTTGCATATAATTGATTATGAAAATGCCATAATTGATTATTTTGTTTATGATTCTCAGTTATGCCCATCACTAGTTATAACATAGTGACTGTAATATACAGATTAAAAAAATTTGGTGGTGAATGATAAAATTATCCATACAATTTTTTACAAAACTGAAGGATTATTGAAATTTCACTAAAGTGAAAATAGAAAGCACAGGTGGGATAAGTTTTCTGAGAATTTCAATGGTCTTGATTACAAGAGCATTACAAAATTTAAACAAATAATGTCTGCAAACAGGCTATGTATTTAATTTTGCTCCCCAACTTACTTTTCTAGGCCTATAGAGACCCAGTTAATCTGCAGCCTTGGATAACCCCAGGGGCTCACATTTGGTGAGCATGGGCTTGGCACACCCAGGGTCCTGAGCTGGATATCATCATTCCATTCTTCTCTTTCTTGGTGATTCCCTTCTACTCTCTCTCTCTCGCACAGTAATTCAGAATGTTTTTTTTTTTGGCTGGTGCAGCATAAGCCGCAGGCTTCCTTGCACCATAAAGCTAATAATAATAATCCTTAATAATCCTTTTGCCTGCAAGTCAATTGCTATATTCACTAGGCTACATTTAAGTCATACTTCAGTATAGAGACCTTGGCACACCCAGGGTCCTGATTTAATAACAATATTATTAAATGTTCTAGCAGTAAACTTTTCATGTATTCTTAACCAAAGGTAATGCAGCTTGTGATAGTCTTTTTTAGCACAAAATAGTTAGAGCAGTGGTTTCCAATCTTTTGTCGCACCTCCATAGCCAGGTGGGCAGGAGCAGCAGTGCGTAGCACACACTTCTTGATTAGACCGTGGTTCGAGCCTGTCACCACCAAATACGGAGGATGCGGAAAGGTCAGGGAATGACCACTGCATATCCCCAGAGCAATATGGTCTTATTTGCTAATGCTCATAAAAACCAAATAACAAACAAACAAACCCAATCTTTTGTCACTCAAGTCACACTTTAAGTTAAAAGACGAATATTATTGGCACACCGAAATAGTGATTGCCATTGAACTCAGTGGGAATTTTTCCTAATCTCGCGGCATACTTGAAAATGGGCACAGCATACTAAGTGCCTTAGCACACTGGTTAGGAACCATTGAGTTAAAGTATTCAAAAATTTTGATTGAATTATGTTAGAATAACTGTAAATGTTAGAAGTAATTATTCTTTACTTGGTAATAAGTATAACCTGGATCTTAAAAGTACCAGGACTCTGCAAGAATATAAGATATCTTGGCATTAACTTTGATATATGGATAACGAGGATAGACTGCTTTGCAAAGTAATTGTGAAGCATAATTGTATGAAGGTGATTAAAGCCACAGAAAAGTACTTTCTAGAATGCTCATCATCTGATCTGTAATAGTCATATGAATGACTTAAATGATCATATAGTGATAATATTTCATCATTTGTTTGAGGCATGGGGATAGATCTATAGAGCATGGCAAATAACTTTTTTTGATAGATTTGTTGGGGCGGCATACTGTTCTGTGAAGTGGCTATTATCATGCAGGAAGAATAACTTTTCTAGCACCCACAGTCCAGGATGATAATGAATATTATGCTTGGATGTATGAGAATATTTCTGTAGCAATTATGGTTAATAATTTTCCTTGCAGGAACAAATTATTTGTGAAATGTATGAGGTATGGCATTAAAGTTCCTGGACTGTTGCTATTGTGGTAGGCGCCTCTGTAGCCAGGTGGGCAGGAGCAGCAGTGCGTAGCACACGCTTCTTGATTAGACCGGGGTTCGAACCTGTGACCACCAAATACGGAGGATGTAGAAAGGTCAGGAAATGACCACTGCATATCCCCGGAGTAATATGGCCTTAGTTGCTAATGCTCCTAAAAACCAAATAATAACAACAACAACAGCTATTGTGGTCATGTTCAATGAATTTGAAAATAAATGGAGGTGGTATGTAGTGGTTCAAACTTACTCCAACAGATGGTGGTACAGAGATTGTCCAATAGGCTTACAGGTTGCAAGTAGCAACCAGCTTCGTTAGTAGCATTAACGTTGCGTGTCATGATTTTGCAATGGTGCAATGAACAGATATCAAATTTTGCTTTAACCTAGGAAATTCTGCAACAGAAACGTATGAAATGTTAAAAACTGTTTATGGCGATGAAATGTCAAGTTATACCAGTGTATTTGAATAGTATAAGTGGTTCAAAGACAGACGTGAAGATGGTTGCGATGACCTAAGCAGTGGGCATCTGTTAACCTCTCGAAATGAGGATGGAGTTGCAAAAGTTCAGGAAATTGGAAAGAGATCATTTTTGACCCTAATGGATGATCAGTTGTATATGAATAAGGAGATGATCCATCAAATTCTACATGAAGATTTAGGGAAAGGAAGGTCTGTGCAAAATTTGTGCTGCACTGCTTCATGGATGAGCAGAAGTAGTTAAGAGTGCCATCATGTGAAGACTTCATCCAGACTTGACAAGACAATCCTAATATCCTCAATTGTGTTGGCACTGGAGATGAGTGTTGGCTGTTTCAGTACAACCCATCACCAAATCCCAATTGTTTACAGAGGTCCATTGTCAAGATGATGCTGATCATGTTGCTGTTCAAACAAAGTAAGATTCACAAGGAATTTGTACCTGAGGGGGCAAGAGTCATGCTGCGTTTTATGTACATGTTCTTCAAAAACTATTGAAGCGCATTTCCCAGGTGGTGCCACAATTCTGAATGAAAGGCAGCTGGTTCTTGTTGCACAACAATGCCCCTGCCTGTTCTGCACTTGTGAAGATATTTTTGATGGAATGTGGTATTGTACAGGTTAACTATCTACCCTACTTTCCCAATCTAGCACCAGCAGACCTCTTCCTCTTTCCCAAGATTAAAACTGCCTTTAAGGAAAAGGCAGTTTTCATCATGGGAAAGATGTTGAGGACATGAAGAAAAGTATAACTACTGAACTGAATATCATCTCTTTGGATGACTTCATTGACTCTTTTTAGAAAGTGCTTTCAATCAGGTGGCGATTACCTTGAATAAAAATAAAACCATTTTTTTTAGCCCCATTCACTTTTCTTCCTTTTCTTTTTATTGCATCACTCTGCAAAATTTATTGCCATATCTTGTCCTTGACAGTTGAAAAGTGTTTAATTATAACACTGTCATTCCATTTAATGACTGAGAGCAAAGCTTTTTTAAGGGAAGCTTGTGGATACCCCTTCACTTTTCACTCTGTTATTCATTACCATAAGCTTGACATAATAAGTTGTGTTCTAATGAACACTTACTCATGTAAAAGAAAGTTTAATGTCCACACAATTTGTGCATTTTGACATACATTTATTAGCTGTGACAAGGTGATGCAATGGCAATTCAGTCCCTTCCCAATTTTGCTAACAGGAATGAACTCTTCAGAACTTAAATGGGGGTTGAAAAGTGAGTCTAATTGATGCCCTTTGTTAATTTGAGGGCAGAAAAAAAAATCATTTCTGGAACTTTTGATAGTTTTATATGCATTCCATTAAATTTCTAAAAATATTCATTCCATAATAATTTGTTCTAGAACATGTTTCCCAACTGGTGGTTCATGAGGAAAATATGGCAATGTCTTCACTTTTCTGTTTTACGGTTTTTTAATTTTAATTTCATTCTAATTTATTAAAAAAATAACACTACCAGACAAAATGTTTTTTTCAACAACTTTCGTGGAACGAAAGTTGGTTATTCTGAACAAAATTAATGTCCCGATTATGAAAATATTAATATTTTACTTCTGTTACGTTTACATCAAAAGATATACGCATTTCTTAAATTCCTTGTTTTTATACAATATCAGTATACATGATTGTAATTATTACACAATATATGTTACTTAGATATGTTCCCCACTCAATGATTTCCTTTTATACTCCAGATTGCTTTCCCGTTTAAGGAACCAACAGTAATCTCCCATCATGGCAGAGTCCGAGCAATCTTGGTATCATTTTTCCATTGCAGATACATCTTGGTGGAAGCACTCTTCTTGTTCATCACTGACATCCGCTAAGTTTTCAGGAAAGAAATCCAGATGGGAATGAAGGAAATGCATTTTCGATGACATTCGGCACTCCATGTTCTTGTAACATTTCAGCAAGTTTGTCACCAGTTGCTCATAGTTCTCTTCTTTTCTCTTTCTGAGGAATTGGTGTACCACAGCCTTGAAAGATCTCTATGAAGCCAGTTCAACATCATTTAGGTTTCTTTGAAATTCTTCATCTTTTAGAAGCTTTCTTATTCGAGGACCTATGAAAATTCCTTCCTTCAGCTTTGCATGAGATAAATTTGGAAACATTTTCAGTAAATATGCAAATCCTCTGCTTTCTTTATCCAGTGCCTTCATGAAATTTTTAACCAATTTAAGCATGATGTGTAAAGGGGGAAGAAAAACTTTTTGTGCATCAGCCAATGGAACATACCTTACATTGCTTTTGCCGGGAATATATTCATCTCTCTTGTCCCAGTGTTGTACGAAGTAGTGTTTGGGTGTTGCACGACTATCCCACAAACACAGAAAACAACAGTATTTAGTGAAACAACCTTGCAACCCAACATGCAGTCCAGTCACTTTGAGATCACCACAAATATTCCAACCATAGTCATTGTAACGTATAGCAGCAAGAATCTGGGATATATTATCGTAAGTTTCTTTCAGGCCAACAGCATGAACAAGAGGAATTGATGGGAAAGTATTTCCATTATGAAGCAATACTGCTTTCAAACTTAGCTTTGATGCATCAACAAACAAACACCATTCAGAGGTATTGTGATCAATGTTCAGTTCCTGCATAAGACCAGTGACGTCTTTGTAGACACAAACATTGTTTTCCATTGCAAAATATCTTGAAAACTCTTCATTTCGCTTACGGTATATTGTAATGTTTGTACCTTTGGCAAGTAAGTTCCACTGTTGTAGTCTGTATCTGAGTAATTCAACCTTCTCTTTGGGTAAGCCCAAGTCTCTGGTCAAGTCACTTAATTCTTCTTGTTCAATGTAGTGTGGGGCCTTTTCTTTTTGTGGCTTGTAGTCCAAATCATATGAAGTACATGGTTCTGCAACATCTGGTAAAACGATTTCTTCTGTACCTTCATCACTACTTCCAATACTCCAAGATTTTGGTCGCACAGGTACTGGCAGTTCTTTACCATGTGGCACTGGCCTAATTGCTGATGAGATATTTGGATATTTGATGCAGTACTTGCTCTTTTTGGAAATACCTTTTATTTTTGTCATGCAGAAATAGCAGTCATTGAATTGATTCTTGGGCTTGCACCACACCATAGGGATGGCAAAAGGTAATGCTCTTAGCTTGTCATATAACCACAGCCTTAAGTTCATTGTACATAATACAACAGATATGTGGAGCCCAATTTTTTTCTTGGTCACCAATCTTGCAGCTGAAGTACAATGAATATGCAACTTTTGTGTGACATTGTATATTTTCTTCCTCTGAGTTTTTGGGGTTAAGCGTCCACAAACATAGCAGAAGTTGTCTGGGTGATTGTCACAAGTTCTGTGCTTTGTCTTCTCCATTTTAACAATGCATTAACCTAAAAACAGTAAAAGCAATTGGTAAATTTGAACAGAAGGTGAATTGTTTTGGTGTAGCTTATCATACACTATATATTGAACAGTTGAATGGTATAATAAATTAATATTTGTAAAAGGATAAGAGAAGTTTACTTCGATATATGTAGAACACTTCCATATGATACTGATACTCTCCAGAAATGAAAATGAAAACAATTAAAAAACCGAAAATCTTACATTACAATAAGAAATAATTAACAATAATTAAAAATCAAACGAACACAATTAAAAATCAATTTAACGCAATTAAAATTAAGTAAAAAATTGGAAAACAATTTCCTTCCTGAAGCTGACAATGCCTTTTGATCATGTGTCATGATCACAGGAATGAAAATTACCGAATAGGGCTGAGCATGTAACTTAAATAGGGATTATTTGTCTTCGCACATGCACGTAAAGGACCATGAGTCGGAGATTAGAAATGGCTGTCAAACATTAACAGAATTCTCATGTAATTTAATTTTGACGGTTTCTGCAATTAATAGTTTCATATAATTACATTGGACACAAGTATTTTGGCCTCATTAAACAAAAAAGTGTTTTTCATTAACAGCATGAAAGGCTAATTCTGACGGTGCTGAACGAGAAGCATGAACTGAGGCCGCGTGTTGATTAACATGCGGAATCACGTTGATTAAAACGCATTCCGAGGAAACCGTGTAGAATCCTGATAAGACAAGTCGCAATCACTGCAAGAAATATTGTATACTAGATCATTTATTTGTGTTGAAAACGTGAAAGGACTGAGCGATTGTTCAGTAGTGTGTGTAATTTCCTTATTGGTCTGGCTACAATTTTAAATTCGGTATCTTTAAAGAATCTTTTAAGTTGTTTGTGCCACTGTTCAACATATGGGACAGAAACAAAGTATTTTTTGATATTACCATTGTTAGTTGGTGTATTTTTTTGTATTCTGTCCTTAGCTTGTACCCCAATTCTGTCTATTGTAGCAAGTGGGTAACTCCTGTTTAAGAATGTGCTGGTTAATATTTGTATTTCTGAGCCTAAAGCAGATTCCATTGTTGAATGTTTATAAGCATTGACAAATTGATTAAAGATAATAGATCTTTTGTGATAGTTGTTATAATTGCAGAAGTATACCAGTGTTTGTAGGTTTTCGATAGATGTTAAATTGGATTTTATTCACGTCCTGAGTAAGCGTGAAATTTAGAAAATTTAATGACTTAGTATCCGTATTCTCCCTCTCCAATGTAAATTTGAGTCTAGAATGAATATTATTAAATGAATGTAAAATGTCTTGGATAGTGCTACTATCGGTTATGACTAGAACATTGTCTAAATACCTCCCATAGTAGAAAAGGTGTCAAATATATACATTCAATCGTTGAGAGATAGATCTCCAATATTAGGCCACTCAGGTTTAACCCCATTGGCAAACCAAAAATTTGTTTATATACTTATAATGAATTGAAGGCCAGAACATACAATATTTCTGCACGTTTCGGTCAGGTAAAATTACATAAGATCAGATTTTCTGTTTGGCCTATTGTTTCCTACAGAAACTCGGCATTTTCATCCTTGGCCACACATGTAAAATAAAAAAATTTTCTATTTATACTCCGGGACGACCAAACGGTCAGAGGAGTTTACAAGATACACAGAATACAAGAAACAGCACCGTATTCAGCAGTCACGGTCTTGAACCCTAGTCACTCAAGGCACGTGTACTTGATGCACCTGTGCGCCTGACCACTAGGCTACGGCGGTATATAGCATTATAAAATCTTTAGACAGGCGATATAATTTGGGATTAAGAACTACGATACACTATTTAATAACCTTAAGGACTGTAGACTTGGTGGTAATGATAATTTATTCTCACTAGATGTTACCTCGTTATATATGAATGTAAACATTGAATACACATTAGATATTCTTTGGGATATGTTAAATAATAACTTGATACCAATTAATTATACGATGCTTCCTATTAAGGAAATTTTTCACTTATTTAAACTCTTAGTTGAAGCCAACTATATCACCTTACAAGACAAAGCATACAAACAAATTTTTGGTTTGCCAATGGGATTAAGCATGAGTGGCCTAATATCGGAGATCTATCTCTCAACGATTATCTTTAATCAATTTCTCAATGCTTATAAATATTCAACGACAGAATCTGCTTTGGGCTCAGAAATACAAGTATTAACCAGCAGATTCTTAAACAGGGTTTACCTTACCCACTTGCTACAATACAGAATTAGGGTACAAGCTAAGGATAGAATACAAAAAAATATGCCAACCAACAATGATAATATCAAAAAATACTTTATTTCTGTCTCATATGTTGAACAGTGGCACAAACAACTTAACAGATTCTTTAAAGATACCGAATTTAAAATTGTAGCCAGGCCAATACGGAAATTACACACTATACTGAACAGTTACTCAGTCCTTTCCTCATTTGCAACACAAATGAATGACCTAGTATACAACATTTCTTGCGGTGAGTGTGACTCATCTTATCAGGGTTCCACGCGGTTTCCTCTGAATGCATTTTAATCAATGTGATTCCGCATGTTAATCAACATGCTGCCGCAGTTCGTGCTTCTCGTTCAGCACCATCAGAATTAGCATTTCATGCCGTTAATGAAAAACATACTTTTTATTTAATGAGGCCAAAATACTTAGTATCCAACGTAATTACACGAAACTATTAATTGCAGAAACCGTTGAAATTAAAGTACATGAGAATTCTGTTAATGTTTGCCGGCTATTTCTAATCTCTGATTCATGGTCGAAGACAAATAATCCTTATTTAAGTTCCACCTCACCCCTATTTGGTAATTTTCATTCCCGTGATCACGACATATGGTCGAAAAGCATTGTCAGCTTCAAGAAGGAAAATCGTTTTGCAATTTTTTTGTTAATTTTTTACTTAATTTTTAATTGTGTTCATTTGATTTTTAATTATTGTTAATTATTTCTTACTATAATGTAAGATTTGATTTTTTAATTGTTTTTGTTTTAATTTCTGGAGAGTATCATATGGAAGTGTTCTATGTATCATATTGAGGTAAACGTCTTTGAAATTGTATTTCAAACAGTAATGATATTTTTGTACAGAATCCAGTTATCTAACTATATCGTAAAACCGAAACGTGATAGGAAATTTTAATGATTGATTTTAAATTCTATACATAAAACTTGACCAGCAACAACCATTGATTTGTCGGAGAGATGTTTCAGTTGATTTTCAGTTAAAAATTTGGTTGAAGACATGTCTCAAATGAGCTTCTTTGATTGAGCTAGAAGAAAGCCTGTCTGCTGTTTTGTGATAAAGCATTTGAATTTCTTATCCCCTTTTCAGCTAAATACATCCTGTGTGATAAAGCATATTTAACTTATTGCTTAAAGTCAAAATATCTTACAAAGCTTGACACATAGTCAGTTACAGAAGTCTGATTAGATTTAGCTAAATGGTTTTCTTCAAAATTTTTTGTTTCAAGAATGAAATTTCTTAGTTTGTGTTAATTTACTTTAACTACAAACTAATGACAGTATTAGATTGAGATTTTATTGTGAACATGCTGTGTGTTACAAAAGTGGCTGTTAACAATAAAAAATTTTTCTTAATTGCCACCTTCCAGTATCAATTTTTTATATATATATATATATATATATATATTAAATAATTTTAAAAAAAATAAAATATTTTAAATTATTTTTAATTTTTAAAAATCCACCTAGATTAAGTGATAAATTTGGTATATTAGCATTAGTAAAGGCATATGATGCAAGAAAGCAAGCTTATACAGCATCAGCCAAAAAAAAAAAAAAAACACTTCCCATTTCACCCATCCATTTGCTCTAAAAGTCTGTCCAATTCTTCCTTGAATTTATTTAAGCTATCGACTTCCACGATGACAGATGGAAGTTTGTTTTTGCAATCAACTACTCGCTGGCAAAAAGCAAATTTCTACACATCTATTCTACAACTGTCTTTCCTCAGTTTGAATTTATGCCCCCTCAGGATTGTAATCTAAGCAAGAGGAATAATCCTAACAGCATTGAGCCTGCTCAAACCATTCAAGGCCTTATACACCTCAATCAGATCACCTCACAGGTACTTAGTCTCCAGATGCTGCAATTTGCAGAACTTAAGCCTTTCTTGATAAGAGAACCCCTTCGTTTCCCTCACCAATCTTGTTGCCCTTCTCTGTACTTGTTCTAGCAATTCTACATCCTTCCTAAAATGAGGGCCTAAAATGATTGCCTTATAAAAACATTTGCTATTTTACTTATTGTGAGACTCAAGGCATTTATAATAGTGTAACAATGATGTTTTAACTAGCTTGAAATTCTAGAGATAGCAATGAATCCTTGGAATGAAATGTAGTGATGAACATAGAGAACCTTAATGAAAATGGTTCATTATTTTCAAAATGAAAATAATTGATTATGGCATTTTCATAGTAACAGTGTGTGAGTGTGTGGTTCAATAAAGAATCGCCCTCACCTGCTTCCACATATCACAGAGTCATGATATTTTGTTTGTAGCATCATACATATCTCTGTACTAAAGGTGTAAAATTTCAGCCCTGTGTCTTAATTTGTTTTTCTCTTACAGAGCTGAATGTGTGACAAAGTAGCATCATGGACAAAGTTGAAGCCACAGCTGTAATCCGGTATCTGTTCTTGAAAGGGAAATCTCCTAAAGAAATCCACGGGAAATTTACTGCTGTATATAAGGATTAAGCCCCATCCTATGGCATTGTGTGAAGCACTGGCATAGACAATTTAGGTGTGGTTGGACATCGCTAGAATCTGAGCCCATTCCAGGTTATCCCCATTCAGCCATTGATGACCGCACGATCAGAAAAGCGGAGTCGTTAATCATGGAAGATCGCTGGATATCTGTGTGTGAATTGTCCCAGGAGATGAAGATTAGTGTGGGCTCTGTTGAAACAGTCCTTCATGACCAACTCCATTTACGGAAATTGAGTGCAAGATGGATTTCCCAATTATTGACTGGTTTCCAGAAGGCTGATCGACAATAGAAATCATGAGTTGTTAGCCCTGTGCCAAAAAAAATGAGGAAGACTTTTTCTCTCATCTAATCAATCAGGATGAAAGTTGGATACACCATTTCGACCCTGAAAGTAAAAAGCAGTCCACGGAATGGCGACATCATGGTTTCCCCCCCCCCCCAGGAGGCAAGGGTCCAAGTTTCTGCAGGAAATGTCTTGCTGACAATGTTTTGGAATGAGAAAGGCGTAATAATAACTGATTACCTGCCGAAAGGTAGAAAAATTACAGGTGCCAATTATGCCAACTTATTCACAATATTACGGAAGAAAATCAAAACATGTAGGTGTGGCATGCTGTCCAAAGGTGTGAGAATGCTTCAAGACAATGCCCCAGTTCACACTTCTGAAATTGCAACAACACAAGCGGCCACTTGTGGATATGAAATACTGCACCATCTAGCCTACTTACCCGATCTTGCACCATCGGACTTCTTGTTTCCTTTCCTCAAATCATTTCTTCGGGGGACCCACTTCCCTGGCAGCGAGACACTCATTTCTGCAACAGAGTCATGGTTCAAAGACCAACCTCACCACTTCTACAAAAATGGTATCCGTAGCCTCATCCATCGAAAAATGGGAAAAATGTGTAAATCTGCATGGTGGCTATGTAGAGAAGGACTAAAACCTGTGCCAAGAATCAACACGCCAGTACCTTTGCAGCTAGGTCAGGGCGATTCTTTATTGAACCACCCCCGTTTATGTGTGTGTGTGTGTGCGCGCACATATATACAGGGTGATTCACTACCAGTGCGACAAACTTGCAGGAGGTGTAGGGGCACAAAGACGAATCGGAATCACATAGCATTGCAGGGTCCAAAATGCCTTCGTCATGTGGTAGAGGATGTTGAACGGGAGGTCGCGTGAACAGCGATCCCGCTGGAAGTCAGATTTGCGAACCGTTTCTGTTGAAGAAACCAAGTAGCAAAAGTCCTCCGGCGTGGATAATCCACAGGCTCCAATGATTGGACGCGTTGCAGATGGTATGAACTCATTTGGTTTGTTGACAGTATCCTCCATACAGTGGATTGGGAAATATCAAATTGTTGGCCTATCGCGCGAGTACTTGTACTCGGATTGCTTTCTGCAAGACGTAGGACATTCTCCTCATTGTCTGGCGTCCTCGTCGTTCGCTTTCGATTCATGGTACCTCTCGTGAAACAACCAGTCTCACTTTACCTTCTGTGCACACGTGCGAAAATCGTATGATGAGGAGCACGCCTGTGCAGGAAACATTCCTGGTACAGCGCAGAGCGGCGTGTCCATTACAGTCCGCAGCTCCATATGCGAGGTGCATGTCGGCCAGTTCAACATTTGAACACTCGTCCATCCTACTGCCTCGGGAACCGGTTCACAAATGCTGACTTCCAGCAGGATCGCTGTTCACGCTACCTCCTGTTCAACGTCCTCTACCGCATGATGAAGGCATTTCGGACCCTGCAATGCTATGTGATTCCGATTCGTCTTTGTGCCCCCCCCACCTCCCACAAGTTTGTTGCACTGGTAGTGAATCACCCTGTATATATACATACATATACACACACTATTGTTGTTGTAGATTTTGTAATCTACTAATATGCACATAATTGTTAGGCTGTTCCTGCTGATAAGACAAGGGGCATCTGATGAGTATGGGCTTGGCACACCCAGGGTCCTGAGCTGGATATCATCATTCTTCTCTTGGTGATTCCTTTTTACTTTTCTCTCTTTCTCTCTTTATTTTATTTTATTATTTTTTTTTTTTGCTGGTGCAGCATAAGCCTAAGACTTCCTTGCACCATGTGGCTAATAATAATAAGGATCACTACACAAAGAACTTTCTGAGTTCATCTGGGCCAAACTATCAAGATTAGTCTTTCCAAAACTTGGCAGGTGATACCTCAACATTAACCCTGGATGAGTGCAAGTGCAGCCCAAAATTTAATTTTGAGATATCTTTCTAATAATCCCAGGGGCTCACATCTGGTGAGTATGGGCTTAGCACATCCAGGGTCCTGAGCTGGATATCATCATTCTCTCTCTCTCTCTCTCAGGGTAATTCAGATATTTTTTTTTGCTGGTGCAGCATAAGCCTAAGGCTTCCTTGCACCATATGGCTAATAATAATAAGGATCACTGACACAAAGAACTTTCTGAGTTCATCTGGGCCAAACTATCAAGATTAGTCTGTCCAAAACTTGGCAGGTGATACCTCAACATTAACCCAGGATGAATAATGTGGGGTGCAAGTGCAGCCCAAAATTTAATTTTGAGATATCTTTCTAATAACCCCAGGGGCTCATACCTGGTGTATGGGCATGGCACATCCAGGGTCCTGAGCTGATATCATCATTCTTCTTTTTCTTGGTGATTCCTCTCTCTCTCTCTGTCTCTCTCTCTCAGGGTAACTCACATTTTTTTTCTTTGGCTAGTGTAGCATAAGCCACAGGCTTCCTTGCACCAATAATAATGACAACACTGTTAATGTTGGTTGCCCTTGACTTCTCTCAGCTCAGTTCAGTTGGTAGATCTCCTAACATAAAATTATTTATATGTTTACGTATCAACATATTTGTGAGCAGAATTGCTCCTCATAATATAAAAGCAGTTATTGGGTAAATTTTTGTCCCAGGGCCAGGATCACAACAGTAGCATGATCTGCATAAAATGGTACAGGCAGTTTGCCAGGACAAGAAAATTATTTTGTGTATAAAATGTAACAAATGATTCTTACAAATTTAAGTTTTAACTTTTCTGTTTATTTTTTCTTAATAGATATGAATGTCTGTATGTGTAAAGAATTTTTTGTATAATTTTTTATTGCTTCTAATCTCAATTTTAAAAGATATTTCAATAATTTTAATTATTTTTATTCTTTTAATATTATCATATATATATATAAACAAAGTTTGGAGTGCACATTACTCAGAACATTCTGCAAACCTCACATTACTCATCCAAACTCAATGGTCACAAATTGTTTTTGAGCGAAGCAGCAGCCAACTATTGATATTTAGGCATTTTGCTATTGATAATTATTAATTTGAAGGTTTGTGTAGAAGTTTGAGGAGGACATTGTAATCTCTGAATATTCTGTAATTGATTGTGTTTATTACAAAACACAGTATTCAAGAAAAGCTTTCCCTTATTATTTTCGTATAATTACTCTAAGGTTCTGGCACAGCATTTATAGAGACTGAGTAAATGATTTGGAGTTTTTTTGCAATTTCCATGGTACTGTATTCCAATACAATTTTCTAATTAGTGCATATTGTTTTTCATATTTATTTATATCTAGTTCCTTCTGTGCTCATTTTTTAATATATCTGTAAGTATATATTAAGATAAACTATAATCAGTTTTTTTTTTTTTAATTTGAATATAGTTTTGTGTGATACTATATATGACAAGCACTCCATTGCCTACAATTTTATTCTTTGAAGAAGAGAAAACTTATATCAATCCGCTAGACAATCATGGAACAAAACATTCCTTTCCACATATAAGCGATAATCCTTCAGTGGAGTTGTCGGTAGTCATTCCAGCTTTTAATGAAGAAAAGCGGTGTAAGAAAATTATATAGTTAATGCAATTGTTAAAGAATATTTTGAATTATTGGTGCAGATTTTCTTGTATTAACAATGATTCAGGAAGTATTGCTGTTAAGAATTTTTGTAAAGCCTGGTAATACATTTTGAGGATGTGGAAGAGCTTAGAGCATAAATTATCCCCATGTTTAGTCACCTTTAAATATATTTAATATCTGTACATGGATAAATTTATTTAATTTGATAAATATTTGAAATTTATCTGAAAATTATTTGAAAAATAATAAAAAAAATTTATTTGAAAATATAAAAATTTGATAAACAGATATTAAATTTAATATCTGTACATTTTAATAATTTTATTTACTAACTCCACAGTTTTCAAAAAATTTTTTTTCATCTTCACAGAGCAAAAACAAAAATTTCTTTGTGTAATTTTGTGTATTTTATCACTTATTTTATTTTTATATTACTTGGTAAGACATTGGTATTCCAATGCAATTTTCTAATTAGTGCATATTGTTTTTCATATTTATTTATATCTTGTTCCTTCTGTGATTATTTTATGGATGTAGTTAAAATTGTAAATTTTATTTAATTTTTACTATTAAAATTAGTTTTGTTTATCCTGTTTAGTCATTGTGGTAAGAAATTCATTATATATATATATATATATATATATATATATATATATATATATATATATACAGGGTGTTTCAGTTAAACGTTTCAGAACTTCTAAGAGGGGTAGGGTACATCCTGACAACTCAAAATCATATAGCAATGTGGGGTCGGAAATGCTTTCCTGAAGCGGTGTTGTACACAGAAGCACCATAAAAAGAAAAGAGACCGTAAGTGAGAAATCGTTTTAATAATACATGAAAAGAAGCAAAAGGTACATGGATTAAAGTAAGTGTTCGAAGTTTCTTCCACGGGCTACAATGCACGCCTCACATCTCCGACGCATGGACATCCGAACATTCTGGAATACTCCAGGCGAATTTCGAATTTCTTCGGCAGCTACTGCGATTCTTGCAACCAGCTCCTCAGCATTGTCAACAGGGGTGTCATAAACTAGCGATTTCATATGACCCCAGAAATAAAAATCAAGACATGATAGGTCGGGTGACCGAGCAGGCCAACGCACGGGACCACCACGTCCGATCCACTGTTGACCAAATGTGACATCCAGGTAGTTACGAACATCTCCGCTATAATGGGCAGGGGCTCCATCGTGTTGGAACCACATTGTCTGTTGCGTCGATGCAGAAATCTGTTCATCTCTCAAAAGTTGTGGCAATACTTGCTGCAGAAAGATCAAGTAGATAGGTCCGGTTAGACGACACGGTAACAGGTAAGGTCCGATGAGGTGATCTCCCATAATACCGGCCCATACATTGACCGAAAATCGAATCTGTGCTGCACGACGTCGTATTGCATTCGGGTTCTCGACCGCCCAGATATGGTCGTTATACGTGTTGAAAATTCCTTCCCTTGTGAAGGTTGCCTCATCGGAAAACAACACTTCAGCAGGAAAAAGGGGATTTGTAGCACATTTTCCAAGGTACCACTGTGCGAAAGCAATACGAGGTTGAAGAAACTTCGAACACTTACTTTAATCCATGTATCTTTTGCTTCTTTTCATGTATTATTAAAACGATTTCTCACTTACGGTCTCTTTTCTTTATGGTGCTTCTGTGTACAACACCGCTTCAGGAAAGCATTTCCGACCCACATTGCTATATGATTTCGAGTTGTCAGGATGTACCCTACCCCTCTTAGAAGTTCTGAAACGTTTAACTGAAACACCCTGTATACATACATACATACACACACACACACACACTTTCAACTTTCACTCTGACTTCAACGAGGGAGGTGCCAGTAATATCTCCAACAAGACCATCGGCGATCATTAGCCGCAGTAGGTTATGAGAGCTGCCAACCCACTAGAGTCCCATTGCTAACACCATGCCTCAACTGGGCGAAAGAACATCGGCACTGGACCTTGGATGATTGGAGATGGGTCTCCTCGTCTGATGAGTCCCAATTCCAGTTGTTTCAAGCAGACTGGAGGGTGCACATATGGCGGAAACTGCACGAAGCTATGTACCTGTCATGTCAACAAGGAACTGTTCAGGCAGGTGGACAGGAACTTCCCTGGACAAAAAATTCAAGAACTTCCCAGGGAATTAATTTTGCTTCTTCAAGGCATCTGTTCAGTTGAAGGAAGGTGGAAGAGATGATGATCTTCTTTTTCACAGTAATGGTTTGGGGCATGTTCAACTGGCACACGTTGGCACACAACCTGGAACATTCAGATATGCATCCAGACGTACGTCTGGATGCATATCTGAATGTTCCAGGTTGTGTCCATCCTTGCAGACCATATGCATCCCTTCATGGTAATTGTGCACCCACAGGGCAATGGACTTTTCCAGCAGGACAATGTGCCTCCCCTCAGAACCGTGGTGACTAGAACATGGTTTGAAGAGCATTCCGCAGATTTTACCACTATGGAATGGCCTCCCAGTTTACTGGACAGAAACCCTGTGGAGCATCTTTGGGATGCTGTGGAAAGGTCTGTTTGAGCTTTGGATCCTCCACCCAGGAATGCAATGGAATTATGGACAGTGGCAGCAAACATGGATGGAAATACCTGTGGAACACTTTCATGAACTAGTGGACTCAGTGTCTCGCCATGCGACTGCCCTTATCTGGGCGAGAGGTGGGCTCACCTGTTACTAGATAGGTATTCCATGATTTCTGTCCACTCAGTGTATATTTTATGGCAGCACCTCCAAATATTATACTCTAGTTTCATGTCATGGAAGAGTCTGGCTGGCATCCAGTTATTTAAAAAAGTGTGTTTTTCAATTTACATTTTGCTTGCTGAAATAAAAGAGATGATTAAAAAAAAAAAATGTAAAAAGCACATTTCTAAAGTGCTGCAGAGGGAGTTTTATTTAAAAAAAAATAAAAATACATTTTCAATATAAAAAATGGATTTCACACTGTTGTGTTCATAACAGATTGAAATTAAAGGTGGAATAAAAAAGTGAACAGTTTGAATTATTTCTTGCTAATTTTTAAAGTTATAAACGGGATAAATTTTTCCAAGTGCCTGTGTGATCCTCAAAAAATACTGATGTGTCCGGTTAAAGGTTAATAAAAAGCTATTACAAATTACTGTTTGTTTCTATTTTATTACCCCTATATATATAAAATGTAAGCATCCTGTCATAAAGCTGGATCTATGTGTAAGGAGACATCATTAACAGATTTTTCATTGTACCATCCCTATTTTATTTTATACATATATTCTTCAGCTCTGTTTCAAATTCTTTTTTATTTTCCTCTGATCTGCTGTTTTTTTTGTTTTTTTTTTTTATCAAATTAATCCATTTTTCTCTTCAGTAACCATTGCAGCTTGATTTTGTATACATGTAATTATAACACTATGTAATTTTTGAATACATACTGAAATATTTTCCACTCTCATTTTGGATTTTTCTTCTTGTCTGATTTTTTTTTCTTGCTTTTTGCCAACTTGCATATTCTCTTATCAGTTATTTTTATTAATTTTTTATTTTGCTTTTAGTTATATTATAAATAAACAAATTGTATTTGGCTGCATAATTTTGTAAACAAATTTTATTTCTTCATATTATATTTCTTCAATTTTATTTCTTCAAATTAATGTCTATGCACTTAAATTTCAGTAACCCCTATGCTAAATGAGTGCCTACAATATTTAGAAGATAGGAAGGTAAGAACAATTTTTATTCATATTTTTCTCAATAGGCATATATGACCTTAAATTAAGGAAGGAGAGAGACTGAGACTGCTTATCATATTTTAAATTAAAGGCAAAATAAATTTGACAAAAGCAGTGGGAATAAAATTTTTAATTGCTTTAAAAAATATACAGTGGATTCCGGTTCTTTGGGCCACTGGTTAATCGGGGCAGCCGTTTAACCGGTGGCAAATCTTAAAAAAACAGAACCCAATCGAGAAAATAGCCAGGATTTATTTCGCTTGATTGGAACAACATGCCGTTTAATCGGCGCAGGAGACAGTAGCACTGGAGATTACCCTACGATTGTCTCCTACCGAACCACATGGTTTGGTCGGATTTCTGGAGGTCACAATCATAAAACAATTAACAGTCACCTGTTTATTGGGCTTTTCTGTTAGTGCAATCTATCATAAATGGATAGTAAACTCGATCTTATTGAATTTGCGATAATACTGGCAGCTGGAATTGTGGGTTATTATGGTGAAATGTGTTTACACTTCCATGGAATCTTCAATCATATAAAAAAATTAATTTTCAGAATCTTCTCTTCATTCCTATTTTTAAAGCTTCGTAACTTGTTACTCTGTTTTCCGTGCGCATATCATGTTACTTGCAATTTGTGTGTGCCGAGTTCTTTGTTATTGATTACTTATCTTTTTACATTTTAACCCCACCCACAAATGTCAGTGAACAGAAATGTCAACTAGTTAGTATGTACATATTACAGTACGTATTAATTATTCCGATTATCACGTATATTCTTCCGATTTTCGGGTATCATTTAATTTTTTAATTGGTAAGGTAATAAAGGGTAAATTTGTGCTTAATATATCTTTACTTTTATAGCCTGTGGATAATATTCCTCCTATTTTCGCTAATTAGAATCGCTGTTTAATAGAATTAAAATTCAATTCCCAAATGTGACCACAATGACCGGCTACTACATCGTATAGTGAATGGTACTTTACTATGGTGACTCCATCGTAATGTGGTTTGATTGTACAGTGAACCAATTGTAAAGCAGAGGTCCATTGTATTTTTAACTTTTTTTACGTGAAACTTCGGATAATTAGGGCAGCCGCTTAATCAGGCCAAAATGCACTAGTCCCGATGTGTCCCAAATAACTGGAATCGACTGTATATTTTTTTCATTAGAATATAAATCATGGAATTCATATATTTGAGATAGATTTATTTTTTATAATATAATTTCTTTAAGGTAAAAACAGGTAGAATTTATTATTTAGAAATATAAAATACATTTAATTTTTGATATATTTTATTTTTTATTTGATCATTATATGCAGCACTCTCATAAAATTTCATTTAGCTTATGCAAAATGGAGTTTGGGGATCCTACCCAGTATTAAACTGCCAGAAATTGCCTAATCTTATTGCCCTAGGCATCCCTGTACTCTCAGTACATGTGTGTAATTACATTCTCAGTACATATCTTGAGCCATTCTTGATTGTATGGAACTCTACAAGACCAGTCAGCTTCATAATTTTAATTTTCTGATACACCTTTAACTGTCTTCATTTAGTTATTGCATACTGCATAACCAGGCCTATCCATTTAGTTTGCCTGGAGTGGTTCTGCCGTGAACAACTTGAGTGTGTTCTTATGGGGCTCACATCTGGTGAGTACAGGCTTGGCACACCCAGGATCCTGATCATAATTCTTCTCTTTCTTAGTGATTCCCTTCTGGCTCTCTCTCTCTCTCTCAGGGTAACTCAGAATTTTTTTTTTTGGCTGGTGCAGCAAAAGCCTCAGGCTTCCTTGCACCATATGGCTAATGATAATAATAATATACATTCTGTTTTGACTGTTATACCAGGAGAGAAACCTTGATAACAGGAAGATTGCATTTGCAAATGAAATGCTGATAAAGCAAAACTGAAGATATGACATATTCTTAAATGTCAATCAGTTGTTATTACCACCAATAAGACCGTTACATATAAAACCTATATGTTTTGTTCTTCATGTCCTTGAAAAAAAAAATCTTAAATAATTGGAAACTCATAGAAGGAACTTTATGTGCTTTAAATGCACAAAAAAAATAATCATAGTAAAAATGTGGTAATAGATGACTACGGTTAAGTACTGATAATGAGATAGTTGAATTGAATAAAAAAATATTTATTGAAGGCACAGTGGTGTTCACTGTGTAGACCAAATCTGATGGTCTTGCAAAACAGTTATATCACGGAAGTGTTAATTTTAGAGCAGTGTGATTCTGAAGCTAATTCATTCACTAAACCAGCGTTTCCCAAACTGTTCCGTGATAAATCGTAATTAATAATTAAACAAATAAAATAAATAAATAAATTTTGCAAATTTGTAGTGTACACCACTTTTGTATCATTATAATTTTTAACTTTTTTTTTTTGGTTATTAATATACTGGCATAGACTGCAGAATCAAATGTAATCAAATATACCGTGGAACACTTTATTTTGGCGGGCTTTTGCATACAGAAGTATGCCTAGATGTAATGACATCTACGAAAAAGTAGCAATGTAGTGATCTAATATGCCATTCGTATGCTATTTAGCCTGGAGTATACGGGTTGAAGGAGAGGAGGAAATGAACCGATATCATAACTAAACACACTTGTTTGTATAATTTTTTTTTGATAATTATTAGTATTTCGAAATATTATTATTAAAATATGTGACCATGAATTTGTGGTTGAAAAAAGGAACTTTAAAACGAGAAGCAAAGTACTTCTAGTATTGCAACTGTGGTCGACGAAAACGAACACAATATTGTCACACTTCATCAAAGTGAAGATGAACAATCCCAGCCTTTTGTTCCCCGAAAATCTGAAGTGAAAAAACAAGAACCAACTACTAAAAGACCAAAACAAAAGTATAATGACAGTTATTTGAATTTTGGCTTTACATGTGTTGGAAATAAAGATGCCCGATACACAGTGCATCATATGTAATAAAATATTAGCAAACAGTTCTTTGGCTCCCTCAAAATTTGTGTTTCGTAAGTGTTCTGTAAATATGTTGTGAGATGAAAGTGTTCCATGAATATGTTGTGAGATGAAAAGTGTTTCGTGACTAAAAAGTTTGGGAAACGCTGCACTATACCATATCTGAAATTGAAATTATTAATTGTGATGGTCCTTGCAATTAGGGCCGACCGGGCTAGCCGGGTGGGTAAAGTGCCTGCCTGGCAACCCAAAGGTCGCGGGTTCGATTCCCGCCTCGGGCTTGGATCAAAGTACTGCAAAAACCTTGGGAGGTGCATTATGGCCACAGAAGCCTATGTGCCAACAACTACCAAAAAAAAAAAAAAAAAAAAAAAAAACCTTGCAATTAGATAAAACTTGACTTGGCAATCTGTTGAACTGATTATAACTCTGTATGAAATGGCCATTTTTCTGAACTCTGTATGAAATGGCCATTTTTCTGAACTCTGTATGAAATGGCCATTTTTCTGAACTCTGTATGAAATGGCCATTTTTCTGAACTCTGTATGAACTTGTTTGTATAAACTTTGTTGGGATTGTAGGTAAGATTTCTAGATGGATTATAGGGTAGCCGCAGGGCAGGAAGCAGAGGTTGTAATTAATGGTTACTCTTCAGGGTGGATCTTCAATAATTATTCTTCAGATTGGACCTTCAGTGGTTACTCTTAAGATTGGATTCTCAGACCCTTATTGATCTGATTAAGGTCTGTGAGGATCTGAAAGGAGGAAGCAAAATAATTGAGAGCAAAATTTCACTGTTTTAAATTATTCCAAAGCTAGGGACCATAAATTCAAATTATGAAGGAAGAGGTTTAATTGGATTATAGAAAGTTTTCTTTTAGCCAGTGAGTTGTTAATTATTGAAATAAGTTGCTCCCTGGGTAGTTGATGCTGTCAGCTTGGGAAAATTCAGAGGTCAGCTGGATAGGTGCCAATGTGAGGAGAGTATTACGTCAGTAGTTTATTTTTTTTTTTTGGCTGCAGCAAAAGGCTATGGCTTTCTTGCCCAATATGGTCAATCAATGCTAATTCTGTTTGTATATTCTAACCAAGTCCAAATTCAATGTTAACATGTCTCCATTACAAATCGTGTCACAGCTTCTTCAACTTGTGGAAATCTTCCTTTCTTAGGCCCTGTAAAGCACTTGGTTGTTGCTTTGCACAAAAATATGGAATTGCAATCATTTCTCCAACGACGAACATTTACTTCACTAATGTCAAAATGTCAACCTGCAGCTCTATTTCCATGTTCTTTTGCATACACAATAACTTTTCGTTTCAATGTGGCTTCGTAGTGCAATCTTTTCAACAACATTTTAATGTGCAATAAGGGATCAAAATGAACAAAATACAGTAACTCCACTTCTTACGTACTTTTGAAGATATAAACAAAACTTCCTAGTTTTCGCTGAGTGAACTCCGCTATAATGAAATAATGGTGGCTTCACGTTTTGAAAGCACGTGAAATCACAACAGCCACTTTATTCTCCAGTGGAATTGGAGAATGCAATAACGGTCAAAGTTGGAAGTGGGGTTTCTGTGTAAAACCAAAACGTGTGGTGCCGACCGGACTAGCTGGGTGGGTAAAAGTGCCTGCCTGGCAAACCAAAGGTCACGGGTTTGAATCCCGCCTCGGTCTTGGATCAAAGTACTGCAAAAACCTTGGGAGGTGCATTATGGCCACAGAAGCCAATGTGCCAACAACTAACTAAAAAAAAAAAAAAAAAAAAAAATGCGTGGTGCCGTGTGCAAAGTGCAGGAAATTCACAAAAAAAAAAAAAACTGCGATTGTAAGACGCCATCGATTCTAAGACGCACCCCGTTTTTAGAGAGAAAAAAAGTGCGTCTTAGAATCGAAGAAATACGGTAATTAATTACCTCAGCTCCTTTTTAAAGAGAAAAATGCAGTCAGTCACATTTAGTATTAGTATTATCTATATAGTATTAGTATCAGCAAATTCTGCAATGAAGCAAGCTTTATGCCATTAGTCACAAAAAAAAAAAAAAAACGTATCCCGCCTCACCTTTTCTATCCCCTTTAATAATTGTTTCTTCAATTTTATTCAGATTTACCCACTTCAACAACACCAGATGCAGTTTGTTCCTACAGTCAATCTCTCCTCTCTTTGGCTGAAAGCAAATGTTTAGATATCTGTCCTACAACTATCTGTTTTCAATTTAAATTTATTTCACTTTATGCGTGTTGTCCAAGAAAGAGTAAGGATGACATCGGCATTTAGTTTACTCAATCCGTTTAAAGCTTAAAACTTTCCAATAAGGTCTCCTTGCAGGCACCTAGTTTCCAAGAGCTGTAATGAACTGAAGTCTTCTGAGGTGAGAGTAATCTTTTGTGTCCTTGAATAATCTGGTTGCTCTTTTCTGCAACCATTCTAAATGGTCCACATCCTTCTTAAATAAGGCTTGCAGATCTGTATACAGTACTCAAGATGCAGCCTGAGCAATGCCATATACAATGTTATGATCAGCTCCTTGTCACTGCTGGCAAAATTCCTATATAACCATCAACAGAAAACCACGAACTGTCCTAACAGTCTGTCTGCACTGCTCAAAGACCATGCTGGACAGTACAATAATTACCCCTTGGTCTCTTTTGTTCACCACCTCCATGAATGTTGTATGACTCAATTGGCAAGTTATTCTGGGAATACTACTAAAGATATGCAGTAAATTGCATTTACTAGTGCTAAACCTCAATTGCCTCTTCTCAGCCAAATTTTTCTGTCATGTTGCTGTATTATTTATGCCTTGGTTTTCCTCTCAATCTTTGTATCAACTGCAGACAATCTTTGTATCAACTTAGTCAATAAGCTTGATCCTTCAGCAATATTATTCATAAATATTGAGAAAATAAAGGGCATAGCACTGAACCCTGAGGGACTCCACTAATAATATTAGTCCCATTAATAACTGGTCCATCTTCTGACACTCAACCATCTCTCTTTGAACGTGTACAAGGAGTTGTCTTTTTAGGTGATCTTCAAACTTGGACTAATATTCAAAGTGTGGTCTTACAATTGCCACAAGTATACTAATCTGGAAGATTCTCAATCTCATGGTTGTCAGTTATGAAAACTGAATTTCAGTCGTGTATTGGTACCTCTAAGGTATAACTTTCCTGCAATGATTATAACCCAACATGAATTCAGCAGTACTTAACCTGCCATTTACAGTTCAGTTGATTTGTGATAAATGCATAGTTTTGCCGATAATCGCACATTGTATTCCACTTTTCATTTTGAGAAACCTTGTCCTGCTCAATCAGCTTCAACTTCTCCAAAATCTGCTACTAATTCTCTAAATGCCAATCTCCAGGTAATTCTCCTGTGGGGCAAAGGCAACTTAGTTGATTTCAATCCTTCTAAAACTCAGTCTTGTCTTATATCTCGCAAAAAGGATTCTTCTGCTCCTATGCTTATCTTTGGTGACACTCCGATTTCTAGGCAAAATGATATATCTCTTTTGGGGATTACCCTGACTTCTAATCTCTCTTGGCACAAGCACATTACAAATATTGCTTCCTCTGCATCTAAAAAATTTCGTTTTCTCTTTCGCTCTCGGCATTACTTTTCTTCCAAATAGCTGCTCACTCTGTATAAATCGCAAATCCGCCCTGCTATGGAACATTGTTCCCACATCTGGGGTGGTGCCCCCAAAACCTCACTCTCTCTCTCTCAGGCTTCTTGATTCCATTCAGAGGAGGGCAGTTAGGTTAATTAATGATTCATCTCTAACAGAGTCTCTCCACTTGCTTTCTCATAGACGTACTGTTTCTGCTGCATGCCTCTTCTATAGATACTTCCATGGGCACTGTTCTTCTGAATTGGCTTCTATAATTCCCGCTCTCTCTTTCAAAACAATTCAAACACGTGCCGCCACCAGCCAACATCCATTTACTGTCCAACTTCAAACCCACAGAACCAACTTTTCAGCTTCCTCATTTATTCATTCAACTGCTGTTTTCTGGAACAACCTTCCTTCATACATATTTCCTGAAAATTGCAGTCTACAGAAGTTCAAGTCTAATGTCAACAAATATCTTCTTTCGTCTTCTCAACCTCCAACCCAAGCACGGTACTAAGTACTATAGGTTCTAATACCTCTCATGTTTGGGGTTTTCATTAAAAAAAAAAAATGCATCCACTCACTAAAAGCTCTTGCAGAAAAAAAAAATCTTTGTACCCTCATTTTATACTGTTTTGCAAGTAGATGTTCTGACAAGTCTCAGGCGCTAGAAAAGTGCCTGAGACTTGCACTAGAAATCAGTTTTGGTATGCACATGGTAATGAGCCAACACCTCCAACCTACATTTAGGACCCCCTAAATTTGGATACCAATGAGCATTCTTAAAAAGAGGCAAACCTTTGACTTCTGGACTGCTAACCTAGCCTGATCTTATTTCCCAACCTCTATGCCCTCTACAGCTGGTAATGGATGACTAGCACCAAAGATTTTGGCAACCAGTTAAAAGACACTTCTGCTCTGCTATACTTAATGATTACGGGGCAATGTTGTTACAGGGCAATTAGTTAGGATTAAATTTGAAAGTGTCTGCAATTCTTCCCAGACATGATAGGAGTAAGTGCACAATGAGAGCCTTGTTAATTGATTTGGCCCTGGAGAGACTGTGCAAGGTATATGCTATAGAATTTTTCTCAGTGTGGTCTGTGCTTGCTAATAGGAGCGATTATTTCTACAGGGATGGGATGAACTAATGATGGGATGAATAGGGTGCTATTCCTGCACCCCTTCTTAACTAGAAGGGGTGAAGGGGTGCAGGAATATTTGCTGATGCTACTGAAACAGTGTTAGGTGTGTTGGAAAACTGCTAGTTGGGGGGGATACAGCCACAGGCAGAAATGAAACTGACTTTGCAGTGCTTCTATTGGAATATGCAGCAGCCTGGAAAACAAGGTGTCAGGGGTTTCAAGGCAAGCTGCGAGGTCCTCACGGAACAAGCAAACACATAGCTGTGTTAGGGTGACTAATAGTAAGATCAGGTGCATGTATGTACAATAATGCTAGGAGCATAGTAAATAAATTTGATGAACTTAAAGTACTGGTTTAGTCATCAAATGCAGACATTGTAGAGATATCAGAAAGGACAGATAGCACAGGTCGGAAAGGGTTATCCTCTTAGATAAGAAGCATATATTAAATCTAAGTCAGTGTATCCAGTTGACATGGGTAGCCAGTGCAATGTTGAAGCAGTTTGGTGTGACATAAGCACTGGGAGAACAGAAATGACAGTAGGCGTGTGTTATAGGCCTAATGACTGTGATGAGTATAATGAACAGCTTTGCAGACATGGACTGGAACTTGTGGGTTTGTCATTCACACAGTATCAAGACTTTTGTGAATTTATTGGATGATTGTTTTCTAAAGCAGCATTTTAGAGAGGCAACAAGAGAAAGCAATATGCATGATCTGATTATCAGCAGTGATTCTTCATGCATTAAGAATTTGCAGATAAAAGAACCACTAGGTGGGACTGAATACAGTGTATTTATGTGGGATTTATTTAAGATGTAACTACCATCAAGAATAAAGGGAAGGGCTTTGCTTTCATAAAGGTGACTCAGACAGTTTTTAAATTCTATGCAGCAGGACCAACTGATGATGTCACCAACAACCATTTCTAAGTGGGAAGCATTCTGGGAAGTAATTGTAAAAGCTACTAGCATTTCCTACCAACTAAGAAATACTGTTCCAGGCTTAGACATAAGTGGATGTGAGATGAACTGATGAGACTTGAGACAGAGAAGAAAAATGCATATAAATTATCAGGTGATACAGAAGCCTATGGTGTATATAAACTAGTCTGCAATCAAGTCACAAAGAGGTTAAGCATGCTGGGGCAGATTACGAGAAGTCTTTGGCAAAGGATACAAAGAAAAACAGCAAAGAATTCTCTACTTATGTAAATGCTAGAAGGAAGAGGCAGTTTGTCCAATCACGTTGGTCCAATAGATTTGGTTTGCTGCTTTGCTGACAAACTAAATAGATAATTTGCATCTACATTCACAAATGAGGATTTTTTTAGGGATGGGTATGCCAGAAGTGTGTCAAATTCTGACAGGGGGCTAAATAATTTTTGATAACTGAGAGGAAAGCAGAAGAGAAATTGTTGAAGCTAAACATAAAAAAGCCACTTGCAATGAATGGGATCTGCATGCTGGGGCAGATTACGAGAAGTCTTTGGCAAAGGATGCAAAGAAAAACAGCAAAGAATTCTCTACTTATGTAAATGCTAGAAGGAAGAGGCAGTTTGTCCAATCACGTTGGTCCAATAGATTTGGTTTGCTGCTTTGCTGACAAACTAAATAGATAATTTGCATCTACATTCACAAATGAGAATTTTTTAGGGATGGCTATGCCAGAAGTGTGTCAAATTCTGACAGGGGGCTAAATAATTTTTGATAACTGAGAGGAAAGCAGAAGAGAAATTGTTGAAGCTAAACATAAAAAAGCCACTTGCAATGAATGGGATCTGTTCAGTTACATTAAGGGAGGAAGCAAAAGAGATAACCTGTAACCATAATTATGAGAGCATCCTAGGGTTCAGGGGAAGTTCTTATGGATTGAAGATGTTCGAATGTATCCCCAGTTCACAGATGTAGGATCACTAGGCAAGGTGAGTAATTATAGACCTGTAAGCTTGACTTTTATTCCAGGGAAAATGGTCCATATGTACAGAATGCATTTGTACTGTAGTCACAGCATGGATTTGTTAAGGGGCGATCTCATCTTACCAACGTGATTGGATACTATGATGCAGGAACAAAGGAAATGGATGCAAAAACTACTTTTGACATTATATACTTAGATTTTAGAAAAGCTTTTGATACTGTTGTCCATAAAAGACTGCTATACAAATTGGAGCAATGTGGCATTAAGGTCAAGTTACTGCTATGAATAAAGGGATGGTTGAGTGGGGAGAAGACAGAGAGTGGTAATCAGTGGACAATGATCTTCATGGACTAATAACTGGGCTCATTGTTGTTTTCTATATTTATGAATGATATTGATGAAGGTATATCAGGTTTAATGTCTTAGTTTGCAGATGGTATGAAGGTTGGCAAGGTGGTAAATGACAGTAATCAGGGTATGCTACTGCACAAGATTTAAAAAAATTAGGCAGATGGGTAGAGAAGTGGTAATTGTAGTTCATCATTGACAAATGCGTGGTACTGTATATGGTAATGGTAATCCCAGAATATTATACCAACTGTGTGGTACTATACTCATTATATTGGAGAATGAAAAAGACCTGGCAACAATTGTGCAGTCAGTCAGGCTTCTAGGACAGTTTATGGAGTTTTGTAATGATATATTTATTTAAATTTTTTCAGCAGGGATAAGGAGATGGTTATCTCATTATATAAGGCCACACCTTGAGTACTTTGTATAGGTCTGGAAGCCTCATTTTAGGAAGAATGTGGATCTGTTGAAATGAGTGCAGAGAAGAGTAGTGAGATTAGCAAGGAGGATAAAAAGCTTGCCCTTACCAAAAAAGGCTTCAATTCTGCAAATTACAGCATCCTGAGACTATGTATCTGTGAAGAAATCAGATTAATGTGTTTAAGGCTTTGAATGGATTGAGTAAGCTAAATGCTGATGGTAACCTTCCTCTTGTTCATACTATACATGTGAAGTGGGGGCATAAATTCAAATTGAAGAAGGATGGTTTACAGGATGTGTGGAAATTTGCTTTCAGCCAGCAGATAATTGATTGTTAGAACAAACTTCTTCCATCTGGAATTGTGGGAGTGGGTAGTTTAAATAAATTCAAGGAAAATCTAGTTAAACTGTTTCATTTTCTTTTTTTTTTTGGCTGAATGACTTATAAGTTTGTTTTCTTGAAAATCATATGTCACTACTAATGTTACTACTGCTGATCAGGGTTTAAGAATTTAAAAGGATTGAGTATAATGAATGCTGATGACATCTTTACTCTTTCTGAATTGATACACATCAGGGGACCTAAATTTAAAATGAAACAAATATGTACATTGAAGAATAGATGTGCAGAAATTTGCTTTCAGCAAGAGAATAATTGATCTTTGGGAAAAACTTTTACCTAGTCTTATGAAGTGGATATTTTGAATATATTTGAAGGAGGACAAATTATTAGAAGAAATGGCCATATTAAGTTGGTAAACAATTTTTTCCTTTGGTTGATGCTACATAAACTTGCTTCCTGCCATTGTTTTTAGCATTAGTATTAGTAGAGGCATATGATCCAAAAAAGCAAGCTTATGCAGCATCACCAAAAAAAAAAAAAAAAAAAAAAAAGACCGCTCCCATTTCACCCCTCCGTTCATTCCAAATTACCTGTCCAGCTCAGCCTTAAATTTATTTAGGCTATCAACTTCCACAACAAAGGATGGAAGTCTGTTCCACCAACCAACTACCCGCTGGTTAAAGGCAAACTTCCGCACATCTGTCTTTCCTCAATTTGAATTTATGCCCTCTCAGGTGATTATTCCGAGCAAGAGGAAGAATCCCATCAGCATTGAGCATGCTCAAACCATTCAAGGCTTTATACACCTCAATCAGATCACCACACAGGTGCCTAGTCTCTAGACACTGTAATCTGCAAAACTCAAGCCTTTCTTCCTAAGAGCAACCCTTCATTTCATTCACTAATCTTGTTGCACTACTCTGTACTCACTCCAACAGATCTACATACTTCTTAAAATGAGGCCTCCAGACCTGTATACAGTAATCAAGGTGTGGCCTGACCATTGCCTTATACAAGGGGATAATCACATCCTTATCCCTGCTAGACAAATTTCTGTTTATCATTGATAAGACACTATCAGCTACTCTTGCAGACCGTCTGCACTGCTCGGAAAACTTCATATTTGCCTTCAAAATTACCGCCAGGTCCTTTTCGTTCTCTACCACTGTCAGTGTAGCACCACAGAGTTGATACATCATCACTCTGGGGTTACTGCTTCCCATATGTAGTACTTTACATTTGTCAATGTTAACCTTCATTTGCCACCTCTCAGCCCATCTGTTCAACTTTTCCAGATCTTTTTGCAGCAGCGTAGTGTCATTAGTGTCCTTAACAACCCTGCCAACCTTCGTATTGTCTGCAAACTTGGACATTAAGCTTGATACACCATCATCAATATCATTTATAATTACAGAAAACAACAATGGACCCAACACTGAACCCTGAGGAAGTCCACTAATAACATTAGTCCACGATGAGCAGTATCCATTGATTACCACTCTCTGTCTTCTCCCACTCAACCATCCCTTTATCCATTGTAGCAATTTGCCTCCAATGCCACACTGCTCCAATTTGTGCAGCAGTCTTCCATGTGCAACAGTATCAAAAGCCTTTCTAAAATCCAAATATAGATATCAAAGTTATTCCCTGCATCCAGTTCCTTTGTGACCACATCATAGTATCCAATCAAATTGGTCAGGCAAGACTTTCCCTTAACAAAACCATGCTGTGTTCGAGCTATAACTGAAGTCTTGTCTAGATGATCCTGCAGTGCTTCTTTAACCAGTGCCTCCATTAATTTTCCTGGATCAGAAGTTAAACTAACAGGTCTATAATTACTTGTGTCGCCCTTTGATCCTCCTTTGTGAATTGGGGTTACCTTAGCACATCTCCAGTCCATGGGTATCTCCCCCGAGTCCAAAGAAGCTCTCATAATTATGGCTAAGGGTTTGCTTACTTCCTTTGCTGCCTCCTTTAATATACAGTCTGTCCTCGTATAGCACGATAGTTGTGTTCCTAGAAACCCTCGTGCAATGCAAAATCGTGCAATATAAACAACAGGCCCTATGGGAAAAGTGGGGTTAGGTGCCGACCACCCAAGATTGAACACACATTTGGAACCAAAACATTACCAAACACAATAAATAATCGGGTAATTTTAATCGTTATAAAATACGTAAGTATTTTATAACGATTAAAATACGTAATAAAAAATAATATATATATATTTTTATTATAATATAAATAATAAAAAATATTTATTTTTTTATTATTTATTATATTATAATAAAGTATTTTTAGTATTTTTTTAATACTAAAAAAGTATTTTTTACGAATAAAATACGTATTTTATAATACGTAAGTATAAATTATAATACGTAAGTCGTAATAAAATCCTTACGTATTTTATTACGTAATAAAATATTGCTAATGCTTTTGCTTCTATCGTAAGCAAACTAGTTTTTTGTTTGATTTTCTATCCAAACAGATAGAAAATCGAAAAACAGATAGAAAGGACAGCCGTTCCATCTCTTCTAATTCTTGTGTCTTAATCTAATGGATTTTAATTACACTTTGAGTTGTTTTTATTTTCTCTGCATTCTTTGTAATTCTCGGGGTTGCCTCATTTAGGTCTGTAGCACGTGCAATATCACATGGTCTTTCATTTCGCTCAAAGCGTTTCACAATTTGATATTTTTTCTCTATCGACAGAGGCGGACTGGCCATAAGCCTTATCCGGGAAATCCCGGTGGGCCGGAGGCCGGTGTGATTTTGGCCATAAACCGTAGTATGAGGCCACTATAAATTTTCCCGGGTAAGAATTTTTGACCCGGTCCGCCTCTGTTAATCGATATTGCTTTTTTTTTTCTCTCTCTGAATCTGCAGTGTCTTCACCAGGATGCTTCCTTTTCACACCTTTTAAGTATTTTACTCATTTTTAAAGCACAATTACAAAACGAGGAGGCACGCTTAATACACATAAACAAAGCTGCGCGCGTGTAGCAACTGAATAAACAACACCGTAAAGGCCGAGATACACTATTAACACCTCACATTTTACTAAAGCACATTTCTGGGGATTACTACCATAAAACAATTTCCAGTTGCGTTTCTGCTAGTGGAATCTGTAATAAACTGGTCGTAAACTCGATCTAATTGCAATTGCAAATTATCGATAGCTGGAATTGTGTGGGTTTTTACGTTATTATGGTGAAATGTGTTTCCCCTTCACTGATATAAAACACATGAATACATTTCAGAATCTTCTTCATTCCTATCATGTTGTGTTCAGTTGGGGTGATTCCACATTCGACTGCCATTTCTCATAAACACAAAGGCGAATCGTGCATAAGCGAATTCGGTTCGTGTTATATAAGATAACGTTCCCCTGTTTATAAATCGTGTATGATCGAATTCGTGTAATGTAAACACGTGTTATACGAGGACCGACTGTAACTGGATAGATCCCATCCACCACGGGTGCCTTTTTTATGTTTATCTTCAACAATTTCTCCTCCACTTTCCTCTCAGTTATTACAAAATCATCTAGCTCACTGCCAGAGTTTAACTCACCTCTGACATTATTTCCCTCACTGAATAACTCCTCATGGGTGAATGTAGATGCAAAATACTCATTTACTTTGTTAGCCACCTGAGCAGGATCACGACCAGTAGAACCATGAATATACAGTGGCCCAATCTGATTCATCCCTTTCCTTCTAGAGTTTACATAGGTAAAGAACTCTTTGTATCCTTTGCCAAAGATTTCTCATAATCTGCCTTTGCCTGCCTAATCTCCTTCGTGACTTGGTTACAGACCAGCTTATATGTATCATAGGCTTCCATTAATTTATATGTATCCCATGCATTTTTCTTCTCTGCCATATGTCTGATTAGTTCATCTGACATCCATTTAGGCCTAAACCTTGAACAATATTTCTTAGTTGGTATATAAAGCCTAGTAGCTTCCAAGATAAATTTTTTGAATGCTTCCCATTTTGAATTTGCTCTTGGTAACATCATCAGTTGGTTTCATCGTATAGAATTTAAATACTGTCTCAGACCACCGTAGTCGCCTTTACGAAAGCAAAAACCCTTTCCTTTTACCCCTGATGGTAGTTACCTCTTTGAGTAAATTCCACTTCAGCACACTGATCACTGCCACCTAGCGGTTCCTTTATCTGCAGATTCTTAATGCATGAAAAATCACTACTGATAATCAGATCAAGAGTATTACTCCCTCTAGTTGCCTCCCGAACATGCTGATGTAGAAAACAATCATCCAATAAATCCACAAAAGCCTTGCTAGTGTGTGTGTGTGTGTGTGTGTGTGTGTGTGTGTGTGTGTGTGTGTGTGTGTGTGTGTGTGTGTGTGTGTGTGTGTGTGACCAACCCACAAATTCCAGTCAATATCTGGAAAATTAAAATCCCCCATTATAAGACTCTGATTTACTGCCCCACTCTATTTCCCTGTACAGTTTCTTATTATACTCATCAGAGTCATTAGGCCTATAACACACTCCTACTCTCAATTTTGATCTCCCAATGCTTATGTCACACCAAACTGACTCGACACTGCCTGTCCAACGATGTCGACTGGCTTCACTTCCTTGGATTTTGTGTTTCTTAACTAATAGCATAACGCCTCCTCCCTTCCTATCCTGTCTATCCTTTCTGTACACATTGTACTCTCCAAATTCTAGTTGTGCATTCCTTATATCTGTGTGACACCACGTCTCTGATATCCCAACAGTATCTGTCTTTGATGTTTTGAGCAATGCTTCAAATTCATCAAATTTATTTACCAAACGCCTAGCATTAGTGTACATGCAAGTATACATGCACCTGTTCCTATTCTTAGCTACCCTAACACAACCCATGTGTTTACTTGTACCACAATGACTCCCAGCAGTCTCTGAAATACCCTGGGTCTTGTTTTTTAGGCTGATGCTCATTCCAATAGAAGCAGTGCAAGAATCACTTTCACCTCTGCCAGTGGCTACTGTTAATCTATTAGTCCTTGTATCCCCCCCACCAAACTAGTAGTTTTCCGACCGACGTAACACTGCCTCGATAGCATCAGCAAATATTCTTGCACCCTTTCTATTTAAGTGTATCCCATAGCTGTAGAAGCAATCTCTCCTGTTAACAAGTACATACCATTTTGAGTTAAATTCTACCCCTTGAGCCTTGCACAATCTTTCCAGGGCCGAATTGATCGACAAGACTCTCATCATATACTCCCTCCTAACGTGTCTGGGCAGAATTGCAGACACTTTCAAATTCAACCCTAATTCACGGCTTTTTTTCAACAGTGACCTGTACTTGTTAATTAATTCTACCGGTCTCCTACTTTTAATATCATTAGTGCCAATGTGTACAACAATATCACCTTTTGTGTCCTTAAAAGATATCTGCTCTACAACGTCATCAACCTTTGTCCCTGCAGACATATCCTGGTCCTGTTCCACCTATCCTTTTTACATAGCATGTTCCCCATTTCCCTGACAATAGAGTCACAAACAACTGCTAGTTCCTGTGGGACTAGTGAATTCTGCCTTGGCGGTTGCTGCTGTGTTGCATGATGATCAAGTGCAAGGTCTGGCATTGATGTGGGCAACTGAGAGCTTGATGGGCCCCCTCAATTTAGATCCTTCAAGCTCTCATATAGGCCCATAACAACGCTGAGTTGTCGTCTCATTTCCTCACACTCCTTACATCGTGCACACACACACACACACACAAAGACATCCCCCTTGGCAATATAATGTCCCATACCTGATTGCTCCACAAACATCAAGCAAGCAGTGCATTTTAAAAGGCTGTGATTCAGAGGGGAACTGCCCCTCTCAGTTCTCCCATGAGCTACAGCACTCCATTTAGCTCGAGCCTTTTGCTTTGCTGCTCTGGTCTGAGTCATGATATTTAATGATATTTTGTTTATAATGATATCATGATATTTTGATTATAATGATATCATGATATTTTGATTATAATGATATCATGATATTTTGATTATAATGATATCATGATATTTTGCTGATATTTAATAGCATGTGTCAAGTTTAATAATTTTTCTCATTTTAAATTAAATCAGATGTATATTTGCAACAACAACTCTGAGAAAAATTACATTATTGCTGCAGATCAAAGCATTCATTATAGTGAAAAGTTTCATATTTATATGTAATTTTTATTTTTTATGATCATAGAGTTTCTCTGTATTAACATTATTAAACAGATAATATTTCTAACAAATTTCTTATAAGCAACTTTCGCTGTGTGTGTGTGTGTGAGTGTACGCACACATACAGGTTGTCTATAATTAATGTGCATCACTTTGGCCATCTGTAGGTGATAAAATGTAACTCACTGAGAGGTGAAATTGAGAGGGGAGAGTTCAATAAGTGATGCCAAGGTATGCTTGTTGCAGTCAGTATGCAAAGTAAATCACATGGCATGACTATTTAATTCTGTGAGCTTTAATAAACTTGCTTGCTAATGCCTAATCTGCTTTGTCATAGATGTAACGGCATGCATGAGCTAGTAAAAGTCATCATGGTACTGCAAATGCAAGGTGTTAGTAATGCTTTTCTACTGAAAAAACAGTAACACCTTAACTGCACTCTTTGGGAGTACTATTGTTGAAGAAATCAAAAAGAAAAATTAACCCCTACTGAAAATGATGTGCAAAATGATGAAGAAATTTTAAGAAAAAGGTTCTTTGTCTTTAACTCCTGGCAGTGAACATCATCCAGCTGCAACAATTGTTAATATTAGTAAATTAAAATAATGCAGGGAAGCAAGCTTGTACAAGATAAGTCAAAAAAACGTTTTTTGCTCACTTCTAATAATTTGTCCAGTCTGTTCTCGGTAAATTTATTCAACAATCAATTACTCTCTTAAGGCAAATTTCTACAACCTTAAATTTTCAATTAAAATTTAAGGATGCCATCAGTATTCAGTTTGCTCACACTTTTTAAAGCCTTAAATACTTTAATTAGGTCACCACGGAGATGCTTTGTGGATGAAATTATTGTGGCTGATGAAGCAACAAAAAATGTTAGTGCCAGAGTAGTGTTGTAACAATTAGATATTCCATTGGCAATAGTCCTTAAAGTGTTGTGATCCTCTTGCAATGGTTTCCTTACAAAATCAATGTCTTGCACGAGTTAACTCCATGTGATCACTTCCCCCTCCATGGAGATGGGGGAAATCCCTGGTGCTGTCAGACAACTAACACCCTCCCCTCCCCTCCACAGCACACAGACTTCACTTTACAGTTTCTTCTGGTTAGGATGAGTGTGGCTGGCATGTGGTATTGAAACATTTTATTGGCTGATGAGATTCGTTTCTGGCTATGGAGCAATGGGAATACTCAATTGTTAGATATGGGGAGCATCACCTTCACATGTTATTAGCAAAGTTCTGCTCCAGTGCCCACGTGTTATTGTTTGGTATAGGTTCACAGAAAACTTCATAATTGGACCATTGCTTCTCTGAGGAGGTTTAATCATGTGGCCTGATAGATGTATCATTATGAGTGGATGAATGCTACTGTGATCTCTGGCACCATCTGCTTCGTGCGCACGCGCATGTGTGTGAGCTGTTTAAATTAATGATAAAAATTTTCTTCTTTCAGAAAACAAATACCTCATTTACGTATGAGGTGATATTAGTGGATGATGGCAGTACTGATGAAACTACTAAGGTTGCTCTTCAGTATGTAAAGAAATTTGGAGTAGATAAAATGAGAGTTCTTACCTTAATACAGAATCGGGGTAAAGGAGGAGCTGTTAGATTGGCAAGTTATCATTGTTTTTTGGCATATTCAGAATTTCTAGATACAAGTAGAGTGTATAAGTGGTATTATTTTAAAAGTAATAAAATGTATTATATTTTATTTTATTGAACCACAATAGTGCATCTGTTTATGATATATTTACACTATAAGAAGTATTCAAGCACCCCACCCACACAAATATTGTGTAATATGCCAGAAGTCCCAATTCCCATCTGTGCATATCAATTTAGGCCTACCAATATAAATTTTGTGGGTCTACCTGTGCAGCAACAGTACTTTAGAAGCCAGTGTGGTTGTTAGATGCCACATCAGTAACTTTTCAGTGTGTGCAACTGCAAACTTGTCTTGAGTCTCCAAAACTCCACTGTGGTAGGTATTATTCAAAGATGGAAGTCCAAAACCAATACCACAAAGAAAAGAGATCTGACTGGCCTCATATACTCTTAGAAGATGTTTTACATGGGTAGTTTATGTTATGCATGATGTCTATGGGAAAACACTACAGAGCAGGCCACAAACATCTGTCAGTATGTAAACCATCTGTAGGGACCTGTATAGTCTTGTTTAGTGGTAGGGTGGCTGTGCATAAGTCAAGTATTGTGGTCACTTCTGCAAACCCATGTTTTGAGTGTGGTGTCTCTATAATGGTGGCAGAAAGTGCTGTGGAATAATGAATCTTCCTGCATCTTGAAGGAACATTGAAGTAGACATGCTTTGCAGAATTTCTGAGATTCATAAGAAGCAGAGATATGTTTGGCTATGGAGATTGCTTGGAAAGTTTTTCCTGTTGAATGATGTTTGGAAGCAGTCTAATGGGACAGGGCTGTTTCAGGTGTTCCAGATTTGGCCCATTGGTAGTAGTGCTGGAATCCACCAAACCCATGACTAATTTGGACGTTTTGAACCCCTGGCAGTATCAGGGCTGCCAGATTTCAAATTAGGTCTCACGGGACAAAAATGAAAAAAAATTGCGGAAATATTTTTCAAGAAATTTTTTCACAATTAACGATTTTGACATATCATTTTTAATTTCTAAACTTCATTTTGGCCATTTAAAAATGTATCTAATAAAAAAAACAACAAAAATAATTGAGTTAAATTTTTATTTATACTATAATCCTAAAAATTATTCAATATTTATCACTTGATTTCACTTCATTAAGAATGACTGAACCTTGATTTTTTAAAAAAAATTGGAATTCCGAACAATTCATTCCGAAATTCTGTTTTATCATCAACTCGGCCTCCAAATTTTTTAGAATCAGCCTATTTCTATCTTTATGCCAAGCACTTGTCATTAGACTAAAAATCCTTTCAGATGTTGCATTTGCATGCAGAATAGAGAAAATGTATTCGATAATTTTTAAAAATTGTGGAGAAGAATTTTTTTTAAAAAAAACAAACCCATCATTGATTACACAGTAATTGCCTTTCAATATCCTTTATATTTGCCATAAATCTTTTTAAGAAGATATATTCTTCAAACAGCAAATCTTGATCTACTTCTATTTTAAATGCATTAGTGAGGTTAGTGATTTCTACGATTTCATGAAATGCTGGTATGCTATGCAAAGATAAGTTAGAGAGAATTTTATATTTGTAGTCATTGAAATTAAACCATTTCTCTATATATTTTATAGCCGTATCAAATAAATTATTTGCTTCCATTTTAAACTGTTTTGAAGCGTCTAGGTTATCACAATTTTGGATAATTTCATGAACATTTGCTCCATAATAACATTCATTCTTATGCTCAATCAAGGACTGCCTTACATTATTCATAATTGAATATACTTCAACAATCATAACATTACTACCTTGGAGTTTTATTAGTGCTGATTGAAATATTGAACATACATTCTTTACAAATTTTACATATGCCTCATGAAGCTCATGTTCAAAAAAAAATGTCTCAATATAGGTGCTATGTTATTCGTGCTCATAAAATACGATTTAATAGGTGCAAAATTTTTTTTTTTTTTTTATGAAAACCCCAAACACGAAAGGTATCAAAACCTATAGTACTAAGTACCGTGCATGGGTTGGAGGAGAAGTATGGGGGGATGCCGGAAACTTTGCTCTATAGACTAAACATGGGTTTCACCACTTCAAGCCTCCAATAAGCAAAGTGGTGGTATTTCACCGGTTGATGAAAGTCATCTACCACCTACAAATTTGGTCAATAGTCACTCAATAGCTGGTAAAAGAGTCAGCCACCTTGTTGGTATATGCCGTAACATTTCATTCCATTCTGTTTCTGTCCATTCGAAAAAGTCTTTTAGTTCAGTCGCCTTTTTTGTTGAAGAGCTAAATTCATTAAATATTTTAATAACAATATATTCCATATCAGTACTCAAACAAATTGCAACCAGCAGGTAATATATTTTCATTAAATTTTTTTAATGCTACAAAAATGCTATTTTTCTTGCTAAAATATTGGCATTATCTGCTCCATATGCAGTAATGTTTTTGGGAGATAATTCATTAAATGTAAGCTGTTGGATGAGAGCATTTGAAATAGTTTCAGTATCTTCTGCTTCTAACCAAATGAATGATATCAAACCAGTTTTTACACCATGGTTTTGGTCAAAATATCTCACAAGCAAAGGAAAAGTTTTTATGTTTCCTTTATTAGAGGCGTCCGTGCTTATAGAAAAGGACTTATTATTCCCCAGTTGTTTCAATATGTAATTTTTTGAGTGCTTTCCAAGAATTTTTGTAATAATGGCAGAAACTTTTGTTTTCCCACAAGAATATTTTGCAGCAATTCCAGAGTCGGAAAATATTTTTTTTAAAATTGAGCTAGCACAACCAGCTGAGACATAACTATGAGAATACATAACAGAATGGTAACAAAACGATAATAATGCTTTGCTTTGGTATAAAAAACTTCGAAATTTTTGATGTAGTTGCTATTGCTTGAACATTTGCAATGTGGTTTTTAGATTGCAAATGTCTACTTACGTCATTTTCACCACGTGACTAATTGTGAAAATGAAATTGTTGCATGTAGAACATTTTGCACTATGATCATCTCTACCGTGACTAATCCAACTGTACTTTTTTCCCCAATCTGCATTATAGTGAACCAACCGTCTTCTTTTCTTTTCTGGAATTTTCAAACTACTTTCACGATCTAACATAACTGGATAGATCCCATCCACATCGGGTGTCTTTTTTAAGTTTATCTTCAACAATTTCTACTCCACTTGCCTCTCAGTTATTACAAAATCATCTGGCTCACTGCCAGAGTTGAATTCACCTCTGGCATTCCCCTCCCTGAAAAACTCCTCATGTGTGAATGTAGATGCAAAATACTCATTTAGTTTGTTAGCCACCTGAGCAGGATCATCAATAGTTGAACCATCAATATCCAATGAACTAATCTGATTCATCCCTTTCCTTCTAGAGTTTACATAGGTAAAGAACTCTTTGCTGTTTTTATTTGCATCCTTTGCCAAAGATTTCTCATAATCTGCAATTGCTGCCAAATCTCCTTTGTGAGTTGATTACAGACCAGCTTCTACAAAGGGTACTAGGAAAATTTTGCAATACAGCTTTGTTTATTTAATTTTTTCAAAGTAATTTCCTCTACATTCAATACACCTCTCCATCCTTCGAAACCAATCTTTAAACCAGTTCTGCCAAGTTTCACTAGGGAGTAAAGCACACTCGTTGTCCCAAGCCCGTAGAAGGTCCTCATCACTGGAAAACCGCCTCCCTTTTAGCTTCATTTTCACATGCGGGAACAGTGCAAAGTCGCAGGGAGCAAGGTCTGGACTGTAGGGAGGGTGCTCGAGAAGTTTCAGTCCTGTCGTGGTCAAATATTCGGTGAGGGCTTTGGCGCGGTGAGCTGGAGCATTTTTGTGATGGAGGTACCAGGTGTCCATTCTTGACTTTGGCCGCAGGTTCTTCATAGATCCAATGACTTTAGGCAGGCATTGTTCAGTATACCACTTAGCTGTGACTGTCTTCTGCGTGTCCAAAACGACACATTCCACAATTCCACTCGATTTGAAAAATACAGCTATCATTTTCTTCTTTACAGATCGGGATTTTCTGACAATTACGGGTGTGTCGTCATCATCAAAGACCCAAACTTTGTTTTGAGCCTTGGTCGGCAGATCGTAATAGTACAGCCAAGTCTCGTCACCTGTCACGATGTTGTTCACATACCGAGATTGTCCCTTATCAAACTTTTTCAACATCTCCCGGCACCAAGTCACACGTCGTGTCATCTGCTCTTCAGTCAGTTGATGCGGCACCCAGAGAGAACAAAGTTTCTTCATGTGCAAATGATCTTGCAGAATCGAACGAATTGCTGGTGCATTTAGGCCCAAAGTATCCTCTATCTGTTGGTAGGTCACTCGCCTGTTTTCGTCAAGCATTTTCCTCACAGCAGTAACGTTTTCCTCCGTAACTGACGTTCGTGGCCTTCCCGGCCTCTCAGAATCCTCCAGAGTGAAATTTCCCCTTTGGAATTCTCTATACCACCTGAATATCGTTGTACGACGTGGACAATCATCATCTAGTGCAAGAGTCATTTCTTCTAAGCACTGGTCTATGGTTAAACCACGCACGAAATTATACCGCAAAACTGTCCTTATCTCATTTCGTGACCACGATGCCATCGCAAGCACTTTACACTCTCACTACTAATGAATAACTGAGCCCATCGACTTGGCGCGGCGGCTACTATGCACATATGAACATGTCTCAACATGCAGCAACAAGCAGCTTCCTGTGATTCATTGTTGCGTCATATTGCAAAACTTTCCTAGTACCCTTTGTATGTATCATGGGCTTCCACGTCACCCATTAATTTATATGTATCCCATGCATTTTTCTTCTCTGCCGTATGTCTTATTAGTTCATCTGACATCCATTTAGGCTTAAACCGTGAACAATATTTTTTAGTTGGTATGTAAAGCCTAGTAGCTTCCAACATAAATTCTTTGAATGCTTCCCATTTTGAATTTGCTGTTGGTAACATCATCAGTTGGTCCTACCATATAGAATTTAAATACTGTCTCATACCACTGTAGTCGCCTTTACGAAAGCAAAAACCCTTCCCTTTACCCCTAATGGTAGTTACCTTTTTGAGTAAATCCCACTTCAGCACTCTGTGATTGGTACCTCCGTAGCCAGGTGGGCAGGAGCAGCAGCAGTGCATAGCACACTCTTCTTGATTAGACCGGGGTTCATCAAATACCCATGATCTATCCCATGATGGATCCATCATGGGATGGATCATGGGTTAGCCCATGATCCATCAAATACAGAGGATGCGGAAAGGTCAGGAAATTACCACCGTATATCCCCAGAGCAATATGGCCTTAGTTCCTAATGTTCCTAAAAACCAAATAACAACACAATATGATCACTGCCACCTAGTGGTTCCTTTATATGAAGATTCTTAATGTATGAAGAATCACTACTGATAATCAGATCAAGAGTATTACTCCCTCTAGTTGCCTCAGGAACATGCTGATGTAGAAAACAATCATCCAATAAATCCACAAAAAATCTTGCTAGTGTGTGTGAGTGACCAGCTTACAAATTCCAATCAATATCTGGGAATTTGAAATCCCCTATTATAAGACTCTGATTTACTGGTCCACTCTATTTCCCTGTACAGTTTCTTATTATACTCATCAGAGTCATTAGGCCTACAACACACTCCTACTCTCAATTTTGATCTCCCAATGTCACACCAAACTGACTCGACACTGCACTGTCCAGCGATGTCGACTGGCTTCACTTAATTAGATTTTATGTGTTTCTTAACTAATAGTATAACGCCTCCTCCCTTCCTATCCTGTCTATCCGTTTTGTACACATTGTACTCCCCAATTTCCAGTTCTGCATTCCTTATATCTGTGTGACATCACGTCTCTGATATCCCAACAATATCTGCCTTTGATGCTTTGAGCAATACCTCAAATTCATCAAATTTATTTACTAAACTCCTAGCATTGGTGTACACGCAAGCATACATGCACCTGTTCCTATTCTTATCTACCCTAATACAACCCATGTGTTTACTTGTACCACAATGACTCCCAGCAGTCTCTGAAATACCCTGCATCTTGTTTTCCAAGCTGCTGCTCATTCCAATAGAAGCAGTCCAAGAATCACTTTCACCTCTGCCAGTGGCTACTGTTAATCTATTTGTCCTTGTATCCCCCCCCAAGCTAGCAGTTTTCCGACCCATCTAACACTGCCTCGATAGCATCAGCAAATATTCTTGCACTCTTTCTATTTAAGTGTATCCCATCCCTGTAGAAGCAGTCTCTCCTGTTAACAAGTACAGACCAGGCTGAGTTAAATTCTATTCCTTGAGCCTTGCACAGTCTTTCCAGGCCCGAATTGATCAACAAAGCTCTCATCATATACTCCCTCCTATCGTGTCTTGGCAGAATTGCAGACGCTTTCAAATTCAACCCTAATTCATGGCTTTTTTTCAACAGTGACCTGTACTTGTTAAGTGGCGCCCCCATAGCCAGTAGGGCAGGAGCAGCAGTGCGTAGCATACGCTTCTTGATTAGACCGAGGTTCGAGCCTGTAACCCACCAAATTCGGAGGATGCGGATAGGTCAGGGAATGACCACCGCATATCCCCGGAGCGATATGGCCTTAGTTGCTAATGCTCCTAAAAACCAAATAACAACAACAACAACTTCCACTGATCTCCTACGTTTAATATCATTAGTGTCAACGTGTACAACAATATCACCTTTTGTGCTTTTGTTCTTTAACTTCTCTTTCAGGGAAATTAATGGAGGCACTGGTTAAAGAAGCACTGCAGGATCATCTAAACAAGACTTCAGTTATATCTTGGACACAGCATGTTTTTGTTAATGGGAAGTCTTGTTTGACCAGTTTGATTGGATACTATGATGTGGTCACAAAGGAACTGGATGCAAGGATTAACTTTGATATTTCTTGGATATTCCAAGGAATATCAAAGTTATCATCGCTGGACAGTGCAGTGTCGAGTCAGTTTGTTGTTGACATAAGCATTGGGAGATCAAAATTGAGAGTAGGAGTGTGCTATAGGCCTAATGACTCTGATGAGTAAATCAGAGAGTCTTATAATGGGGGATTTTAATTTCCCAGATATTGACTGGAATTTGTGGGTTGGTCACTCACACACAAGCAAGGCTTTTGTGGATTTATTGGATGATTGTTTTCTACATCAGCATGTTTGGGAGGCAACTAGAGGGAGTAATACTCTTGATTTGATTATCAGTAGTGATTCTTCATGCATTAAGAATCTGCAGATAGAGGAACCACTGGGTGGCAGTGATCATAGTGTGCTGAAGTGGGATTTACTCAAAGAGGTATTTACAATTAGGGATAAAGGGAAGGGTTATTGCTTTCGTAAAGGCGAATACGATGTTCTGAGCCAGTATTTAAATTCTATGCAGTGGGACCAACTGATGATGTTACCAACAGCAAATTCAAAATGGGAAGCATTCAAAGAACTTATCTTGGAAGCTACTAGGCTTTACATACCAACTAAGAAATATTGTTCAAGGTTTAGGCCTAAATGGATGTCAGATGAACTAATGAGACATATGGCAGAGAAGAAAAATGCATGGGATATGTAGTAGTACTAGTGGCATGTAATGCAAGAAAGCATGTGTATGAGCTTATGCAGCATCAGCCAAAAAAAAAAAAAAAAAAAATCACACCATTCCCTCCAAATGTCTGTCCAGTTCCTCTTTAAATTTATTCAACCTATCAACTTCCACAACAACAGATGGAAGTTTGTTCCTGCAATTAACCACCCGCTGGCTAAAGGCAAATTTCTGCACATCTATTCTACATCTGTCTTTCTTAATTTGAATTTATGCCCCCTCAGGTTCGTAATCTGAACAAGTGGAAGGATCCCATCAGAATTCAGCATGCTCAACCCATTCAAGGCCTTGTACACCTTAATCAGATCACCGCGCAGGTGCCTAGTCTCCAGCCACTGCAATTTGCAGAACTTAAGGTTCTCTTGGTAAGAGGATCCCTTCATTCCCCTCACCAATCTTGTTGCCCTTCTCAAGTAAATCTACATCCTTCCTAAAATGAGGCCTCCAGACTTGTACGCAGTACTCAAGGCGTGGCCTGACGATTGCCTTATACAGAGGGATAATCACCTCCTTTTCCCTGCGAGCAAAATTCCTCTATATCATTGATAAAACCCCATGACCTGCCCTGGCAGCCTGTCTGCATTGCTCAGAAAACTTCATATCTGCCTGTAAAATTACTCCCAGGTCTTTTTCATTTTCTACCACCTTAAATGTAGTACCACACAGTTGGTATGTTTCTCTGGGGTTACTTCTAACCATATGCAGTACTTTGCATTTGTCAAGGTTAAACTTCAGTTGCCACTTCTTAGCCCATCTGCCCAAATTATCTAGATCCTGTTGCAGTAGCACACTGCCATTACTGTCATTAACAACCCTACCAACCTTTGTATCATCTGCAAATTTTGACATTAAGCCTGATATACCTTCATCAATATCATTGATAAATATACAAAACAACAGTGGACCTAACACCGAACCCTGTGGGTCTCCACTAATAACATTAGTCCACGAAAAGCAGCACCCATTGATTACCACCTTGTGTCTTCTCCCACTTAACCATCCTTTTATCCATTGTAGCAACTTACCCTTAATACCAACTTACCCTTAATAGCTAAAATTTGTACAATAGTCTTTCATGCGCAACAGTGTCAAAAGCTTTCCTGAAATCCAAATAGATGATATCAAAATTATTTTTTCCATCCAGTTCCTTTGTAACCACATCATAATATCCTATCAAATTTGTCAGACAAGACTTTCCCTTAACAAACCCATGCTGTGTCTGAATTATTGCTGCAGTCTTGTCTAGATGATCCTGCAATGCATCTTTAACCAGTGACTCCATTATTTTACCCGAACAGAAGTTAAACTGACTGGTCTGTAATTACTCATGTCACCCTTCGATCCCCCTTTGTGAATTGGGAATACATTTGCACATCTCCAGTCCATGGGAACTTCCCCTGAGTCCAAGGATGCTCTCATAATTATGATCAGGGGTTTGTTTAGTTGCTTTGCCGCCTCCTTTAATATAACTGGATAGATCCCATCCACCCCAGGTGCTTTTCTTATGTTTAACTTCAAACATTTCTCCTCCACTTTCTCTCAGTTATTACAAAATCATTAAGTATCCTGCTACAATTTGATAACCTTCTGCCACTTCCAAACCTTAATAACTCCTCGTGTGTGAATGTAGATGCAAAATACTCATTTAGTTTGTTTGCTATCTGGGCACGATCATCAACAGTCGATCCATCGATATCAAGTGAACCAATCAGATTCATCCCCTTCCTTTTAGAGTTTATATAAGTAAAGAAATCCTTGCTGTTTTTCTTAGCATCTTTTGCCAAGGATTTCTTGTAATCTGCCTTCGCCTGCCTAACCTCCTTTGTGATCTGATTACAGACTAGCTTATATCTGCCATAGGCTTCTGAGTCGCTTGATAATTTATATGCATCCCATGCATTTTTCTTCTCTGTTACGAGTCCCATTAGTTCATTTGATAACCATTTAGGCCTAAACCTTGAACAATATTTCTTAATAGGTATGAAACTTTTAATAGCTTCTACGATTAATTCCTTGAATGCTTCCCACTAAGAATTTACTGTTGGTAACATCGTCAGTTTATCCCACTGTACAGAATTTAAAACTTTCTGAGACCACTGTACTCACCTTTACGGAAGCAAAAACACTTTCCTTTACCCCTGATGGTAATTATATCTTTAAGTAAATCCCACATCAGTGCAATGTTATCACTGGTTCCTTCAAATTCTTAATACACGAGTGATCACTGCTGATAACCAGATCAAAAGTATTACTCTCTCTGGTTGCCTCTCGAACATGCTGCTGCAGAAAATAATCATCCAATAAATCCACAAAAGGTTGACTAGTGTGTGAGTGACCACCCCACAAGTTCCAGTCAATATCTGGTAAGTTAAAATCCCCAATTATAAAACATTCTGATTTACTGGCCCACTATATTTCTCTATATAATTGTTCATTGTACTCATTCGAGTCATTAGGCCTATAACACACTCCTACTCTTATTTTTGCTTTCGCAGTGTGTATGTCACACCAAACTGACTCAACAGTGCACTGTTCATCTATATCAACTGGGTCCACTTCTTTTGATTTTATGTTTTTCTTAATTAACCGCATAACACCTCCTCCCTTTCTATCCTGTCTATCCTTTCTGTACACATTGTACTCCCCAAATTCCAGTTCTGCATACCTTATATCTGTGTGACACCACGTCTCTGCTATCCCAACTATATCCGCCTTTGATGTCTTGACCAACACTTCAAATTCATCAAATTTATTTACTATACTTCTAGCATTGGTATACATGCAAGCATACATGCTCCTATTCCACCCCTAGTTACCCGAACACATCCGATATACTCACCAATTTCAGGATGACTGCCATCCGTTCCTGAAACCCCCAACACCCCCTCGCTCCAGGTCGCTACTTATTCTAATAGAAGTTGTGCAGAATCACCTTCACATCTGCCTATGGCTACTGTTAAACTATTAGTCCTTGTATCCCCCCAAGCTATCATGTTGAAGAAGGCAAGGGATATGTTGAAGTAAACACAAGAAAGGCACCTGGGGTGGATGAGATATATCCAGTTATATTAAAGGAGGCAGCAAACAAAGTAAACAAACCCTTAGCCATATTTATGAGAGCTTCCTTGGACTGAAGGGAGGTACCCATAGACTCGAGATGTGCAAATGTGACTCCAATTCACAAAGGAGGATCAAAGGCTGACACAAGTAATTATAGACCTGTGAGTTTAACTTCTATTCCAGGAAGATTAATGGAGGCCCTGGTTAAAGAAGCACTGCAGAATCATCTAGACAAGACTTCAGTTATAGCTCGGACACAGCATGGTTTTGTTAAGGGGAAGTCTTGCCTGACCAATTTGATTGTATACTATGATGCAGTCACAAAAGAACTGGATGGAGGGAATAACTTTGATATTACATACTTGAATCTTAGAAAGGCTTTTGATACTGTTGCACATTAGCATTAGTACAGGCATTTGATGCAAGAAAGCAAGCTTATGCAGCATCAGCCAAAAAAAAAAAAAAAAAAAAAAAAAAGTAACATAAATAAATAAAAAATAACCACTTCCACTTCACCCCTCTTTCGTTCGAAATACCTGTCCAGCTGAGCCTTAAACTTATTTAGGCTATCAACTTCCACGACAAGGGATGGAAGTCTGTTCCACCTACCAACCACTCGCTGGCTAAAGGCAAATTTCCGCACATCTATCCTACATCTGTCTTTCCTCAATTTGAATTTATGCCCTCCCAGGTGATTATTCTGAGCAAGAGGAAGAATCCCATCAGCATTGAGCATGCTCAAACCATTCAAGGCTTTGTACACCTCTATCAGATCACCTCGCTGGTGCCTAGTTTCCAGACACTGTAATTCGCAAAACTTAAGCCTTTCTTCGTAAGAGCACCCCTTTGTCCCATTCACCAATCTTGTTGCCCTTCTCTGTACTCGTTCCAGCGGCTCTACATCCTTCTTGAAATGAGGTCTCCAGGCCTGTATACAGTACTCTAGGTGTGGCCTGACAAGGGAATAATACAAGGGAATTATCACCTCCTTATCAATGCTAGAAAAATTCCTATATATCATTGACAATACACCATGAGCTACTCTTGCAGCCCGTCTGCACTGCTCAGAGAACTTCATATCTGCCTGCACAACCACCCCCAGGTCCCTTTCATTGGAAGACTGCTGCACAAGTTGGATCAGTGTGGCATTGGAGGCAAATTGCTGTTATGGATAAAGAGGTGGTTGAGGGGGAGAAGACAAAGAGTGGTAATCAATGGATACTGCTCATTGTGGACTAATGTTATTAGTGGAGTCCCTCGGGGTTCAGTGTTGGGTCCATTATTGTTTTCTGTATTTATAAATAATATTGATAATGGTATATCAAGCTTAATGTCCAAGTTTGCAGATGATACGAAGGTTGGCAGGGTTGTTAAGGACACTAATGACAGTATTCTGCTGCAACAGGATCTAGAAAAGTTGAGCAGATGGGCTGTGAGAGGTAGCAAATGAAGTTTAACATTGATTAATGTAAGGTGCTACATATGGGAAGCACTAACCCCAGAGTGACGTATCAACTCTGTGGTACTACACTGACGGTGGTAGAGAACGAAAAGGACCTGGGGGTAATTGTGTAGACAGATATGAAGTTTCTGAGCAGTGCAGATGGTCTGCAAGAGTAGCTCATGGTGTATTGTCAATGATATACAGGAATTTTTCTAGCAGGGATAAGGAGGTGATTATCCCCTTGTATAAGGCAATGGTTAGGCCACAACTTGAGTACTGTATACAGGTCTGGAGGTCTCATTTTAAGAAGGATGTAGAGCTGTTGGTACAGGTACAGAGAAGGGCAACAAGATTAGTAAATGGATCCAAGGGTTGCTCTTACAAAGAAAGGCTTATGTTTTGCAGATTACAGTGTATGGAGACTGGGCACCTGCGTGGTGATCTGTTTGAGGTGTATAAAGCCTTGAATGGTTTGAGCATGCTCAATGCTGATGGGATTTTTCCTCTTGGCCAGAATAATCAGCTGAGAGGGCATAAATTCAAATTGAGGAAAGACAGTTGTAGGATAGATGTGCGGAAGTTTGCCTTTAGCCAGCGGGTTGTTGATTGGTGGAACAGAGTTCCATCTTTTGTTGTGGAAGTTGATAGCCTAAATAAATTTAAGGCTGAGCTGGACAGTTTTTTGGAACGAATGGAGGGGTGAAATGGGAGTGTTTTTTTATTCTTTTTTGGCTGATGCTGCATAAGCTTGCTTTCTTGCATCGTATGCCTCTACTAATGCCAATTAAATTATCGCCCCTCATATGTTTCTTAATTTCTAACTTACTCTTTATACTTTCAGTATTATTGTTTTTTGAAATTGAAACTTGTACAAAATATTTGGCAACCTATACATGATTATTAATTTTGTATAATTTATAAAAGTAGTGTCATTAATTAAATTTTAGAATTATAAAAACCTGCATTACTCATGTGTATATTCTTAATTTTTAATTTTTCTCTTTCTACAGCTTGTGTTGAGAATTGAATCCCAAATTAGATCTAAAACCTTGACTTCAGTTGTATTTTTATTTAGTTAATTGAATGTGCCTTTATGTAGGAATTCATTTTTTCTACCATTGGGTAACAATTGGTATATCATTTAATTTGCAAATATATGTGGAATCTCTGATGTTAATTTGAAATATGTGTGAAGATATAATTCCTGCTGTAATTGTAACTTTAGAGCCAATACTCTTACAGTTAAAAGTATCAATAAATATAATATAAAAACAATTTGCAGATTAAATTACATTACTTTTTATAGTAAAATATAACAGTTAATAAATAAAAATAAAATATAAAAGCTCGATTGTAATTCTTTTATGGAAATATAATGCTATTTATGACATTTATACAAAGGGTACTAGGAAAATTTTGCAATATGACGCAACAATGAATCACAGGAAGCTGCTTGTTGCTGCATGTTGAGACATGTTCATACGTGCATAGTAGCCGCCGCGCCAAGTCGATGGGCTCAGTTATTCATTAGTAGTGAGAGTGTAAAGTTCATGCGATGGCATCGTGGTCACGAAATGAGATAAGGACAGTTTTGCGGTATAATTTCGTGCGTGGTTTAACCATAGACCAGTGCTTAGAAGAAATGACTCTTGCACTAGATGATGATTGTCCACATCGTACAACGATATTCAGGTGGTATAGAGAATTCCAAAGGGGAAATTTCACTCTGGAGGATTCGGAGAGGCCGGGAAGGCCACGAACGTCAGTTACGGAGGAAAACGTTACTGCTGTGAGGAAAATGCTTGACGAAAACAGGCGAGTGACCTACCAACAGATAGAGGATACTTTGGGCCTAAATGCACCAGCAATTCGTTCGATTCTGCAAGATCATTTGCACGTGAAGAAACTTTGTTCTCTCTGGGTGCCGCATCAACTGACTGAAGAGCAGATGACACGATGTGTGATTTGGTGCCGGGAGATGTTAAAAAAGTTTGATAAGGGACAATCTCGGTATGTGAACAACATCGTGACAGGTGACGAGACTTGGCTGTACTATTACGATCTGCCGACCAAGGCTCAAAACAAAGTTTGGGTCTTTGATGATGACGACACACCCGTAATTGTCAGAAAATCCCGATCTGTAAAGAAGAAAATGATAGCTGTATTTTTCAAATCGAGTGGAATTGTGGAACGTGTCGTTTTGGACACGCAGAAGACAGTCACAGCTAAGTGGTATACTGAACAATGCCTGCCTAAAGTCATTGGATCTATGAAGAACCTGTGGCCAAAGTCAAGAATGGACACCTGGTACCTCCATCACGATAATGGTCCAGCTCACCGCGCCAAAGCCTGCACCGCATATTTGACCACGACAGGACTGAAACTTCTCGAGCACCCTCCCTACAGTCCATACCTTGCTCCCTGTGACTGCACTGTTCTCGCATGTGAAAATGAAGCTAAAAGGGAGGCGGTTTTCCAGTAATGATGACCTACGGGCTTGGGACAACGAGTGTGCTTTACTCCCTAGTGAAACTTGGCAGAACTGGTTTAAAGATTGGTTTCGGAGGATGGAGAGGTGTATTGAATGTAGAGGAAATTACTTTGAAAAAATTAAATAAACAAAGCTGTATTGCAAAACTTTCCTAGTACCCTTTGTATGTACTTAGGAATTTGTTTATGCATGGGTAATGCGCGCGCGCGCACACACACACACACGCACGCGCACACACATCATTGCTACTACCAAGGTAGTTTGAATGCATCATTTAAATCATATCTCATATTGTGAATACTTTCACAATGAGTTGCCATTGTATTGCACTACCTGAAATAAGTAACACTTCACTTATGGCAGCAGTTCGCAAACTAGGGTCTGTGAACTCCTGGGGATCCGTAGACCAATTCCAAAGGGTCCGCGAAACGACCCTCTGTAACTAATCAAATTATTTGTTATATGTATAGCAAATTGATGATAAGTAAGGTTATTATTATATATTTAATGTAAAAATAAGAATAAAGTTGAGTTGTTTTAAACAGAAAATTTTGAATTTTCTTGTTCGTACGTGTATACACACACCAGAAACATATATACAGTCGGACCTCTATATAATGAAATCGATCTTTCCCTTGAAAAAATTCGTTATACAGAAATTTTGTTATAAAGAAATAGGACCTTTCAACATTGAAAAATACTGTAAATTCAGAAATATAGTAAAAGATGGGAAAGAAGTGGGAATGAATAAATTTTCTAACATTTTAAAACAATTTATTAATACATACATATTAAGAAATGACTACTTACATGATGCCCATAATTTATTAGTACACTTTTAAGAATTATGTTGTAAAATATTTGGTTATTTTTTGTTGTACACTAGATTCTACTGTACACCGTTCATAAAAATGTTCGCATTTGTTTAAACTTTAAACACTCAGATGTATTTTCTGTTACATTTTCTTCTCACTGAAGGCTCGATGCAAATTTTTCAAATACCGCCAACATTTATTTGGAAAGTTTAATATTGCCCTCATTTTCATCCAACTCGTTGTTGATATTGTCACTCAATCTTTAGTAAAAAAAAAAAGGTAAAGTGCAGCCATTATCAACCCACTGCAGGATGGAAGCCTCCTCGACAATTCATGCTGAGGGAAATGGACCATAATCTGCCACGCTGGTCCAGTGCGGGTTGGCAGATCGACCGTATTCAGGTGCTTGAACCCTGGTCTACTCAAAGAGCGTCTGCTACTGCACTCCCGCTCCTGACCACTCGGCTACGGATCTTTAAATATGCTCCAAAATGTTGGAGTCACTCCGCTATTCAGCTACTATGACATCATTGTCAACTCCTAAAAATTCATCAAGAATGATTTCTGCACCGATCAAACCTTGCTTGAAACTCTTCCAAAGATTGCTTAATGTCTTCTAGTAGACATTGCTTAACATTAACACTGTTAATAAGCATTTTGGCAAAACCTGCTTTTGCAAAACAATTCTTAATGGTTGTTTCTGTCACATCTTGACTCCACACTTTCGCCAACTCTGATATGCACATCCACAAATCTATAATAGAATCTATAGGTTGGTTGGTTTCTATTCTCAGTATAATTTTTTTCAGTATGTGCCTTCAGTAGTGCATTTTTAAATTCTTGATAATGTTTTGGTCCATTGGCTGCAGTTAAGACATTATTCAGAAGGAAGAAAACAATATCTACTGTATTAAGCACTTCCACTTTTTCACACTTCACACTTGTAAGTTTCGAAATTACCAAGTGAAGATGGACAGGGCAGTTGTTGACAATCATCGTGACTTTTTCTGTTTTCTTTCGTCATCTTTCTATCGAAATTTAAAATACACTGCTCAAAAATTTCTCTTGTCATTCAAGGTTTTTTGTTGTAGTTGTAGTCCAACTCTAAAGACTTTATTCCTTTGAAACATCAAGGTTTGTTTGTTATTTGGTTTTTAGGATCATTAGCAACTAAGGCCATATTGCTCCGGGATATGCGGTCGTCATTCCCTGACTTTTCCGCATCCTCCGTATTTGGTGGTGACGGGCTCGAACCCCGGTCTAATCAAGAAGCGTGTGCTTCGCACTACTGCTCCTTCCCACCTGGCTACGGAGGCGCCAAACATCAAGGTTATTTACTTTTGCCTGTTACCAAAAGCTTTAGTTTTTCATTACCAGCCATATTTACAACCAAGAGTGTAATTCTCTTGATATTTTTACCACCTAAACATTTATCACCTTTAAAAGTCGGTGTCTTGTTCGGCAAACATTTAAAAAATAGATGTTTCATCAATGTTGAATATGTCTTTGGACTCGTAGTGCTCCATAATTTTTTTCAAAACTGTTTATTTCCAGCGGGTATAGTTTTCTTCGATTGCAACTCCACTTTCATCCGAAATAACAATAAGCAATGACGCTCTTTAAATTTGTCCAGCCTACCAGAACTGGCTTGGAATGTTTTGTGCCCCAGAAAAGATGTGTACTCCATAGCCTTTTCTTTTATTAATAGCCATGATATCGGCATGTTTTGGTCTCGAATCAACTTCATCTACTTAAAAATTGCTTAATCTACATCTTCCCAAAGGCATAATTTTGCATGCTTCTGACTGGGTCCCGTTTCCTCAAACGGTTTGAGAATCGAAACAGGGTTTTTCAGAATGGTTGACAGGCTACTGGCAGGGACATCAAATTTTAAAGCGATTTCTTTTTTTTTTTAATGCCATGATCTACAGTATTAAGCACTTCCACTTTTTCACACTACACTCAATGATTTCTTCTCAGACACTGTAAGGTTACTAGCACAGCAGTTAAAACAAAGCTGAAATTAGGGACCACTTGTAGTTACTGTGTAAACAGAGACAGGTGAAATTTAGTGAAAGTGTGGACGACTCATTTCTTCGAAACAATAGATGAATTTCTGAGATAAAGGAAGATTTTAATTCTCTAATAGGATGCTTACGGTAGAAAATAGCATTGACCAGAGCCAATGCCTGTGTTGGGAATATGCCTTAATCTTTGCCAATGACTGTAGACAGCTGACCAGCGGGACTTCTCAGCATAGTAGTGTACAAGTTGTATAGGTTTTACTTCTTTTTAGCCATTGCTGACTGGGCAAAGGCCTCCCCCAAACTGCCATCTTTTTCTATCCCACATTGTGGTTGGCCAGTTTCCTCCTTCAGGGTTTTTCAGGCACCATTAAATTGTAAAATGTTTACGCTCTTAATTTGTGGAATTAAAGCCTTTAGCTTTTAAAAGATAAGGGATTAATGCTTAATCCTTTTAGCTCTTAATTTGTGCTTTCTAAGCATCAGCTTTATTGCCTAAAGGCCAGAGGTATGAACAATGTGTACCCGGGACTCTAGAAATTAGTTTGTTATATGGAAATTTTCTTCATTATATGGAAACTATTTTCAATGTAATGACTAAGAGGAAATCAAAAAAATTTTGCTACAGAAAATTTTGCTATATGAAAGTTTGTTAAAGAGAGGTCCGACTGTGTGTATATATATATGGGGGGGGTCCGCGAACATTTTTCATTTTTGAAGGGATCCGTAGATCTCAGTAGTTTGGGAACCACTGACCTATGGAGAAGACTATTGTTACTTATTCTCGGTGGATACCACCACCCTCGCAGCAACATTTTGAAGCTTATTGGCTTCTCATCGGTGGGTGAGTAGGTAGGTACCCTGTTGTTGCAATAGTGACAACCCAGTTATGAAGTATAACTCCACAATTTGAGAGATGCCTGATGGTGTGCATGGTTTAATTCTAAAAGATTCTTGGCTAAATGCCTAAGAGTATGAAGGAGTTTGTTTATTCATGGGTAATGCACACACAGCATTTCTTCTACCAAGTTAGTTTGAATGCATTGTTTTAATCATCTCATATTGTGAATACCTTCACAATTTTTTATTTATATGTACTAATTTTAAAATTATCATTTAGCAAAAATTTACAAGTGCTCACCCTCAATGTAAGTAATTCCACAGAAGTTCTTCCTAGTGACAGCTGTGTATAATAAGTGTAACCTTTGAACTATTTGTATAACCTGAAAACCAAAAAAAAAAAGAAAAAAAAGAAGCTCTATCCATTGTTCCTGGTATCTGTTGCAGTTAAAAAGTACAGTTACAGTAAACCATTTATGAACCTTAGAGCCTCCACTTTTTAATTCTTATATAAGGTGGAGTGGTAGAGACACTGTACCATCATATCTTTTTAATGCTTATGTAAGGTAGAGTGGTAGAGACACTGTACCATCATATCGAAAAGAAGTTGTGTAAAACTGTGTAAACATTTACACAAATACAATTGTGCAAGTGTTTACAAATTTTTCTACTCTTGTTATTTTGCATAATTTTAATAGATATTAATGAATAAAAAAATTAAAACCCCACTAATCCTGAATTTGTAATGACATTTATTTCATATTAAATATTTAATGTTTTCTGTGTTTATTTTATTTTATTATTCTTTTTTTGTATTGCCATAAGATTTTATGTATTTATAGGTATTTCATAATTTTATAGATTGGTATGAAATATTTCATTGTAGGGAATGTTGAGTACCAGAGGGAGGTATCTTTTGTTTGCTGATGCAGATGGAGCAACAAAATTTTCAGATGTTGAAAAGTTAGAAGAATGTATGAAACATCAAAGCCATCAAGTAAGTGTGTATCCTTGAAGTCTATATAAAGGTTACAAAGATATACTGTTAAGCCATTTCTCTGCATTTGGTTCACCAAGATTTTAATCAAAATTTAAATAATTAGATTATATATGGAATGCTGTGTGAAGCACTTTGAAAAATAGTTCTGTTTCCTCATCTGTGGCATTCTTCTAATAATAAATTTAATCATGATAAATCAAACTGAACAAAGGATGGAATGTGACCATTTTTAAGTCTCTCCATAGACAGTAGCCTTTAGGCATCTGGGTGGGAGAGTGAGGGAGTCAAGGGGAGCTCTGCTGGTGGGGGAAGGAGGGATAGAGAGAAAGAGAGGGGGGGCGGTTATGGTTTGATGGATTCTGGGTATTGATTGTTTAGAAGTATATTTCTTGTTTGAAGTATATTAGTGTGTGTGTGTGTAATGTTACTTTGTTGCCAAGAAGAAAATGCATATGAACTGTTTATCTAGTATATGTACTTCTAGTATATGTGAAACTTCTCCTAACAACACCTCTCTTTAACGGACATCTTTCTACAACGGACATTTTAAAATTCCCTGACTCTCCTCTATTGGTTTTAATGTGTTTTCAGCTTCTGTCTAGCGGACATTCTCTGTAACGGACGCGAACAGGCAATCTGCACTGTTTCGTTTAAATTAGCACTTAATTTGATCTCCCCATAACGGACAGCGGGCGAGCTCATGGCCCTTTTTCTAGGAACGTTTCTTCTACGTATTGCCTCAATCGTGTGTTTATTTTCTATTTCCGATTCTCTGAATTTTATCAAGGTTTACATCGCGGTTCTAAACCCTTTTTCAAGGATTTTAAGGCACGTGTAAAACTTCTGATGAATTCGGTGTGTGCAGGGGGGGGAATTTTGTCGGCTTTCGTCTTTTGAGTTTCAGTTTTGTTCAGTGTCGTGTGAAGTGCACAATGTCTTCTCGTAAACATTTAACTTTAAAAGATAAAGTCGAACTCATTAATGCGTATGATCGGCAAAAAAATAATGGAAGACGGGAAGATGCAGGTAAGCGACATCCTAAAGAAAAAAAATGAACTGCTCGAACAATTTTGGCAACACGGAAATGATCAGGTTCAAAAATCATTCCCGAAAACTGTTGGACTTCAAATTGACAATGTTACGTATGAGTGGTTTTGTCACGCATGTGCTAAAAAAATTCCCATTAATGGGCCTATTATTAGGGAAAAGGCTTTGGAGGTTACGAAATCTATGGGAGTAAATGAGTTCAAAGCTTCTGCTTCTGTGTCAAAGCTAGACAAGTTCAAAACTCGGCATAAAATTTCTTGGAAAACCGTAAGTGGTGAAGGTGGATCCGTTGATACTGGGGTCGTAAAACTGGAAGATTTATGTCGTGATTTTGAAGCTAAGGATATTTACAACTGTGACAAAACAGGGTTGTTTTTTAAAGCTCTTCCTGAAAAAACAATGAGTCTAAAAAACGAAAAGTGCCAGGGCGGAAAAATTTCTAAGGAACACTTGACTGTGCTATTGTGTACAAATATACTGGGAGACTTTGAACAACCTCTTGTTATAGGAAAACCACAAAATCCTCGTTGTTTCAAGGGCATAAAGTTGAATCTTTTGAATGTTGACTGGAAGTCTAATAAAAAAGCGTGGATGACACGAGATATCATGAGCGAATGGATAAGTCACTTTAACCAAAACATGATTCGTCAAAACAGAAAAATTATTCTTTTCATGGATAATGCTGCATCTCACCCGCACATTGAATTGTCCAACATTCAAATTGTTTTTCTGCCACCAAACACATCTGCAGAGTGTCAGCCCTTGGATCAAGGGATAATAAAAAATTTTAAAATTCACTACAGAAAACGTGTTTTAAGACATCTCATTGCAAACATGAACGATGTAACATTTGCGAGTGGCCTTGCAAAGAAACTCAGCATCCTAGATGCGATTCAGTGGATTTCCTCTTCAGTAAACGCAATTAGAAAACAAACTGTCGTGAACTGTTTCGTAAAGTCTGGCTTCTCAAACGCAAAAAATTGAAGTTGTGAACAGCAATGTGGAGCACCAAGAAGAACAAGAACTTCAACATCTATTGATAATGTACGATACTTCAGCTACAAGTGACTCTGACTACAAAGATATGGACTCGAGCCTCACTACAGAAGATGGTGCTCTAGATATCAACGACATTATCATCGATATTTTTCAAGAAGTTCCTCACGAGGATGAAGAAATGGAAGGAGGTCATTCTGTCGAAGAACATATTAACGACAAACCATCGATGAAAATAGAAGAAGCGCTCATACAAATCAATCGTTTAAAAATGTATTTCGCCGCTGAAGAAGATACTGAAGGACTTTCGATGGTTTCTTCACTCCAAACAAATGTTGAAAACAAAATTATCAGCCGGAAGAAGGTGCAGAAGAAAATAAGTGATTACTGTATGTATTTTTCTTAAGATAAAGTCATAATATGCATAGCACAATTGTATGTATATTATTTACAAAAATATTGTGCAAAATCTGTATATAATTTAATTTAATTTTACATTAAACGTTTAATGATTTTTTTTTATCTCTTGTGTATGTAATTGTATATTATTTACAAAAATATTGTTCAAAATCTGTATATATTTTAATTTAATTTTACATTAAACGTTTAACGATTTTTCTTTCTTTCTTTTTTTTTTCTCCCTCAGACTTCTTGTTAGCGGACACTTCTCTCTAACAGACAAATTTTCGTTCCCCATGGCTGTCCATTAAAGGGAAGTTTCACTGTATATAGAGGGATTTTCTGGTTGGGAGGTGGGGGAAGTTATGCTCACTTAGCCCATACAAATTATATCACAAAAGAGCTGTATTTATTTACTGATCATAATCAGTAAAGTTGTCACAGATGTTCTCTCAGATATGCCAGACAAGCTGTACTTGCTACCTGGGAGTCTAAAATGCTGATGCAACTGATATTCGGATGACATTCAAGTCAAGTGGACCCAATTGCGGCCAAGTCCGGACGGTCTGTGACAACCAAATCCTTTGTTTACACCTTCACAATGGTGGGACTATTAGTAATCCTGGGTATAACCTCCATGCACAAGCACACTATGGGTGACCACCCAGGCGTGAACCAACATAAGCAGGGTTCGAGGTGTGGCACCCACACCACATGGAGGAATGCCGCCCCTCTATGTTACCAGGCAATACTAGGTGGTAGATGACTCTCATCAACTGGTGCAAAACCACCACGTTCAGGTTCTGATCAACTCTTCCCCATCTCTTCCATCATGCAGTATGACTGATGACTTTTGAGGTTATGATGAATATCATGGCGAGATCTAATCTTCCTTATATTTTGAGGGTACAGCTCTAAAACTGTGTTCACAGGCCGGCTGCTAGTTAGTACACTGGACCAAACCTATTGGTAACTCTTTAGGAGGCTTCCAGATCAGCCAGTGTATAATCTTGCTACTTCTACTCTGCCAGATAGTGACTGGAGGGAGTCTGAGTAGTGTGTATGCGGGTGGGGGTGGGGGACACATTGTCGAGGCTATGTTACGTGAAGGCTCTGGGTATATTCTTACCATGTGTACGCCATATCCAAAAATTTCATTACTTCATACAGCATGTTTCCTCCTCCCCCCCCACTTTTTCTTACTATTGAATACACCATGAATTGTCATGAATTGTCAAACTAATTGAGTAAGCTTATCTGCAAAAAGATCTAAAACGCACAAACACTTCCTAGTTCATTTCACAAATATATATGGTCTCACTTATAATCTCAACGATGTCCATTTCCACTTGCAGTCACATTGGGCACATTGTTGAGGCTATGTTACGTGAAAGGTCTGGGTATATTCTTACTATGTGTACACCATATCCAAAAATTTCATTACTTCATACAGCATGTCTCCTCCCCCCCCACTTTTTCTTACTATTGAATACACCATGAATTGTCAAACTAATTGAGTAAGCTTATCTGCAAAAAGATCTAAAACTCACAAACGCTTCCTAGTTCATTTCACAAATATATATGGTCTCACTTATAATCTCAACGATGTCCATTTCCACTTGCAGTCTGCCAAACCCAATGTACTTTTTCTAACAGAATCTCAGTTATCGGTTGATTCAACTATTGTCCATCTCAGTTGCCCAAATTATTCGCTGTATGATTCTTTTCGCTTCAAAGGTGGTAGAAGTGCATATGTCCGTTCCGATATTCCTTGGTAATTTCGAATCTCCTCTCTTTGATCTTCTCTGGCTCAAAATCTCTCTACCTCATTGTGTCAAATTCATCTGTTGTCTCCACCGTTCTCCCAACTCCACTAATCACTTAGAGCTCTTTGACTTCCTCTCTTTGCAACTTGATTTTCTCCAGTCCAATTTTCCTAACAGTGAGGTAATTTTGCAATTACTAAAGTAAGTGCTTTTGCAATTACTAATGACCTAGCACAGATTGTTCATTTACCTACAAGAATACCGGACAATCCTAATCATACAGCCAATATGCTTGATCTTTTTCTCACAAACAACCCTTCTAAGTACATGGTCAAAGTGAATGGTCCTTTAGGTACCTCAGATCACAACTTGATGATTGTCTCTTCTCCAATGGAGCCTTTATCTCGTGGCTATTCCCAACCTCGTGTTGTTTGGCATTACAAGAATGCAAAATGGGATGACCTGTGAGATTTCTTTTCCTTGGTTGGATTACTGTTTCAAAACTTCTGATATCAACGTTTGCTCAGATTGTGTCAGTGAAATTATTCTTGTAGGAATGAAATCCTTTATTCTACACTCCATTTTAAAATCTTGTCGTTTATCTAAACCTTGGTTTTCCAATAAATGTGCTAAAGCTGTTCACGAGAAGAACGTTGCATATCATAATTGGCTTGTTTTCAATTCTTCAGTTTGATTTTCTGTCTACACCAAAGCTTGTAACAATTGTAAAGCAGTTATTAATCAGTCCCAACTAGATTTGGACCTATCTTGCCCTAATGGTAGGGGAGCATTTTGGTCTCTTGTCAAAGCTATTGGAGGCGCCTCCGTAGCCAGGTGGGCAGGAGCAGCAGTGCGTAGCACACCCTTCTTGATTAGACCGGGTTCGAGCCGTGACCACCAAATACGGAGGATGCGGAAAGGTCAGGGAATGACCACCGCATACCCCCCCCCCCCCGGAGCAGTATGGCCTTAGTTGCTAATGCTCCTAAAAAAAAAAAAAAAAAACACAAAACTATTGGCCGCAACTTTTGTCCATCTCTGCTCCCACCTCTGTCAAAACCAGATGGTTCTGTTGTCACTTCGGCCAAGGATAAAGCTGACCTGCTAGCATCGCATTTTTCTTCCAACTCATGTATTAATGATCTTGGTAAAACACCTCCCACCATTCCTAGCATGCTCCATTCAATGCCTGCTGTGGTCTTCCATCAAAAGAATGTCAGAAGGATATTGACGCTAAAAAAGCTGCAGGTCCTGATGGTATTTCTCCACTTGTTCTCAAAACCTGTGCTCCTGAACTTACTCCTGTTCTTTGCCGCCTTTTTTCACTTTCTTATTCCAAAGGTGTTTTTCCTTCTGCTTGTAAATTTGCTCATATCCACCAGTTCCTAAAAAGGATGACAAATCCCTCCCATCCAGTTATTCTCCCATTGCAATTATTTCTACTCTTTCTAAAGTAATGGTGAAATCAATTAACCGCCAACTCTTAAACTACCTAGAAACCTTCTGTCTGATCAACGATTGTCAGTGTCAATCCACTGGTGATATTCTGGCTTATGTTACTCATTTATGGACAAATTCAATGGTGAAAGTTTGGTGAAACATAAGCAGTTGCTCTTGACCTCTCAAAGGCTTTTGATCGTGTTTGGCATAAAGGTCTTCTAAACAAGCTTCCGTCTTATGGTTTGCCAACTGTTTTTAGTAATTGGTTATCCAGTTTTCTCTCTGATCGCTCACTGAGGGTGATGGTAGATGGCTCTGTCTTCTAATTTCCCCACTAATGCCGGTGTCCCCAAGGTTCAGTTCTTTCTGCCACTCTTTTCCTGTTGTATATTAATGACCTTCTTCCATTGATTGAAAATCCTATCCATAGTTTTGCCAATGATAGCACATTGCATTCCACTTTCCATTTTGAGAAACCTTGCCCTGCTCAATCAGCTTCAACTTCTCGAATATCCACTACCAATTCCTTAAATGCTGATCTCCAGGTATTTCTCCAGTGGGGCAAAGACAACTTAATTGACTTCAGTCCTCCTCAAACTTAGTCTTGTCTTATTTCTCGCAAAAAGGATTCTTCTGCTCCTATGCTTATCTTTGATGACACTCCGATTTCGAAGCAAAATGATATATCTGTTTTGGGAATTACCCTGACTTCTAATCTCTCTTGGCACAAGCACATTACAGATATTGCTTCCTCTGCATCTAACAAAACTTGATTTTCTCTTTCACTCTCGTCGTTACTTTTCTTCCAAACAGCTGTTCGCTCTGTACAAATAACAAATCTGCCCTACCATGGAATATTGTTCCCACATCTGGGGTGGTGCCCCCAAAACCTCTCTCAGGCTCCTAGATTCCATACCGAAGAGGGCAGTTAGGTTAATTAATGACTCCTCTCTAACAGAGTGTCTCCACTCGCTGTCTCATAGACTTACTGTTTCTGCTGCATGCCTTTTCTACAGATACTTCCATGGGCACTGTTCTTCTGAATTGGCTTCTATTATTTCCGCTCCCTCTTTCAAAACAGTCCGAAAACGTGCCGCCACCAGCCAACATCCATTTACTGTCCAACTACAAACTCACAGAACTAACTTTTCATCTTCCTCATTTATTCATTCAACTGTCTTTTTCTGGAACAACCTTCCTTCATACGTATTTCCTGAAAATTGCAGTCTACAGAAGTTTAAGTCTAATGTCAACAAATATCTCCTTTTGTCTTCTCAACCTCCAACTCAAGCATGGTACTGAGTACTATAGGTTCCAATTCCTCTCGTGTTTGAGGTTTTTATAAAAAAAAAAAAAAAAAAAAAGAATCAAATTATCAGCAAAGTCTTGAAACAATCCATTAGATCAACATTATAAAATGCACTATTTGCTTGATGTTTGTGGAGCAGTCAGGTACGGGACATGATACTGCCATGGGGATGTCTTTGTATGTGCGCGATGCAAGGAGTTTAAGGAAATCAGGCAACAACTCAGCGTTGTTGTGGGCCTATATGAGAGCTTTAATGATAGGGTGGATGCCCTTGAAGGATTAAAAGTGAGGGGCCCAACAAGCTCACAGCTGCCCACACCAATGCCAGAGCCTGCACTTGGGAATCATGCAACACTGTGGCAACCCCCAAGGCAGAATGCACTGGTCCCAAAGGAACTAGTAGTTGTTGGTGGCTCTATTGTCATGGAAACGGGAAACATGCTTTGTAAAAAGGATAGGTGGAACAGAACCAGGGTATGTCTGCCAGGGGCAAAGGTTGATGACGTTGTAGAGTGGATATCATCTTTTAAGGGCACAAAAGGTGATAGAGTTGTACACATTTGGCACTAATGATATTAAGAGTAGGAGACCGGCGGAATTACTTAACAAGTACAGGTCACTGTTGAAAAAAAGCCGTGAATTAGGGTTGAATTTGAAAGTGTCTGCAATTCTGCCCAGACACGATAGCAGGGAGTATAGCAGGGAGTATATGATGAGAGCCCTGTCGATCAATTTGGCCCTGGAAAGATTGTGCAAGGCTCGAGGGGTAGAATTTTTTTCACCCTGGTCTGTACTTGTTAACAGGAAAGACTGCTTCTACAGGGATGGGATACACTTAAATATAAAGGGTGCAAGAATGTTTGCTGATGCTATCGAGGCAGTGTTAGGTGGGTCGGAAAACTGCTAGATTGGTGGGATACAAGGACTAATAGATTAACAGTAGCCACTGGCAGAGGTGAAAGTGATTCTTGCACTGCTTCTATTGGAATGAGCAGCAGCTTGGACAAAAAGATGCAGGATATTTCAGAGACTGCTGGGAGATGTTGGGATACAAGTAAACACATGGGTTGTGCTAGGGTAGCTAAGAAAAAGAACAGGTGCATGTATACTTGGGTGTACACCAATGCTAGGAGTTTGGTAAATAAATTTGATGAATTTTGAGGTATTGCTCAAAGCATCAAAGGCGGATATTGTTGGGATATCAGAGACGTGGTGTCACACAGATATAAGGAATGCAGAACTGGAATTTGGGGAGTACAACATCTACAGAAAGGATTGACAGGATAAGAAGGGAGGAGGGGTTATGCTATTAGTTAAGAAACACATAAAATCCAAGGAAGTGAAGCCAGTCGACACTGGACAGTGCAGTGTCGAGTCAGTTTGGTGTGACGTAAGCATTGGGAAATCAAAATTGAGAGTAGGAGTGTGCTATAGGCCTAATGACTCTGATGAGTATAATAAGAAACTGTACAGGGAAATAGAGTGGGCCAGTACATCAGAGTCTTATAATGGGGGATTTTAATTTCCCAAGATATTGACTGGAATTTGTGAGTTGGTCACTCACACACTAGCAAGGCTTTTGTGGATTTATTGGATGATGGTTTTCTAAATCAGCATGTTCGGGAGGCAACTAGAGGGAGCAATACTTTTGATTTGATTATCAGTAGTGATTCTTCATGCATTAAGAATCTGCAGATACAGGAACCACTAGGTGGCAGTGATCACAGTGTGCTGAAGTGGGATTTACTCAAGGAGGTAACTACCATCAGAGGTAAAGAGAAGGGTTTTTGGTTTCGTAAAGGTGACTGTGGAGGTCTGAGACAGTTCTATACAGTGGGACCAACTGATGATATTACCAACAGCAAACTCAAAATGGGAAGCATTCAAAGAACTTGTCTTGGAAGCTACTAGGCTTTACATACCAACTAAGAAATATTGTTCAAGGTTCAGGCCTAAATGGATGTCAGATGAACTAATGAGACGTACGGCAGAGAAGAAAAATGCGTGGCATACATATAAATTAACACATGACAAAGAAGCCTATGATAGATATAAGTTGATCTGTAACCAAGTTACAAAGGAGATTAGGCAGGCGAAGGCAGATTACGAGAAATCTTTGGCAAGGGATGCACAGAAAAACATCAAGGAGTTCTTTACTTATGTAAACTCTAGAAGGAAGGGGATGAATCAGATTGGTCCACTTGATATCGATGGTTCAACTGTTCATGATCCTACTCAGGTAGCTAACAAACTAAGATCAATATTTTGCATCTACATTCAAACATGAGGAGTTATTCAGGAAGGGGAATGCCATAGATGAAGTAAACATTGGCAGTGAGCTAGATGATCTTGTAATAACTGAGAGTAAAGTGGAGGAGAAATTGCTGAAGATAAATACAAGAAAGGCACCTGGGGTGGATGGGATCTATCCAGTTATATTAAAGGAGGCAGCAAAGGAAGTAAGCAATCCGTTAGCCATAATTATGAGAGCTTCCTTGGACTCGGGGGAGGTTCTCAGTATTTGCATTTTCGGTATTCGCGACATTTCTCAGGAACGTAACCCCCGCGAATAGCGGGGGTTTACTGTATTTGGATCTTAGAAAGGCTTTTGATACTGTTGCACATGGAAGACTGCTGCACAAATTGGAGCAGCGTGGCATTGGTGGAAATTGTTGCTATGGATAAAGGGATGGTTGAGTGGCAGAAGACAGAGAGTGGTAATTAATGGACAATGCTCATCGTGGACTAATGTTATTAGGGTAGTTCCTCAGGATTCAGTGTTGGGTCCATTGTTGTTTTATGTATTTATAAATAATATTAATGATGGTATATCAAGCTTAATGTCCAAGTTTGCAGACGATACAAAGATTGGCAGGGTTGTTAGGGACGCTACTGATGCTATGCTGCTACAACAGGATCTGGAAAGGTTGAGCAGATGGGCTGAGAGGTGGCAAATGAAGTTTAACATTGACAAATGTAAAGTACTACATATGGGAAACAGCAACCCCAGAGCAACGTATCAACTCAGTGGTACTACACTGACAGTGGTAGAGAATGAAAAGGACCTGTTGGTAATTGTGCAGGCAGATATGAAGTTCTCTGAGCAGTGCAGATGGGCTGTAAGAGTAGCTCATGGTGTCTTATCAATGATATACAGGAATTTTTCTAGCAGGCATAGGGAGGTGATTATTCCCTTGTATAAGGCAATGGTCAGGCCGCACCTTGAGTACTGTATACAGGTCTGGAGGCCTCATTTCAAGAAGGATGTAGAGCTGCTGGAACGAGTACAGAGAAGGGCAACAAGGTTAGTGAACAGAACGAAGGGTTGCTCTTACGAAGAAAGTCTTAAGTTTTGCAAATTACAGTGTCTGGAGACTAGACACCGGCAAGGTGATCTGATAGAGGTGTACAAAGCCTTGAATGGTTTGAGCATGCTCAATGCTGATGGGGTACTGCCTCTTGCTCAGAATAATCACCTGAGAGGGCATAAATTCAAATTGAGGAAAGACAGATGTAGGATAGATGTGCGGAAATTTGCCTTTAGCCTGCGGGTAGTTGGTTTGTGGAACAGACTTCCATCCCTTGTTGTGGAAGTTGATAGCCTAAATAAATTTAAGGCTCAGCTGGACAGGTATTTTGAACGAACGGAGGGGTGAAGTGAAAGGGATGCTAATTATCTTCCTCAGTAATAATCATTGTACAGTTTGTGAACACCACATATCATGACCAGTACTCACTTTTCAATAAGAATAAAGCTGTATTAAAAAAGCAGTTTGAACTCTACTTTTTTCACATCAACACAAGACATAGAGGGCTTACAATGTAAGGATTGACTAGGTGTTTTGCACTGAAGAAAATTCCATGGATTGATGCTGTCATTTATTCCAGTCACTAGATTCAATACTAATTTCATTATCTGAACATTCCAGATATTGTTAATTGGGGAGAGGCAAAAATACATCAAGAGGGTCATCTGAGAGGGCATGACAGACAACTTGGGTGTCTCAGCAAGCCCCTCCATCATTCAAAATTCAAGCCCAAAGGATTGTTTGAAGATTAGATTATGCTGCTACAGATTAGATTTAATCCATAAATCACAAGTGGAAGAATATTCTTGACAAAATACTTTAGAACTACTTACTGGTCTGACACTTCACATATATACTTTGAAGGTCTGCTAAGCCTTCAGTAACTTTGCCCTGATCATGGAAAAGTGCTCCTTAAAAATCAGTATAGAGTAAAAGGAAGAAGTTGGTCTAATATGAAAAATGGAATGGAAATAAACAAAAAAATCATGGTCGGATTTTTTTTTTTTTTTTTGAGTTTATCTGGAGACCCAAATGTAAGTCAGAGTTTTGAATTTCTGTATTAAGGCAGAAAAATTCAGATCATAGTTAACCAACAAATGAATTTTTGATACTATCATCAGCATATAAAATATAATTGGAATTTCTTACCAGAAATGTAATCAAAACAGTAGAAAATAAAAGTGCAGACAAGGTATTCCATTGAGGAATAAGAAGAACCGAAAACTTGATTATCATCATTAGAAAAACCAAAAATCTCTCTCGTATAAAATTCTTTCCAATATTTGTAGAATTGATCCAGTAATAACAAAACATGCCTGTAAGACTGCAATTAAAGAAAGTACACGTATTGAAATAAAAGTTAAAAAAAAAAAACAAAAAAACCAGCCATCTTGCAAGGCCTCCCTGGTGTTCCATGCAAGATGGATTATTCTAATTAATTGTCCACAATTTTTGCCCATCTTTATTCCCACCCCTCTGTTACTACCTGACAGTTCTATTGCACCCTCAACTAAAGATAAAGCTACTTACTGGCATGCTACTTTCTTGTAATTCTTTTATTGACAATCTTGGTGAACATGTCTCCTGCCATACCCAGTGGTGCACTCTACTCAGTGCCTTCCTTAGTTTTCTGACAGAAGGATAGAAGAATTTTGAATAATCTTGATTCCAAGAAATCTCCAGGTCCTGATAGCATTTCTCCACTTGTTCTTCTGTGGGAACAGGGTCTTTCTCTTATTGTACTTATTTTAATTCTTTATTTATTTCTATATATATTTCTTTCCAATGTCCCAATTTACCTTGGAACCACTATAGTAGTTGTTATTTAATCTCTCTTGGTGTAAGAAAGTTTAATCTCTCTTGGTGTAAGCACATCAAAATATTGCTTCCCTGATTCAAAAAAACTGGGTTTTCTTTTTCACTCTTAGCATTAATTTTCCTCTAAACAGTTGCTAACTCTGTACAAATCAAAAATCTAGCCCGACCTTGGAATATTTTTCCCACACCTGGGGTGGTGCTCCCAAACCTCTCTCAAGCTCAGTGACTCTATTCAAAAGAAGGCAGGCATGTTAATTAATGACCCATCTCTTAGAAAGTCTCTCCACTCTCTATTTTGTAGATGTTCAGTTTTTGTTATATGCTTTTTGTATAAATTGTTTCATGGGCACTGATCTGAATTGCTGCCACTCTCTTCAAATCATTCCAAACATATGCCTCTGTCAGTTGAGATCCATTCATTCTCCAACTCCAAACTCATGCAACTAACTTTTTGTCTTCATTTATTCCTTCTACTTTTATTCTCTGGAACAACCTTCCTTCATGTATTTCCCACAAATTATAATCTACAGGAATTCAAGTCTAATCTCAACGAGTACCTTTTGTCTTTTCTTCCTTCAATTCATATATGGTACTAAGGTTCTAATACCTTTTGTGTTTGAGGTTTTCATGAACAAAATAAAATAATTGTAAATAAGTAACTGTTGAATGCCAATTCGTGCTGTAATGGACTGTATTCAATCAAATGGAAAAGATTATTCAACTGTGGTTTTAGAAGTATATCTTCAAAAATCTTCAAAAAAAGGGACCAAATTGAAATAGAGTAAAAATCAGTAACACTTTGACCACTGGGTACTTTAGTTATAGGAACTACTTCAGAATCTTGCCATACTTATGAAATAATACCAGGAAACAAAACTTTATAATTCCATTAGTATATCCAAAATAAAAAAAAAAAAAAAAAGCAAATTTAAGAAGAAAATTTGGGACTGAATCAGCTCCAATAGTAGAAGTATCAGGAAACTTCTTAATATTGTGTAAGCGTTTCCTTTTACCTTATTGCATTGACTTGCCAATTGTAATCCTGGTTGACTTGTCAATCATAAGGGTATTGTTTTATACTTTGCCTCGCCAATTGTAGGCATAAATTCTTTGGTTTTTATTATTAACCATATATCCTTGGCTACTAAGCTAAACCCTACTTTAATTTTATTTATGGAAACTATCAAGTTATCCTTGGGCCTCTGACTGTGGGCCTCTGACTGCTTCTACAAAATTTCAGATTTAATTGCATTTTTAGCTAGGAATTGAGTGAGGCAATTGACAAACACACTTAAAAAGTTTAACATGTTTAATTATAGAAATTGACAAATTTTACAAAATTTGGTTTTTGTTTACAAAATTGATCAACAAAACTCTTCATATTACAAACATTCCTCACTGGGATAAATCAAAACAATAAGTTCATTCAGCATATCTTATTACTAAATTGAAACAATAGTTCCTTTACAATATCCAATTTGTTTATCCAGTTATTCCTTAGGCTAGTTCAAAATATCACAGTTAGGATTTCAGAATGCCTTTCTTCCCCTTTTTGGATTATTCTCTTGACTAGAAATAATAATACAAAACAGTACTTACAATTATTTCTACTTCTCCGACCTTTTGGACCAGTTCCTTTATCTTCTAGCACTTTCTTTAACAGTTTCCACATCAGATTAAACTCTCCTCTATCAAACTCACTTTGAAGTGGCATATACTTATTAACTGCCCACTTATTTTAACTTTATTAACACTTGAAACTACTAGTCGCATAACTGTAACTAATTACAATTCCCAAACACGCCTTTCCTTGATTACCAACTTACTCGCTGCTTCCAAACTTGTTAACTCCGAACGACTCATGCCCTTACACCGGCAAATCCTCTCGTCTGTAATCCGACAATATTCTTGCTGTTTCCTGACTATTACTCTCATGGAACTTCTTCCCTTACGGAACAACTCCTTTCTATACAACTCCTCCCTCAATAACTACTACCTCTACAACTAACTTAACGCTACTAAACCAGTCCTTATATATCCCATTTTTACCCATGATTCCCTGAATTTAGACCTGAGTAAGGTCTAAATTGATGAACGTTTGACTTACCCCTAGGTAAGTCGAACGTTCCCCGCAAAATTTTTTTTTTTTATTATTAATTTTTTTTTTCGAAAAAAATTAAGCTTAAGCTTACAATTGCCTTGAGATCCTGTTTTGTAGGCTGAAGAGTGGATAAATAATCCAGTAATAAGTCATTTAAAAAAAGGCTCTATTTCAGACCAGTGATTTGAAAGAAGTGAAGTCTGAAATTAAAGAATGTGATTAATCTAGATACTTGGATCTAATGACTCTCTTGAACCTGATATACTGCTACCTGAGAATATTCTTTTTCTCCATTTTTTACTGCAGTGCTACAGCCTCATCTATTGCTGTCTTGCAGGCAGTAGTGAATGCATCATGATCTTTTAAAAAGAAAAACCTGGTGCTGACCAAAGGAAACTTCTTATGAAGCTTAAATAATTGTTGCAATTATGTCACATGACCACCATAAATAAATGGGTTTGGAATACTAGGAAACCATATGTAACTTTGGCATTTATTCAAGCAACAAAGGTGAGCCATTATAATAATCAATGGACAGCATTGTCTGTTGATAGGTTAACCAAATTTTCTAAGAAGACTTTCAAATAAAAAGCAATTGCATTATTAATATTAGCATATATTGGCACAAATGCCCTCTTAATAATCAGTCATGTCTTTTTATGTCAGCACTTAATTGCCTTAAAGGTAAATCATTTTAGTGAAACTGAAATTCATCAATGTCCAAATCTGTCACCAGACAAAAATAGTAAAAACTATCAAGTGTTGTTACTTCGGTGGGGGGGGGGGGTAAGTAGATAAAACCTAAAGCTCTCATCGTGTTCACGAACATTGGTACTAATTCAGATGATCCACAGCTTGTCAGATTAAAATTACTCATAATTGAAACTTTTTGAACTTCGTTATAGATAACAATCCTAAAAAAATTTCTATAAAGATTCAACCACGATAGAGAGGGATATAAAACAATAATTACCATCTTAAAAAAGTATTCAGTAAAAACAGCTCAGTAATGGCTCTGCTATGTGCAGCCTTTATTAGTGAGAAGAAAAAAATAAACTCCACTTTCTATTTTCTGTAAATGTGAAGCAGCAAAAAATGCATATATGAAGGACTGACTCAAAGTAGCAAGATATCACAATTGTCATTATGCCATGCCTTGGAACAAGCAACAATATTAAAGTTTCTGGATGACAATAACTCAGTGAGAGAACTGAGTTATTGTCATCCATTTATGTTTTTACACTGCAGACATTTTGATAAAAAAAAACAAAACAAAAAACCAAAGATATTTGATTGCCTCATTAGACCCTCTTTTCCCCCACTTGGGTCTTTGCAGAATATGATACAACTTCAAGTTATTAATAACCATGGAATCTAGGACACTTGGTAGTCAAAAACTACCAAGTTTTTGACTACCAAGTTTTTGTAATAACTGAGAGCAAAGTAGAGGAGAAATTGTTGAAGTCAAACATAAGAAAAGCACCTGGGGTGGACGGGATCTATCCAGTTATATTAAAGGAGGCAGCAAAGCAACTAAGCAAACCCTTGGCCATAATTATGAGAGCATCCTTGGACTCAGGGGAGGTTCCCATGGACTGGAGATGTGCAAATGTATCCCCAATTCACAAAGGGGGATCGAAGGGTGACACAAGTAATTACAGACCAGTTAGTTTAACTTCTGTTCCGGGTAAAATAATGGAGTCACTGGTTAAAGATGCATTGCAGGATCATCTAAACAAGACTGCAGCAATAATTCAGACACAGCATGGGTTTGTTAAGGGAAAGTCTTGTCTGACAAATTTGATAGGATATTATGATGGGGTTACAAAGGAACTGGATGCAAAAAATAATTTTGATATCATCTATTTGGATTTCAGGAAAGCTTTTGACACTGTTGCGCATGAAAGACTATTGTACAAATTGGAGCAGAATGGTATTAAGGGTAAATTGCTACAATGGATAAAAGGTTGGTTAAGTGGGAGAAGACAGAGGGTGGTAATCAATGGGTGCTGCTCTTCGTAGACTAATGTTATTAGTGGAGTCCCACAGGGTTCGGTGTTGGGTCCACTGTTGTGGCTTAATGTCGAAGTTTGCAGATGACACAAAGGTTGGCAGGATTGTTAATTACAGTAATGGCAGTGTGCTACTGCAACAGGATCTAGATAATTTGGGCAGATAGGCTAAGAAGTGGCAACTGAAGTTTAACCTTGACAAATGCAAAGTACTGCATATGGATAGAAGTAACCCCAGAGAAACGTACCAACTGAGTGGTACTACACTTAAGGTGGTAGAAAATGAAAAAGACCTGGGAGTAATTGTGTAGTCAGATATGAAGTTTTCTGAGCAATGCAGACAGGCTGGCAGGGCAGGTCATGGGGTTTTGTCAATGATATATAGGAATTTTGCTAGCAGGGAAAAGGAGGTGATTATCCCTCTGTATAAGGCAATGGTCAGGCCACGCCTTGAGTACTGCGTACAGGTCTGGAAGCCTCATTTTAGGAAGGATGGAGATTTACTTGAGCGTGTACAGAGAAGGGCAACAAGATTGGTGAGGGGAATGAAGGGATCCTCTTACCAAGAGAGACTTAAGTTCTGCAAATTGCAGTGGCTGGAGACTAGGCACCTGCGCGGTGATCTGATTGAGGTCTTTAAGGCCTTGAATGGGTTGAGCACGCTGAATTGTGAAGGGATCCTTCCACTTGTTCACCTAAGGGGGGCATAAATTCAAATTAAGAAAAGACAGATGTAGAATAGATGTGCAGAAATTTGCCTTTAGCCAGGGGGTGGTTAATTGCTGGAACAAAACTTCCATCTGTCGTTGTGGAAGTTGATAGGTTGAATAAATTTAAGCAGGAACTGGACAGACATTTGGAGGGAATGGTGTGATTTTTTTTTTTGGCTGATGCTGCATAAGCTCATACACATGCTTTCTTGCATCACATGCCACTATTACTACTACTAATTAGCATTAGTAGAGGCATTTGATGCAAGAAAGCAAGCTTATGCAGCATCAGCCAAAAAAATATACAGTAAAATAAATAAATAAAAAATAACCACTTCCACTTCACCCCTCTGTTCATTCGAAATACCTGTCCAGCTGAGTCTTAAACTTATTTAGGCTATCAACTCCACGACAATTGATGGAAGTCTGTTATACCTACCAACCACCCGCTGGCTAAAGGCAAATTTCCACACATCTTTCTTACATCTGTCTTTCCTCAATTTGAATTTATGCCCTCTCAGGTGATTATTCTGAGCAAGAGGAAGAATCCCATCAGCATTGAGCATGCTCAACCCATTCAAGGCTTTGTACACCTCTATCAGATCACCTCACTGGTGCCTAGTCTCCAGACACTATAATTCGCAAAACTTAAGCCTTTCTTCGTAAGAGCACCCCTTTGTTCGATTCACTAATCTTGTTGCCCTTCTCTGTACTCGTTTCAGCAGCTCTACATCCTTCTTGAAATGAGGCCTCCAGGCCTGTATACAGTACTCTAGGTGTGGCCTGACCATTGCCTTATACAAGGGAATAATCACCTCCTTATCCCTGCTAAAAAAATTCCTATATATCATTGACAATACACCATGAGCTACTCTTGCAGCCCATCTGCACTGCTCAGAGAACTTCATATCTGCCTGCACAACCACCCCCAGGTCCCTTTCATTCTCTACCACTGTCAGTATAGTACCACAGAGTTGATACGTTGCTCTGGGGTTGCTGTTTCCCATATGTAGTACTTTACATTTTTCAATGTTAAACTTCATTTGCCACCTCTCAGCCCATCTACTCAACCTTTCCAGATCCTGTTGCAGCAGCATAGCGTCAGTAGTGTCCTTGACAACCCTGCCAACCTTTGTATCGGCTGCAAACTTGGACATTAAGCTTGATATACCATCATCAATATCATTTATAAATACAGAAAACAATAAAGGACCCAATACTGAACCCTGAGGGACTCCACTAATAACATTAGTCCACGATGAGCAGTGTCCATTGATTACCACTCTCTGTCTTCTCCCCCTCAACCACCCCTTTATCCATAGCAGCAATTTGCCTCCAATGCCACACTGCTCCAATTTGTGCAGCAGTCTTCCATGTGCAACAGTATCAAAAGCCTTTCTAAGATCCAAGTATATAATTTCAAAGTTATTCCCTGCATCCAGTTCTTTTGTGACTGCATCATAGTATCAAATCAAATTGGTCAGGCAAGACTTCCCCTTAACAAAACCATGCTGTGTCCGAGTGCCTCCATGGCACTCGGACACAGCATGGTTTTGTTCTTTAACCAGTGCCTCCATTAATTTTCCTGGAACAGAAGTTAAACTCACAGGTCTATAATTACTTGTGTCAGCCTTTGATCCTCCTTTGTGAATTGGGGTGACATTTGTACAGCTCCAGTCCATGGGTACCTCCCCTGAGTCCAAGGAAGCTCTCATAATTATGACTAAGGGTTTGCTTACTTCCTTTGCTGCCTCCTTTAATATAACTGGATAGATCCCATCCACCCCAGGTGCCTTTCTTGTGATTAACTTCAACAATTTCTCCTCCACTTTACTCTCAGTTATTACAAGATTCTCTAGCTTACTGCCAGAGTTGAATACACCTCTGGCATTCCCTTTGCTGAATAACTCCTCATGTGTGAATGTCGATGCAAAATATTCATTTAGTTTGTTAGCTACCTGAGCAGGATCATCAACAGTTGACCCATCGATATCAAGTGGACCAATCTGATTCATCCCCTTCCTTCTAGAGTTTACGTAAGTAAAGAACTCATTGCTGTTTTTCTTCGCATCCCTTGCCAAGGATTTCTCGTAATCTGCCTTCGCCTGCCTAACTTCCTTTGTAACTTGGTTACAGATCAACTTGTATCTATCATAGGCTTCTGTGTCACGTGTTAATTTGTATGTATCCCATGCATTTTTCTTCTCTGCCATATGCCTCATTAGTTCATCTGACATCCATTTAGGCCTAAACCTTGAACAATATTTCTTAGTTGGTATGTAAAGCCTAGTAGCTTCCAAGATAAGTTCTTTGAATGCTTCCCATTTTGAATTTGCTGTTGTTAACATCATCAGTTGATCCCACTGTATAGAATTTAAATACTGTCTCAGTCCATCGTAGTCGCCTCTACGAAAGCAATACCCCTTCCCTTTACCCCTAATGGTAGTTACCTCTTTGAGTAAATCCCACTTCAGAACACTGTGATCGCTGCCACCTAGTGGTTCATTTATCTTCAGATTCTTAATGCATGAAGAATCACTACTGATAATCAAATCAAGAATATTACTCCCTCTAGTTGCCTCCCGAACATGCTGATGTAGAAAACAATCATCCAATAAATCCACAAAAGCCTTGCAAGTGTGTGAGTGACCAGCCCCCAAATTCCAGTCAATATCTGGGAAATTAAAATCCCCCATTATAAGACTCTCTGATTTACTGGCCCACTCTATTTCTCTGTACAGTTTCTTATTATACTCATCAGAGTCATTAGGCCTATAGCACACTCCTACTCTCAATTTTGATCTCCCAATGCTTATGTCACACCAAACTGACTCGACACTGCACTGTCCAGCGATGTCGACTGGCTTCACTTCCTTGGATTTGATGTGTTTCTTAACTAATAGCATAACCCCTCCTCCCTTCCTATCCTGTCTATCCTTTCTGTAGACATTGTACTCCCCAAATTCCAGTTCTGCATTCCTTATATCTGTGTGACACCACGTCTCTGAAATCCCAACAATATCTGCCTTTGATGTTTTGAGCAATACCTCAAATTCATCAAATTTATTTACTAAGCTCCTAGCATTGGTGTACACGCAAGTATACATGCACCTGCTCTTCCTCTTAGCCACCCTAACACAACCCATGTGTTTACTTGTACCCCCATGATTCCCAGCAGTCTCTGAAGTATCCTGCATCTTATTTTCCAGGCTGCTGCTCATTCCAATAGAAGCAGTGCAAGAATCACTTACTCCTCTGCCAGTGGCTACTGTTAATCTATTAGTCCTTGTATCCCCCCCAATATAGCAGTTTTCCGACCCACCTAACACTGCCTCGATAGCATCAGCAAACATTCTTGCACCCTTTCTATTTAAGTGTATCCCATCCCTGTAGACGCAGTCTCTCCTGTTAACAAGTACAGACCAGGCTGAAAAAAATTCTACCCCCTCGAGCCCTGCACAATCTTTCCAGGGCTGAATTGATCGACAGGGCTCTCATCATATACTCCCTCCTATCGTGTCTGGGCAGAATTGCAGACACTTTCAAATTCAACCCTAATTCACGGCTTTTTTTCAATAGTGACCTGTACTTGTTAAGTAATTCCGCCGGTCTCCTACTCTTAATATCATTAGTGCCAACGTGTACAACTATATCACCTTTTGTGCCCTTAATGTTAATATTGGTTTAGTATTGACAATCATGTTGACGCTAATGAGAAATGTCACACACATAAGGAGGAGTGAACAATACTACACTGTAATTAAGTGATCATGAGCACTGACTGACTGACTGACTGATAAAGTAACTGTTGTTCCACTAGTGTGCCATCTATATTTGTCTGGTAGATTAAAACTGTTAGGGTCAACTTGGGTTTTCTGTATATGGACACATTGCACCAGTTATTGAAGATGCGTTTGTTAATATCAAGGAATCGTGATATAAACATTGTTTTCCATTTTTAGTGGAGAATATTATATTACTCAAACCTATCTAGGTCCTCATCATTGTGATTCTAAAGTATGCAAATGTTGTCCACCCTTTTTAATGGAGAAACCTTGTTCACCATTTTTAATATTATATTATATTAATCAAATTCAAAATGCAATCAAGAATATATTACTCAAATCTATCTAGGTCCCTATCACTGTGGTTTTAAACTATGCAAATGTTGTTGACAAATCTTAACAACAATTTGGAAGCCTTAGGGTTGAAAACTAACACTGTGCATCTTAACTTAGTCATGCAAATATCTGCCTTGTGGAGGAGGGGGGGGACAAAAAAAGAGACCCATGCTTAGGCCTTTTTTTTTTTTTAACATAGAACTCGTTGCTAAATATGGAATATGAGTGACCAATACTGAGATCAAGGGTGTTAAGTGTCCAAGAGAGGTGGGGATGCAAAGATGGACATAATAATACTGTTGAGGGGATTGTTAATGACTCACTATCAAAAGTGATTGTTTCAGTGCTGTTCTTTATGGTTTTAGGGTTGGGGAAATTACTGGTGAGATGACCCCCTAGCCACCAAGCCAGGTTTTGACCTGGATGGTTTTCCCACTCACTATATACTTTGTGATGTTATACTTTCAAAAATGTGGAGGGCTTCAGAATTGTTGGGGTTAAGTGTTTTTGAAACGTTTGATCTATTTACTTTCTTAATACTTTAAGGAACTGCTTCTTTTTTTTCCCCCAGCCATGATAGAGACAACAGGTGTCTGGAAGAACCATTTTTATATCACCAGCATATTTTGCTCTCATCTTTCTATTTTTAAAGATTTCAAGGGAATCAACATCTCACCTTTGGCAATATTGTCAGAGAAGTAAATCCTAGGCAAGGTTGGCAAAATAATGCAAGGAAGCAAGCTTATACAGCACTAGTTAAATAAAAATAAAAATCCAATTTCTTTGCCCATCCCTTCCAGTAATTTATCTAATTCTCTTTTCAATTTATTCAGACTACCCACTTCACACACCATGTGGAATTACTCTTTGAATGAAAGCAAATACCTGAACATCACATTCCAATTCAAATTTATGTCAACTTATGTATGTTGTCTGAGAAAGAGTAGAGATGTCATCAGCATTTAGTTTACTTAACCCATTTAAAGCTTAAACACTTTAACCTGTTCGCTTTGTCAATGCTTAGTTTTTCCCAGATGCTGCAATTTACAGAACTTAAGACTCCCTTGGTCATAGTACCCTTTTATGCCCCTAAACTAGTTTTGTTGATGCCTGCATCTGTTCCAAAAGATCTACACCCTTCCTAAAATGAGTCTTCTAAACCTGTATGTAGTATATTAAAGATGTGGCCTAACTGTTGCCTTTTATGACAAGATAATCACCTCTTTCTCCTTGCTGGCAGAATTTCTGTATATCATTGAAAGAACCCCATGATTTGTCCTGGCAGCCTGTCTGCTTTCTTCAGAGAACTTCTTGTTGGAATGTACAATTATCCTAGGTATTTTTCATTTTCCACTGCTTTCAATTTGGTACCATCTGAATGATATTTGTGCTGGGATTCTTGTTACCCAAATGCAGTATCCTGCTTTTATCAGTGTTAAACCTAATTTGCCATTTTTCAGCCAGCGTGCCTAATTTATTCAGGCTTTGTTGTAGTAGCATACCCTGATTACTGTCATCAACCGTTTTGCCCACCTAAGTAACATAAAGCTCTGTTCTGTGATTTAACGTACTGATTATTCATTGATTTATATGTGTGCATAAATAAACTTAAAGATTTAAATTATCAAGTGTTATATTTTTTTATATTTCCAGAATAACAAAGTTGTAGTTGTTGGATCTCGTGCTCATTTGGAAAAAGAATCTATAGCAAAGGTAGGAGGTGTTTGCTTATTATTTTGTTCTGTAAGATATCTTATTAATCAAAACTATTATGGAAGAAGTGAATAACAGGTTTAAGAGTTAACCTATTTCAGGAATGGGGAAATTCTGATCCAGGCTGATTCATAAATATACTTCTGCTTAATAAGAAATTGATCTGTATTTAAATTTGTTTAGGTGTGAAAATAAATAATAATATATATATAAAAAAAAAAAAAGTCAACATTAACATGTCATAAAAATTTAGTTTTGTTGCCATGTACCCCTTGCCATATTATTGTGCTAGTTTATAAACAACTTTGATTAGTAGAAACTGTTATTTGTGTAACTATGTCTGAAAATTGTTTTACATACTTTGGGAGAATGGAATCAGCTAATATTTGAACAACAGAACACAGTTTTAATAGTCCTTCATAACAGTATAGTTGTTTCACCAGTTGATGCCCCAGTTGGTGAAACCACTTTAATTGTTATGGAGAATTCTGAAGTTGAAACTTGGTGAGCAGAGGAATTCTTAAAAGACTCTTTACGTGGGGTTGTAGTTAGATTTTTAATTTAAAATTTAATGTAAATTGGCCCATGAACACATTGTACAGCTAAAAAACATATAGCCAGTCCACTACTACTACCATTAGAAGTGGCCTACTATAACCATTGTATTTGATGCACCAAGAATTCTCTAGCCAACTTACCTATTTGTCATCAAAAGCAAAGAAAAAAAAAAAAAAAAAAAAAACACATTTGTTGCTAATAGTGAGACTGTGTGCACCAATTTCTCTTTGTTGTTTTTATTTCTTATTATTTGTGATAATTATCGTATTACTTTAGCGTTTCTACCCTTCTCTTTTGCAGCTGCTAGAATTAGCATTTTATACATGCCATCACATCTCACTATTATTAATATTAACGAAAACAAAGTGATTCAAAGGAAGCTGGACTTATTTAGCATCAGTCTTAGAAAACCACTTAATCCCAGTATCTTCTTGGTCTTCCCTTAAATTTCCACAGGTTCTCTAGTTCTGCAAGATTAGGTGGTAAGTTATTCCACTATGTGTCTATGCATTGTTTGTCTCTGTCGTGGTAGCACAGGAGATATATGAGATATATCAACCCTACCCCATCTCTTCCATCATGCAGTATGACTGATGACTTTTGAGGTTATGATGAACATTATGGCGAGATCTGGTCTTCCTTACATTCGAGGGTACAGCTCTAAAACGGTGTTTGCAGGCCGCCGCTAGTTAGTACACGGGACCGAACCTATTGGTAACTCTTTAGGAGGCTTCCAGATCAGCTAGTGTATAATTTTGCTACCTCTACTCTGCCAGACAGTGACTGGAGGGAGTCCAAGTAGTGTGTATGCTGGGGACATTGTCGAGGCCACGTTATGTCAAGGATCTTGGTATATTCTTACCATGTGTATGCCATATCCAAAAATTTCATTACTTCATACAGCATGTCCCCCCCCCCACACACTTTTTCTTACTATTGAATACACCATGACCCCTCAACGTGGGCACCTGTACGTGGTGAGGGGACCTCCCAGTGATGCTGCTGGTTTTCCAGATTAGCATCACTGGGATCCAACGCCCATACCTTGGTTCCAGGGTTACAACATTGGAATCCGGCGTGTGCAGCCGTGCGCCGCGACCCGTGGAAGCGGAAAGGGGGATCCTGGTGGTTGAGGGGCCCAGCCTTAATACACCACTTTGGCCCCTGCTTCGACGAGACGGGTGGTCCCGGACCGGCTCGACTGGGATCAATCGGCGGGTGGTATTATACTGCTAGGGTCAACTGCGTTCCAATAAGTCTCCCTCCCTATGGTCCTGGGACGGGATAAAGACTTATTGGTAACGTGGGTATGGTGTTTTAAGCGAACTCGGCGTCCCATTCGTGTACGCAGTACCTGCTAGTTCACGAGTGGGCGCCCCCTCGTAGGGCTCCGTGGTGGGTGAGGTACTTAGGCATCAGACACTTTCTCTTTACTCCTATGAGTAATTTAAATCTTTCTTCTGGGGCCCCAACAAGGCCCCTACCTAATCGAGACGAAATCAATGAAAATACCTCTGCAAAAAGAGCCAGAACTGAGGATACACCACCACCATCTGTGACACCGCTTTTCCTCATTCTCCATTCCACCGGAGAACAGACACTCGGGAAAATGTCACCCTTTTTCATCCAGAAAGGATTAGAAGGGTTGACAGGATCTCCAAAATCTGTAAAAAGGCTACGTTCTGGAGACATTTTAGTCGAAGCTGCAAACCAAAAACATGCACAGCAACTACTGAAAGCCACATCGTTAGGGGGACTACCTATCGTCGTTACCCCCCATAAAACCTTGAATTTCTCACGCGGTGTTATATCAGAGTGGGATCTTCTTCATGTTTCTGAAGAAGAGATCTGCTCTGAACTTAAAGACCAAGGAGTGACGGCTGTCAAAAGAATATCGATGCGGAAGGATGGGAATCTCGTCCCTACCCGAGTTCTCATCGTAACGTTTAACACCCCACGGCCTCCAAGTTCCATAAAAGCAGGCTATTTAAACTGCCCAGTGAGGGTTTATATCCCCAACCCACTGAGGTGTTTTAAATGCCAAAAGTATGGCCACTCTCAAACAGCTTGTCGTGGCAACCCCGCCTGTGCTCGCTGTGGTGCTAAAGACCACGAGAGCAAGGAATGTTTAGCTTCCAAGCCAAGTTGTACAAACTGCCAAGGGGAACACCCTGCATACTCTCGAGCATGCCAGCGGTGGAAAGAGGAGAAGGAAATTCAGAAACTAAAAACAGAGCTAAACATCTCCTATCAGGAGGCCAGAAGACGCATCCAACCTATAAATAGCGCCAAGCCCTCATATGCCCAGAAAGCTTCTGGGAAAAGTACCATTGGTACTCAGACTGATATGAGTATTCTACCAAGGGAGTCTTTTACCCCCATTGCGCGCTATTTATTAAGTTCCGAAAAGCCCACCCAAAAATCACAGTCAGCCGCCACTGCTATATCCGTACCTCCTAGTGCTCCACCACTTCCAAAACAGAGTACTAAAGAAACCAAGAAGAAAGGGGAACAGACATCTACAATTCAAGAGACAATGGATGTCGAAAATAAGGAGGTACAGGACGACCCTGTCCTGGAACTCTTTGCGAAAGACGAAGAAGAAATGGATACAGGCCAACGTCCAGTCTTTCCAAAGAGAGATAAACCCAGGACTGAGAAAATGAAGCCCTCAGCCCTTCGGAAGCCACCAGACGGACCCAGTAAATCAAAATAATGGGTACATTTAAATTTCTCCAATGGAATTGCCGTGGATTTCGTAGAAATAGAGATGACATCAAGGCTCTCCTGAGTAAGCATGAACCAACTTGCTTTTGCTTACAGGAGACGTATTTAAAGGCAAACGAGGACCCTTACTTACGTAACTGCTCAGTTATTCGCAGTGACAGAGCTGGGGATGGACCTGCCCACGGAGGAGTCGCTCTCCTTGTGGGTAACCATAACCCCTTTCAAGTTGTGCTTCTCACCACTAATCTGGAGGCTGTAGCAGTTCGTCTTACAGTTGGGTTCCTTTTAACTGTTTGCTCCATATATTTGCCACCTGGGAACGACACCGCCCAGGCAGACCTTGATGATCTCATTAAGCAACTGCCACCCCCTTTCCTATTATTAGGGGATTTTAATGGGCATAATCCGCTGTGGGGTAGTCCTGACATCAACAGAAGGGGTCGGATTATCGAGCGATTGCTTGAAAACAATGACCTGGCCCTTCTAAATGTGGGATCTAACACCTTTTTCCACACGGCTACCCGTACATTTACTGCCATTGATCTTTCCATCTGCTCCTCTTCCCTCCTGCCTCTGAGTACATGGGAGGTTGAAGATAACCTTTATGGTAGTGATCACTTCCCCGTGTTATCCACCATTTCAAATGGGAGACAATGTCATCAGTCGCGGATACCACGTTGGAAGATCGATCATGCCGACTGGAATGCCTTTCGTCATCTGGCAACATTTAATACCACTATAGTCGGCCAGGAGCCAATTAATGAGGCAGTAAAAGACATCACAGAAAGTATAGTCCAGGCAGCAGCAGTTGCAATTCCCAGGACATCGTCCCGCTTTCCACGTTTTCCAAAACCATGGTGGAATGGAGAATGCACAGCAGCTAGGAAGGCTCAAAACAAAGCATGGGGAATATTTCGTCGTTACCCCACCACAGATAATTTAATAGCCTTTAAACGTGCACGTGCCAAAGCACGGTACATTAGACGTCAGAGCCAAAAAGAATCTTGGATCAAATTTACATCTTCCCTTACACGGGCCGCCAATCCCAAAGCCATCTGGGACAAAGTTCGGAAAATGAAGGGCAAATATAACTCACACCGTTCATCGATCCTGGAACATAATGGATGTACAATTGCAGATCTAACTGCAATTGCAAATACTCTAGGGGAGACATTTGCTAAAGTGTCTTCAGAAACTGCTTACCCCCCAGAGTTTCTCGCACACAAGCAGAGAGCAGAAAAACATCAACTAAAGCTGTCCTCTAACAATCGCGAGGAATACAATCAGCCCTTTATACAGTGGGAGCTGAAAGCAGCACTCTCGCTATCCAAGGCGAGTGCTGTTGGGCCGGACGACATCCATTATGAGATGATAAAACACCTTTCATCTGAATCTATGGATCATTTGCTCCGTCTCTACAATAGAATATATACTGAAGAGACATTTCCGGACACATGGCATATGGCAACCGTCCTTCCCTTTCCGAAACCTGGAAAGGATCCAAAAATACCAAAAAATTATCGTCCTATCGCTCTGACGAGCTGCTTGTGCAAGATTCTGGAAAGAATGGTCAATGCTCGTCTTTTGTGGTATTTAGAAGCTAACGACCTTCTTTCCAGAATACAGTGTGGCTTCCGAAGGAACAGGTCAGCACTTGACCATTTAATCCGCTTGGAAACATCTATACGTGATGCTTTCCTGAAACGTGAGCACCAGGTGTCGGTTTTCTTTGATATGGAAAAAGCGTACGACACGGCTTGGAGATATGGAATTCTAAAAGACATACATAACTTTGGTCTTAGAGGACACATTGCCCTCTTTATCAAAAACTTTCTTACAGACCGGTCTTTCCAAGTTCGTGTAGGATCCACCCTCTCCCGGCCATTCTGCCAAGAAGAGGGAGTTCCACAAGGATCAGTTTTAAGCGTTACGCTTTTTGCAATCAAAGTTAACTCTATAACTGAACAACTTCCTCCAACCGTAAACAGTGCCCTCTTTGTAGATGACTTTAGCATCTTTTTGCAATCATGCAATATGAGGGTCATTGAAAGGCAATTGCAGCATGCCATAGACCACGTCAACTCTTGGGCAGTGACTAATGGGTTTAGGTTCTCGCCACAGAAGACAGTCTGCGTACACTTTTGTCGCAAACGGAACCTTCACCCTGAACCAGAACTAAAACTCGGACAAGACATCATTCCAGTAGCACCCGAGACAAAATTCTTGGGGCTCATTTTCGACAAGAAGTTGACATTTTTACCTTATATTCGTCAACTGCGGACAAGGTGCACAAGAGGGTTGAATCTTCTACGCTCTATTTCCTCGAATAAATGGGAAGCAGACCGCTCCACTTTACTCAGCCTCTACCGTGCACTTGTCCGATCTAAACTAGACTATGGGTCCCAAGTGTACGCATCGGCTAGAAACAGTGTACTTAGGTGGCTGGACCCAGTTCACCACCAAGCCATTCGTATCGCTACTGGAGCATTTAGAACATCCCCTATCCAGAGTTTATATGTTGAAGCAACTGAACCGTCACTGTCATTTCGACGAAAGCAATTGTCTTTAAAATATACGCTTAAATTAAAATCCCTGCCAGACAACCCTACGTGGACATCTGTTTTCAAGCCACAATGGGAAAACCTATATAACACTCGTCAGACTGCCAATCGGCCTTTTGGTATCCGTGTCCAAGAGCTGCTCAGAGAGCTCAACATCATGGTAGACAATGTTGCCCAGTCACCAAGGCAACCACTTCCACCCTGGCATGCTCGCCTACCATCGTGCGACTTCTCCCTTAAAAATTGGGGTAAGTCCATAACTCCATCTTCTATCTACCACCAACTCTATGCTGCCCACCGGGCCGAATACTCCGACTTCTTGCCTGTCTTCACTGATGGCTCGAAGTCGGAGTTGTCTGTTGGATCTGCTGCTATCTTTCCAGGTCTTTCTATATCTGGAAAGATTCCCCAACAATGCAGCATATATACAGCTGAGTTGTATGCTATAGAGTTAGCCTTGGACCACATTAAAACCCATAGGTATCAAAAGTGTATGGTATACACTGATTCTCTAAGTACACTGCAGGCTTTATCGGGTAGGAGGTATAATCCTCATCCATTTGTGACCCGGATTCAGCAGACGTTGCATTCCTTGTTTGAGTGTTCATTTGACATTCGTTTCTGCTGGATTCCAAGCCACATTGGGATAGTGGGAAATGAACTGGCAGATGCTGCGGCCAGGTCACCCGAACCCCACAACACTTATTGCCTGCTAGTCCCCTATACAGACTACAGGCAGTTAATACATGATAAATTACTGTCCCAATGGCAACAATCCTGGAATGAGCAAGTCACAAACAAGCTCTATCAGATAAAGCCTGTAATCCGACATTGGCAGTCTAGTCTGCGCAGGAATCGCAGAGAGGAAGTTGTTTTAGCTCGTCTCCGCATAGGACACAGTCATCTTACACATGCTTTTTAGCTGAGGGCAGATGACTGTCCTATGTGTGAGAATTGTGACACCTATTTAAGCATACGCCACATTTTAACCGAGTGTCCACGTTTTAGACACGAACGTGATTTCTATTTTACCGCTTTTAGTCCTCTGGCTGAGCTTTATACACTCAGTCAGATTTTATCCGACAATGACAATGTGTCTGCTGTTTTTAACTTTTTAAAATCAGTAAACCTTTTTAATCGAATTTAAAATTCATTTGGCATTCCTTTGTTCATATGTTTTGTATTTTTACTCCTTTTATATCTCGACATGGTGGCCTAACTACTTAGGTCACTGAATGTTTTCACTTTTATATATGACCGGTATTTGGCGCATTATAGCCTCAGTTGCTGATGCGCCAATAAACTCCAAACCAAACCAAACCAAAATACACCATGAATTGTCAAACTAATAGAGTAAGCTTTATCTGCAAAAAGATCTAAACCTCCCAAATACTTCCTAGTTCATTTCACAAATATACGTAGTCTCAATTCTAATCTCAACGACATCCATTTCCACTTGCAATCTGCCAAACCCCATGTACTATTTCTGACAGAATCTCAGTTATCGGTTGATTCAACTACTGTTCATCAAGACATATTCTTGAGTAATATGTTTAATGGTTTGTCTTTCAGCACTGCAGTCACACTGTAGGGAAGATATTTTATTTCACTTGTAAAGCAAATCTGCACAAATTTCATGATTAATTTGTATCTGGTTTAGTGTTATCCAAGTCTTATGAGGCAAGTCGAATCCAGCTAGTTTTTCTGTTGTGCATAGTAGATTACTATACTCTGAAGGCAGGAACAAGTTCCATTCACGTGACCATCAGTCAGTCAGATTAAAATTGTCAGCTATTAGATTTGCAGCTGTTCTAATTGGGGATGTCTGGAGCAAAGTCTGTTAATACTTATAATACTTAAATCAGCAACATCTTCGTGAATAGGTAGTTGTGAGTTTTCAGATATCTTATGGTATTTCCTGACCAATGCTTTGGATCTATGAAGTTTTGGTGGAGGTGTGACTTAGAATAGTAAGCCATTGAGTAGGTGTGGACTTGATTGTTCCTGAGATTAAGCCCATGGTATTATTCGGTTGTATATCAATCATTTTAACATGTGGGCCATATTCAGCTGTAGCGTAGACAAAACTAATGGCTGAGCAGCAAAGAGGCATTGCTCTGGAACCCTGTTATACAACATAATTTCTGGAGGATGTTATTTCTGGTTTTCAATTTTGTGGCACTCTTTAACATATGTGTTTTAAAAGACAAAGTTCTATCAAGTATTACACCCAGGTACTTGGGTTATCTGTTATTTGTAGGAGAGAATTATCAAAGTACACCCTAAGATCTGTGGTAATCATTTTATTGTTAAGATGGAAACGACCAATCTCTGTTTTATTCATGCTGGATTGGAGCCTCCATTTATGAAAGTAATTTCCAAAAGTATTTAAGTTGTTTGTAAGCATTTCTTCTGTTTTTTGCGTGGACATATGTCTTGTAGCTAATGGTGAGTCATCAGCATATCCAGATTTTCTCGACCTCATTGTAGGCATATTGGCAATATACAGACCTCTTGTAACAATTTGAATCATTAAATACGATTTTAAAGACATCCACAAAAGAAATGAAATATATATGAATTACAGTTCTGTTAACAGTTTTCACAAGTGGATAGGAAATCTTATTAGTATGTAATTATAAAATAGAAAACTCTGCCAAAAAAAAAAAGTCACTTTTACTTGGAGTAACAGTATGATATTGGTAACAAGCATGTGTGTGTCATATGAATTGATTAGAAATTAGTTTGTATAGCAAACTAATGATGGCCAGAGGACCCAGCTGCTAAAGAAAAGTGAAATGCATGCTTTCTCATTATAAGAAGGTTTTTCTCAAATGTTATTCTTATGCAATAATTTTGAACCTTCAGCACATTAATAGAAATAAGGATATGTTTTATAGATATTAAACTACTTGTTATAAGTCTGAATATAAAGCAAACCATAGTTTATATGATTAATTTTTAAGAAACTATTTGATCAATTTTTTACAGAGAGGGAGGGCAGTCAGTCAGGGAAAGATATTTCCTTTTTTTAAAATATGATATAATGACTAAAAAAATTGCTATATAATTCTTGAAAAAATATAAGAATTAAAAATTATTATTTTTTTGTAGCGTGCATTTTTTCGGACCTTTCTTATGTATGGATTTCACTATCTGGTATGGATGCTCGCAGTTAGAAAGATACGTGACACACAATGTGGCTTCAAACTTTTTACACGGTGTGCAGCTCAACCTTTGTTTCTCTCTATTCATGTGGAAAGATGGTAAGTGGCTAACAAATCCCAATATGAGGAGCAGTGAATAAGTATTTACACTCACCTAGAAATATTTGAGTTAGTGATTTTAAACTTATCTGGCAATTACATCTTTCTCTATGTAACTACTTTCTAGAGCTACACATTTTTCCCATCTATGGATAAGCTCCTTCAAGCCATTTTAAAAAGAACTAAAGGCAAACTTCCACACATCTGTGCAGAAGTTTGCCTTTAGCCATCGCGGGTAGTTGATTGCTAGAACAATCTCCAGAAGCTACAATTTGCAGAACTTGAGCCTTTCTTCATAACCCTCAGGGGTTCACATCTGTAAGTATGGGCTTGGCACACCCAGAGTCCTGAGCTGGATATCATCATTCTTCTCTTTCTTGGTGATTCCCTTCTACTTCTCTCTCTCTCTCTCTCTCTGGGTGATTCAGAATTTTTTTTTTTTTTTTGCCTAGTGCAACATAAGCTTCAGGCTTCCTTGCACCATATGGCTAATAATAATAATAATAATAAGAGGACCCCTTTGTTCCTTTCACCAGTCTTGTTGCCTTTCTCTGTACTCATTCTAGCAACTCTATATCCTTCCTAAAATGAGGCTTCTAGACCTGTACGCACTACTCAAGGTGTGGCCTGACCATTGCCTTATATAAGGGGATAATCATCTCCTTATCCTTGCTTGCAAAATTCCTGTATATCATTGACAAGACCCCATGACCTACTCTGGCAGCCTATCTGCACTGCTCAGAAAATTTATCCCCCAGGTCTCTTTCATTCTCCACTACTCCGAGTGTAACACCACCCAGTTGGTACATCTCTGGGGTTACTGCTACCCACATGCAGCATTTGACAAGGTTAAACTTCAGTTGCCACTTCTCAGCCCATCTACCAAACTTTTCCAGATCCTGTTGCAGCAGCATACAGTCATTACTGTTATTAACAACCCTGCCAACCTTCGTATCATCTACAAACTTTGACATGAAGCTTGATATACATACATCAATATCATTTATGTAGGTATATCAAGGGCCCAACACTGAACTCAGAGTATGTGCATCCCACGCATTTTTCTTCTCTGCCACAAGTCTCTTAGTTCATCTGACACCATTTGGGCTGAAACCTAAAGCAGTATTTCTTAGTTGGAAAAAAAACCTAGCAGCTTCCAAAATTGCTTCCTTGAATGCTTCCCATTTAGAATTTGTTGTTGGTCCCACTGTATAGAACCTAAAAAAATCTCTTAGACAACTGTAGTCACCTTTATGAAAGCAAAAATCCTTCCCTTTATCCCTGATGGTAGTTACACCTTTAAGTAAATCCCACATCAGTACACTGATCGCTGCCACCTAGTGGTTCCTTTATCTGTAAATTCTTAATGCATGAATAATCATTGCTGATAATCAGATCAAGAATGTTACTCCCTCTTGTTGCCTCTCTAACATGCTGCTGTAGAAAACAATCATCCAATAAATCCATAAAAGCCTTGTTATTATGTGAGTGACCAAATGTTCCAGTCGATATCTGGAAAGTTAAAATCCCCCATTATTAAGACCCTCTGATTTATGGCCCTCTCTATTTCTCTGTATAATTGTTCATTGTACTCATCAGAGTCATTAGGCCTATAACAAACCTCTACCCTCATTTTTTCTTTCCCAGTGCTTATGCCACACAAAACTGACTCAACATTGTACTGTCCATCTATGTCAACTGGATGCAGTTCCTTAGATTTTGTGTTTCTTAACTAACAGCATAACCCCTCCTCCCTTCCTATCCTGTGTATCCTTTCTGTATACATTGTACTCCCAAAATTCCAATTCTGCACCCCTTATATCCGAGTGGCATCACGTCTCTGATATCCCAACAACATCCGCCTTGGATGTCTTAACCAGCACTTCAAATTCATCAAATTTATATACTCCTAGCATTGGTGCAAGTATACATGCACCTGTTCTTACTCTTAGTTACTCTAATTCTGTTTTCCTTGTTATTTCCATATCTAGGCTGCCATCCTTTGTTAATACACTTCCTAGGTAAAATTTTTCACCACTTCCAACATTTCATTCCCTCATTTTATCCCTTTTACACTCACTTCTCCTACTCTGACCATCACCATCTCTTTGCTTTTTTTGGTTACTTATCTTTAGACCATACTCACTGACTACATTTTCCCATTGTGTTTGTTTTTCTTGAAGTTTTTCCTCTTTGTTTGCCCTGAGGACAACATCATCTGCAAACACAGCTGTTCCACCTTTTTTATCATCCACCGCTACAAGGATATTGACCATGACAATAATAAAAAGTAATGTGACAATACTCTACCCTGTCGAAGTCCGTTGGACAATGGAAACCACTCTGAGTCCCCAAATTTTGTCCTCACACAACTTTCACACTTTGAATACATATTTTTAATCATCACAACCTCCTCTCTGTCTATTACCATTTTCTCCAGACTTTCCCACACTTTTTCTTTTTGCACACTATCATATGCCTTTTCAAAGTCAAAAAATACCAGAAAGAGGCTCTCTGCAAACTCCCAATGTGTTTCTAGCAATTCTCTTACAGCAAATATCAAGTGAATTGTTGATCTTCCTCTTCTAAATCCATACCGTTCTTCCCTCATTCTCTCTTCTATTTTATTCCTTAATCTTGTCTCGAGTATTTGCTCAAAATTTTTGGCACAGTGGCATAATAAAGTGATTCCCCTATAGTTGTTACATTCTGTTCTGGACCCTTCCTTAAAAATTGGTATGATGATTCCCTTTGTCCAATCATCTGGTATTCTTTTCTCCTTCCAAACTAGGCTGATAATATCGTACAGCCATTTTAATCGAATATTGCCAGCAGTCCTAATAACTTCAACTGGTAACTCATCAACTTCAGGTGATTTTTCATTCATCTTTTTCATTCCTTTTTTTACTTCAACAAGACCAACTTTTGGCTCTTTTTTTTTCCCACTGCAAATTTTTCACTTCTTACACCATCTTCATTTCCATTGGCATTAGCATTAAAGAGGGTTGTAAAAATAGTCCTGCCACTGTTTCCTGATTTCCTTTTCATCTGTGATTAATTTTCTACCCGTATCAACTTGGAACCCTGGTTCTTCATTGTTCCTTTTCTTCTCATTATATGCCTTTCTGTCCTCTTCCAGTTTTGTTTTCATAAATTTCCTGAAAGCATCTTTTAACTCTGTCATTCCACCAGTGTGTGTGTGTGTGTCTCTCTCTCTCTCTCTCTCTCTCTCTCTCTCTCTTCTGATTCCTCCAGTTCTCCCACACGCCTGTACCTGCAGTTTGTACCATCACCTTCTTAAATTTTCCCATTCCTTGTTGACATCTTCTGTCATTGTACTTGGTACTCATTTTGATCTTTTCTTCAAACTCCTCTCTTTGGAAATTCTGTAATTTACAAATATTTATCTTTTGTTTAGTTCTACTCTTTTTATTTTCAACTCATCTTAAATTTGGCCACAGACAGTCTATGGTCACTGTCCATACTTACTGAGGGTATAACCTTTACATCTATCACCTTCCTACTCCATATTCTATCGATGATAAAAAAAATCTATTACTGTATTATATTCTCCATCTCAGCTGTATCTCATTATCTTACAGCTTAGCTTCTTGTCAAACCAGTATTACTTATTTTTAATTGATTCCACAATCGCAGATCCACCAGCCTTTGGCCTTCTTCATTTCTTTGTCCATATCAGTAAGTTCCAATAACACTCTCCAACCCTATTCTTTCTCTCCCTACCTGTGCATTTAAATCTCCCATAATTACCACACTCTTTTCTAGGATGACACTTTCCAACTGCTCCCCAAATTCGATCTTCTCGTTGTCTTCTACTCCTTGTTGGGAAGCATAAACTTGCACTAGAGTCAGATTTGTCCCTTCACATTCAAAGGTGAGTCTCATTATTTGTTCGCTAATTCCTTCCACTTCTTTAATTTTTGCATTTATCTTCTTGCTTACAATTATACCTACTCCATTCCTGGATTTGTCTTCTGCACCTTTCCAATATAATGTAAATCCTTCTGTCATACACTTCTTTCCCTCTTTCTTCCACTTAGTCTCACTCAAGCCCAAAATGTCCAATTTTCTTTCCTTCATCATATCAATTAACTCCTCCATCTTGCCTGTTAAAGAAAATATATTCAGTGTTCCAATTCACAGTCCAGTGTCCAAGCTATGTCGTTTTCCATTATTTTCAGTCTGGCTCTGACTCTTGTTTTTTGTAGCACTAATCCAGCAAGCCAACAGTGTTATCCACTGTTGGCTTGCTGGGCCTGTCACAGCTTTACAGCTGCGACACTGCATTATTGTTATGAAATCAGCTACTAATTTCTGAAAAGGATGTTTAACTTTTCTCCATAAGAGGATTTACACTATCCTTATAGTTATAGTGTATCATTAAGTTATTAAAGATTTATTTTAAAAAATTATCAGGAAGACAGAAGCAAAGTACTTGTTTTTTTATGTAAATATTCCTTATAACACATCTTATTATTTTTTTAAATAAGGGCTTTTGATGTGGAACTTCTTTATCTATGTGAACAATTAAACATTCCTGTTGCTGAGGTTGCAGTAAACTGGACAGAAATTGAAGGTAAGTGAGGTGGGGAACAATTTTTAAAATTTCTTTCAGAGTGTAAACATATACACAGTGAAATAAATAATCTTTAATCATGGCAAGTTGCAAAGTAAATAGACTTATACACAAAATGGTATATGTAGAAAAATTATAAGATAACAAAGAAAAACAAAAACAAGTTTATAATCAAAAATGTCAGGTTTTAACTTTTTTGCTTTGAGGAAATATATTATATTGTCCAGCAAATCATTCAGACTCTACTTATCAGTAACAAATTCAGCATTTTGTTCACTGAGTGCCCATAAATGTCTAACAGAAGTACAATTTTTTTATTTTTTATTTCCCTACATTTTTTAGTCAGAAAACTGATCAGTTCAAAATATGTGATATGCTGCATGTACATAAAATGACTGCTATAACTATTCTTTCTTTAAAATTGGGAAGAAAATTATATGTTAATGGTCTGGTTCAAGATTACAAACAAGTATAATGGGAGAATTTAGAGTTCTTCAAAATGGATAAGTTTTTTTTTTAAAATCTTGCCATTTTTTTAAATTAACACACTAATTTGTTCAGTAAATAGTTGTAATAGTCCTAGTTACATTGAGTAGCATATTTTTAAATTTAAATAAGGATTTAGAAAGTTGTTACTTAATATTTGTTATTGGTGATTTTGGCATGAATATTGTATTCTGTAATTAACTTGTAGTGTAGTAAATAAGTAGCTTGAAGGTTCCATGCAGGTAAAGGAATTAGAAAGGAAGTAGCATTATTTAGAAATGTAATAATGTAGCATGTGATATGTAACATAATCTGGTGATAACGTGCATTGTTATATTCTTAATTATTAGTTTTTGTGGTAATTTTAATTTTTAATTAAATGTACTCAAACAAGAGAAGCAAAAAGCTGCTCTTGTTTGGAATACTTTGTCTCAGGAGAGAACTGTTGATGGTGGTTTTCTTGCAAATCATAGCTACACTTCTTGTGCTACTTTAGCCTTTTTTTGTGGAGTTTTCCATCGTGAGATATGATATGGCCATGGGGGATGTCTGTGTGTTTTCATTGTAGAAAATGTGAGGATATTTAGGCATAAGCTTTCTTAGAGGCTTTATATGAAGGCTTAAAGAACAGGGTTGATACTCTTGAAGAAATGAAAAAGAGGACCTACAAAGGGCACTCAGCTGGCCAGCACAGCACAGCACTGGAGTTACACTCAGGCAATGCAAGGCATGAGATCTGCCATGGTAGAGTGCACTGGTCTCACAGGAGGTAACTGTTGTTGGTGACTCAATTGTCAGGGAAATGGGTAATAAGCTTTGTATAAAGAATGGTGGAATAGGACCAGGGTATGTCTGCCTAGGGCAGAAGTTAATGACAGGACTTTTAAGTGCAGAAAAGAGGTGTATATGTTGGTATTAATGATATTAAGAGGAGGAGATCTGAAGAGTTACTCAACAAGTACAGGGCAATGTTGAGAAAAAGTTGCACATTAGGATTGAAATTCAAAGTATCTGCAATATTGCTCAGACAAAATAGCAGGGAGTACATGATGAGATCCTTGACAATAAACTTGGCTCTGGAGAAACAATGTAACACTTGTGGGGTAGAATTTTTTGCATGTAGTGTGTGCTTATTAACAGGAGAGACTGTTTTTTTTCCTTGAGGGAAGTAATTGTTCTCATTTGTGTAGTCAATAATTTCTTTTAAAAATATCATTGGCAAAGAAGTAACTTCAACATTATAATGCATTTTTGCCATTTTTTTGTTAACTTCTTAATATGTGGCAAGTAGATAACTGTATTATGTGAAAAAGTTCCTGATATTTGTTTTTGGCAACTTTAACATTCAGTTTGTTATAGTGTCTTTCCTGAAATAGAATTTCACAGGAGCTGTTTCATCATATTCTTTCTCTTTGGAAAATTTCTTGTTCAGCATTTATCCCTTTCATTTATTTTTCAAATACATCTTTATCTTCACTTCTATTGCTAGTTGATGGGTTTCCTGAATTGAAACTATTACTGAATGTAAAAAAAGTTCTTGAAGTAGTCACAGTTTCCTCCAGAAACAGTTCTTTTGACTATTCAGTGTGACTAGGAACATTCACCGAGTATGTGCACTTAGAGTTTGATACTTTCTGATTTGAACAGGAAACTGTTTGGCTTAGACTTATTATTTATTAATTAAAGAAATAAGCAAGACAATATTAGACTTAAAATAATTAAGACATTTAGAAGAAGAAGAAGAACTCTTTATTGCATACAAAACACACATGCCGTACACAATACCCTTCACGGCTAAAAGCCAGGGGTTTACAGTGAAGGTATATAAAGGTAAATTTAGTATATAAGGTAAAACATAATTAAAACTAATATGTTACAAGTTGGAAAAAAACTGCTTGTGTGATCCTACCCCGAAATTTATTGACATAATAGACAAAAGTAGATAGTAGCACTCTCTCTAGAATGTAGTACACACTATTCAGGAGATGAAGACAAATCAGGTGTACCAGAAATCCACACACGATCACTCATGGCATCCATTTGATGCCAAATAAAGAATTAACTTCTCATTAGTATTAAGTTGAAATGAAAATGGAAAATACTGCATATATAGAGAAAACTGGTGGAGAAAGATGCATGGGTGGATTTGATCTCACTCAAACATTAAAAAATAATAATAATGATAAAAAGTGGAATCTATCAAATGCCACTTGACTGACAGGGCTAAAAAAATTAAAACCCCTTGGCTACAGTAATCTCTTTTGGTACTTGCCAAATCAAGATGATGTGGTCACTGCTTGCTAATTGTTCCTTCACCAGAAGAGTCCTTATTAGGACTCTTCTGGTGAGTCAAGGATATTTACTTCCCTTTCAGGTTTCTTTAACATATTGTTATAATTAATAACAATCATCCAGTAAGTCCAGAAATCTGTTTTTATTTGTTGAGAAACCAGTTTAGAAGTTCTATTCAGTTTCTGGCAAGTTAAAATTTTCCACAGTGAGACATTCAGCTCTGCTTGCTCACTACTTGGCTGTAGAAACATTTAACATACTCCTTCAATTACCTGGTTTAGGTTATAACATTCTCCCCCCCCCCCCCCCACCTTCATAATGTACATTTTTTCATTTCTGATCTTTTTGCATCATAAAAATCCAAACCAACCAACCAACCCATTTATAATCACATACCAGGCTGACTTAGTGTCTTCATCATAGTTCTCAGCCACTTATATATCCTTGTTGTGCTTCTTTATCAAGGTAAAGAAGCATAACTTTATCCCCCTTCTGTCATGCATATTCTTTGTATACATTGTCCATTGCAAACTGCACATCCCACATTTCAGAATTGTACCACATTTCTTGTAACATAACTTCCAGCATCACAGATCTCATGCACTGGATATTTTCTATCGTGCTTCTTTATCAAAGTCATAACTCTCCCCATCATGCATATCCTTCATATGCATTGCACATACAAACTCTGCATCCCCCATTTCAAAATTGTACCACATTTCTATAATCCCTACTTTGTCTGCATTTGCCAGTTTCACCAATAATTTATTTATTGGTGAAATTAGCAGATTATGTGCACACTTATTTTCATACGCTTAACTTTAATGCATCCAGTTTATCTAGTTTAACTGCTTGGCGTTTTCCCACTTTAGTTAACTGCTTGGTATTTTCCCACTCTAGTTTAACTGCTTGGCGTTTTCCCAATCTAGTTTAACTGCTTGGTGTAGAGATTTTTCCCAATCCAGTTTAACTGCTTGGTGTAGAGATTTTTCCCAATCCAGTTTAACTGCTTGATGTAGAGATTTTTCCCATGATCTTTATGTTAAGAATTCCCTTATTTATTCCTGTACTACCTTTACTGCCTTCCAACTTTGTCCCGTATAGATGGCCCAAATATGATTAATGTGATTAATAATTAGAATTAAAACAGCACAGATGTCATGTACAGCTTTCTCATGTAGGATGCATTCTTTGTATGCATTCTCACTGAGATTATAACCCCCAACAGACTTCACCAGGCCGTATGTATGGTACTGATTACAGCATTTTATGTTTTGTAACCAAGTTAAATGAAGCTGAAAAAACACACAATGAATAATAATGTAGAGCACAGTATTATTCAAAAGTAATTTAATCTAATACAGTCATCCCCCGATTTGCAGCAGGGTTACGTTCCAGGAAAACACCGCGCAGTCCAAATCTGTGCAATGCGAAACGTAATTTATATGGCATAATGAGGGTTCCGTACTGTACACAAAAAAAAAAAAAAAAAAAAAGTGCAAAAACAATTTAAATTGGAAAAAAAAAAAGTGCAAAAACAATTTAAATTGGAAAAAAAAAATGTGCAAAAAAAATTTAAATTGGGAAAAAAAAAAATTTTCTTCATTTGGTAAGAAAAAAATTAGAAACATGTCCATAAAATTAATCTTGCTAATACTTACCTTAGATTTTTAATATAAATTCATTGCTGTTTCCCTTTGATAAACTTGCAACAGTATCCGGCACTTTTTGAAATTAGTTAAAACCGTTTATTTAGAGCACACTGTTTTTCTCTATAAATTTCTTCATAAGGAACTAAAGCTAATGATAAAGTTCTGTGAAAATTTAAACTCCTCTCCAAATTAGGATCCACATCTAGAGCTTCTTGGCTAAGCTGATTTGCAAATCTTAAAAACTCAGCTAGTCTCTTTGCGGTCAAATTTTTGTGCGAAATCTCTATGATATTCAAGGACTTCTGTGATATCTGCTGGTTCCAGTTCTTCAAATCCCTCTCTGCTAATCATTTTGCCAATTCTCACAATCTCAACTACCTCTGACATTTCGACTGTGGCTTCTTTATTGCAGCTTTGTGGCCACAGCTTTTTTTCACACTGCATTCATTGTTGAATTCTTAACTTCACCCCACACGAATTCAATAATTTTTACAGCATTAAGAATGTTATAATTCTACCAATAATCTCAAATTGAAAGACTGCCTATTTCATCAGTAGTTTCTACCAATTGTAAAGATCTTAGGGACTCAACCCTTGCCAAACAGAAGAGTAGAATGATGATGATGACGATGATAGGTAATACAGTATAAAGGAAGCTATAACTCCTTGGTCCATTGGCTGAATTAATGAACTTGTATTTGCTGGAAGAAAGGTAACTTTCACATTTGGGTGCAAATCAGAAAAATGTGCAGGATGACTGGGTGCATTGTCAAGAATGAGCAAGATTTTGATTACTGTGTTCTTTAGGCAATATCTTTTTGTTTCAATGCAAAAGAAATTATTTAAAAACCAATCCTCGAAGATTTTAGTGTCATCCAGGCTTTTTTGCTCAATTTCTAATGAACTGGTAAGGAGCTTTTTGATATTCCTTTAAAAGCACAAGGATTTTATGATGTATAAATTAGAAGTGGTTTACACATTGCCACATAACAAAAATGTTATCCTATCTTTTGCAGCTTTGAAACCTGGGGCGGTTTTCTCTTCTTTTGAATTGAATGTTCGGCTTGGCATACGCTTCCAAAATAAGCCGGTCTGATCAGCATTAAGCACATTAACTTGCTATATAGCCCTCAGTCGCAATAACATCCTTTAAAGTTTTCGGATACAAAGAAGCAGCTTCCGTATCTGCACTGGCTGCTTCGACCATTAATTTTAGATTGCGAAGACTGATGTTTTTTAAAATTTTCAAACCAACTCCTACTGGCCTGAAAGACATCTGCATTGGATGGATCAGCATCTTCTTCTTGTAAGCAATTAAAAATTTGCAGAGCTTTGGTGCGAATAATATCTGAACTAAGAGGCATTCTCTTTTGATTAAGATCTTCTATCCAGAAAGAAATTTTTCAGTTTTTTTCTATTAACAGATTTCTCACTTTTGTGGTGCTTTTTGTGGCCAGTGATGTGGAACAGATAATTGAACTTTAATTTTCTCAGCATTTTCCCTAATTCGTTGAATGTCAAAACCTTTTTGCCATTTTTGAACTCCTTAACGGTTTTTAATTTTTCCTCTAAATTTAAAATTTTTTTTGTTGTAGCTTTCTTTATTTTAGGCAATAATTAAACACACTTTATACAGGGTGTCTCAAAAATATTGGTACAAACGTTTAGGGGAGGTAGGTAACATCTAAAGGAATGTGAATCGCATAGGAACCCATAACCGGAAACGTCACTGTAAGTCGGTAGATGGCGCGGTAGTCGCTGCACAAAGAGCATGCATCGATATACGAACTGTGAGCTGGCAGACATGCACCTAGTGTATGGATTAGCAGAGGGCAATGGATGAGCCGCTCAATGAATTTATTGAGAACGCTTCCCAGGCAGACATGTACCGGACCACCTTTTGTTTCCACGTGTGCATCAAAATTTGTGCGATTATGGGTCATTTAGAGGTAACAGGAGTAGTGCAGGCAGACGCTCGACGTGAACTCCCGTCATAGAAAAAAGTGTGTTGAATGCCGTCCACACGTGCCTCTGCTTTAGGAGTGTCTCGTTGCAGTGTACGGCGTGTCTGGCATGATGATTCCTTACATCCCTTTCATCTCCAAAGGGTTCAGTTACTGCTCCCCCAAGATCATCCTGCACATCTGGCTTTTGCACAGTGGTTTCTCCAAGAAAGTGCTCAAGACTTGAATTTTCCAGCCTATGTTTTGTTCACGGATGAGGCTTGTTTCACTCGGGAAAGCTTATTCAATCAGTACAATGCTCATGTGTGGGCTCACGACAACCCACACAGTGTGCGCTCCCATGCGGCACAACATCGTTTCACCATAAATGTGTGGGCAGGTGTGGTCGGTGACTGCTTAGTCGGCCCATGCCTGTTACCATCCTGCATGAACTCCGCTAAATATCGGATCTTTCTTGAACAAGTTCTACCAGGGTTACTTGAATTTGTTCCAGCAAATGTGAGATGCAACATTTGGTTTCAACATGACGGGGCGCCTGCCCATTATGGAAGGACCATTTGAACAGGTGTTTTGGGCATCGATGGATTGGCCGTGGAGGACCCGTTGCCTGGCCCCCACGCTCACCTGATTTATCGAGCCTTGATTTCTTTCTGTGGGGGGTCCTCAAATCTATCGTGTATGAGTCGCCTGTGGAGGCGAGACTCGTCTGCGCTGCTGCTACTGTCAAAGAAACTCCAGGTGTGTTTGACCGTATCCGCCAATCCATGCTGCGTCGGTGTCATGCATGCATGCATGCATTGCGTCCCATGGTGAAACCTTCAAGCATCTGTTGTAACATCATGAAATGCATCCATCTTGTACTCCATTGTTAATATTATGTCAAATAAATGTTTGCTACTAATTACTGTCTTGTCATTTCTGCTTCTTGTGCCTCTGCTACTAGTTTCCCGTGACGTTTCCGGTTATGGGTTCCTATGCGATTCACATTGCTTTAGATGTTACCTACCTCCCCTAAACGTTTGTACCAATATTTTTGAGACACTCTGTATAGACAAGAAATATTAAATCAGCAAGAGCGATGCTTACCGATTAAAACACTTTACATTGGGCAAATCAGAAAAAGATCCTGTCTGATGAACAGCTAATATAGGATAACTGATGAAAGGGGGTCCTGAATGAGGAAATTGTTTGAAAAATAACCAGACAAACACCACCGTTTATTGCTATATTTCTTTATAAGAATCAGTTTTGAACGCCTCTGTGATATTTTTCTAAAGCACTTTCTGGAGGTCACCACCATAAAACAATAAAAATAATTTGCACTTTCCTGTTTATTGGGCTTTTCTGTTACTGCAATCTAATTATAAATGGGTAGTAAATTCGATCTTATTGCATTTGCAATAATACCGACAGCTAGAATTCTGTAGGATTTTACGTTATTATTGTGAAATGTGTTTCTCCTTCAATGAAATCTTCAATCATTTAAAAAACAAATAAATTTTCAAAATCTGCTCTTCATTCCTATTTTTGAAGTTTTGTAAACAAAAATCGCGCAGGTAGTGAAACTCTGCACACAATCTAAAATTTTGGTGGTAAATACCTGACCCCGCAATAGCAAAACTGTGCAATAAAAAGCTGCACAAATCAAGGGAAGATTGTACCTGTAAACAGTACTGTATAGCGTATAAACAAGATACAATATACAAGAACAAAAATAAACAATGTTTTTTTTTCAGGTTGTAAAATTTGAAATAGTAAAAAAGATAAGCAATCATTTACACTCACAAATTGCAACTAACACGATATGCACAAGTGAGATATGGAGTAACAAGTTAACAATGCTTAAATTGGGTGAAGAGATGATTCTAAAAATCTATTTATGTTTTTTATATGATTGACGATTTCATGGAAGGGGAAACACATTAGCATTACTTGAGGCATATGATGCAAGAAAGCAAGCTTATAGAGCATCAGCCAAAAAAAAACTTCCCATTTCACCCATCCAGTTACTCCAATTGTCTGTCTAGTTCAGCCTTAAATTTATTTAGGCTACCAATTTCCACAAAAACAGATGGAAGTTTGTTCCAGGAATCAACTACTGCTGGCTAAAGCCAAACTTCTGCACATCTATTCTACAACTGTCTTTCCTCAGTTTGAATCTATGCCCACCTCAGGTTTGTAATCTGAGCAAGAGGAAGAATCCCATCAGCATTGAGCTTGTTCAATCCAGTCAAGGCCTTACACACCTCAGTCAGATTGCCTCACAGGTGCCTAGTCCCAAGATGCTGCAATTTGCAGAACTTAAGCCTTTCTTCATAAGAGTACCTCTTTGTTCCCTTCACCAGTCTTGTTTCCCTTCTCCGTACTCGTTCTAGCATCCTAAAAAGAGGCCTCCAGACCTGTATGCAGTACTCAAGGTGTGGCCTGACCATTGTCTTATTCAAAGGTATAATCACCTCCTTGTCTCTGCTAACAAAATTCCTATATATCATTGACAAACTCCATGACCTGCTCTGGCAGGCCATCTGCGCTGCTCAGAGAACTTCACATTCGACTGCACAATTACCCCAGGTCTTTGTCATTCTCCACCTCCCTGAGTGTAGTAACACACAGTTGGTATGTTTCTCTTGGGTTACGGCTACCCATATGCAGTACTTTGCATTTGTCAATATTAAACTTCAGTTGCCACTTCTCAGTCCATCTACCTAACTTTTCTAGATCCTGTTACACTAGCATACTGTCTTTACTATCATTAACAACCCTGCCAACCTTTGTATCATCTGCAAACTTGGACATTAAACCTGATATACCTTCATCGATATCATTAATAAACACATAAAACAACAATGGACCCAGCACTGAAGCCTAGGGGACTCCACTAATAACATTAGTCCATGTAGAGCAGTGTCCATTTATTACCACTCTCTGACGTCTCCCACTTAACCATCCCTTTATCCATTGCAGCAACAACACATTTTACCATAATAAGGTAAAAATGCACAGAATTCTAGCTATCGGTATTATTGCAAATGCAATAAGATAGTTTACTACCTGTTTATAATTGATTGCATTAACAGAAGAGCCCAATAAAATGGAAACTGCAAATTGTTTTTATTGTTTTATGGCAGTGACCTCCAGAAATGTGCTTTAAAAAATATCATGAAGGCATTCAAAATTGATTCTTATAACAAAACATAGCAATAAACAGTGTTGGAGTCAAGTTTTTTAGGAGTATCAACGACTAAGGCTCCAGCAACTATTGCTCCATTTATACTGTTTGGAAATTGTGCACATTCTGTGGTTGATTTTCTTTTTTTCCTGGATGAAAAAGCTGAGTTTCTGGGACAATAAATGGTGAATGTAGTGCATTTTTATTAGCATTAGTAGAGGCATACGATGCAAGAAAGCAAGATTATGCAGCATCAGCCAAAAAAAAAAAAAAAAACCTCCCATTTCACACCTCCATTCATTCTAAATGCCTGTCCATTTCAGCCTTAAATTTATTTAGGCTATCAACTTCCACAACAAAAGATGGAAGTCTGTTCCACCAATCAACTACCCGCTGGCTAAAAACAAATTTCCGCACATCTATTCTACAACTGCCTTTCCTCAGTTTGAATCTGTGCCCCCTCAGGTTCTTAATCTGAGTAAGAGGAAGAATCCCATCAGCATTCATCTTGCTCAACCCATTCAAGGCCTTACACCTCAATCAGATCACCTTGCAGGTGCCTACTCTCCAGGCACTGCAATTTGCAGAACTTAATCCTTTCTTGGGAAGAGCACCCCTTTGTTCCCCTCACCAATCTTGTTGCCCTTCTTTGTACTCATTCTAGCAACTCTACATCCTAAAATAATGCCTTCAGACCTGTACACAGTATTCTGACCATTGCCTTGTATAACAGGATAATCATCCCCCCCCGTCCCCGCTAGCAAAATTCCTATATATCATTGATAAGACTCCATGACCTGCCCTGGCAGCCCGTCTACACTGCTTGACTGTGCAATTATCCCCAGGTCTTTTTCACTTTCCACTTCCCTGAGTGTAGTACCACACAGATGGTACATTTCTCTTTGGTTATTGCTACCCATATGCAGTACTTTGCATTTGTCAATGTTAAACTTCAGTTGCCACTTCTCAGCCCATTTTCCCAACTTATCTAGATCCAGTGGATTAGCATACTGACTTTACTGTCGTTAACAACCCTGCCAACCTTTGTATCATCTGCAAACTTGGACATTAAACCTGATATATCTTCATCGATATCATTGATAAATACACAAAACAATGGGCCCAGTACCGAACTCTGGAGAACTCCACTAATAACATTAGTCCACGTAGAGCAGTGTCCATTGATTATCACTCTCTCTCATCTCCCACTCAACCATCCCTTTATCCATTGTAGCAACTTACCCTTAATGCCATACCTCTCCAATTTGTACAGTAGTCTTCCATGTGCAACAGTATCAAAGCTTTCCTTTGATATCATATAACAAAAATATATTTCTTGGTATATGATATCAAAGAAAAGCTTTTGATACTACTTTCTTGACATTCTAGACACCTAGCACACACAAAGGCATCCTCGTTGGCTGGATCATGTCCTGTTTTAGAAAGGTCAGGAAACAGTTCACATATCGCAGATTTTTTGAGACTGTGATGCTTTGGAGAATCAACCCCTTCGTTTCTCACCTGAGTCACAGCACTCTCTCTAGTCTTTGCAAAGATTAGATCTTTGCTTTGCAGGTCTAATCTTTGTCATGATTTCCGTTTAAATATAATTTAAATAACAATGAAATTTATTTTTGATTAATTGATAATACTATTATAAGATAACAGATTCCTAATTGAGTGCTTCGTATTACACTATCCAGTTTTACTTTATACCTTACACTATCAGGTATGGTTTGGATTTTTGAAATTTGATTTTACAAAGTGGCTGATTATAGTGATCATGCTAACTGACCCTACTTATTTTAGGGCTTACAACTGTCTCGAACCGCACCACATAGTCCTTCCTCTCAGCCAGTAACAGCTTTTGTAAACATGTTTCATTTTTGCATCCTTTAGTTAAAAGTAATTTTTCTGTTGTGCTTATTTTACGTAAATTTATATAAAACTAATACAATTTCTATTATTAAAATGACGTTTTAGAGAGATAAATCGCTTGGTTATATAGTGAAAATTTCAACTCCTGAGGTCTTGGAACGAATTACCAAAAAACAATGTACTATTGGGTTCACATTACAATATTTTCATGATATGATGGTGTCTCTGGAATGGATTAATATCGTCCACTGTACACTACAGGCGCCTCCGTAGCCAGGTGGGAAGGAGCAGCAGTGCGTAGCACACTCTTCTTGATTAGACCGGGGTTCGAGCCCGTCACCACCAAATACGGAGGATGCGGAAAGGTCAGGGAATGACCACCGCATATCCTGGAGCAATATGGCCTTAGTTGCTAATGCTCCTAAAAAAAATCAAATAACAATAACTGTATACTACAGCTGATTTTGGCATTTCGTGCACGTGGTTGAAAACTGTTGATATATTTTCGACATACAGTGTTTTTATTAATTTTGAGAAGATTTATATGTATTTAAGAGTTATACGTAAGTAGAGAAGTGCCTGTAATCATTTTCACGTGTCATGATGGTAATGTATAAGGGCAAATGCATAAGGTCTTAGGTATTTTCTCTTTACGTATATATTAAGTTGAAATGAAAATTTGCCCACACTCGAAGCCGTGGTGGTCCAGCATCCTTATGCACCAGTTTAAAGAAAAACAACGACCACATGCCCAATTCAAGAGATCACCCCACAGAAAGATCATACTTAGAGTAGTCAATAGCCAGATGCAGTTTCCAGAAATCCAAGAAGCAGGCTATCAACTCATTCATGGAAAAGAGGATAGCATGTGGACAGCGATCCTGGTCGGCCAATCACATCCGGTCAGCAGAATCGTTAGACCTGGACGAATGGTGTGATCATGTAACCCGGTTGCAGCTGCTGATTTCCCCTGGAACAGTGTCCACTAAAACATAACTAATTTCACTAACATGATGATTGGTGAAGAGGAGCTAATCAAGGCCATCAACGCCCTGTCCAATAAGAAAACAATGGGAAGTGACTCTATTCCCACCTTTTGTCTAAAAGTTGCTTCCTACTTCATCAGCGATGAGCTGACAAAGTTGTTTAACAGAATTTTACATCAGGGAGTCGTTCCAAACGCATGGCTAAATTATAGTCATCCCAGTTCCAAAGGTGCAGAATCTGACATCAACTGCTGACTATAGGTCTATTTCAATCTCCTCCCCTTTTCTCAAATGCCTGGAGAAATGCATATTTATAGTGGTTACCAATCAGAATCTTTCCCAGAGACCTCAGCATACACATTACGCACTCTCATTAAGCCACTTATGTGCCTCCTGGAGAAACTGTGTTTCACGGGTAATGTCTCGAAGCTCCTCAGCAAGGTAATAACTTTGCTGATGCAGTTATTACAGCAAGGTAATAACTGCATCACGAAATAGGTGGAAGTCTGTATACCCCCAACGTGGATCGTTGTCGGCACTGCTTTTTTCAGTGATATTTATTCTGCTAATGAATGAGATACCTGCGTTTATGGCCTATGCCGACGATATTGTATGTTACCTCTCAAGCCCAGCTAATACCTCACCAGACCAGGCAGAGGAATTATCGAAGTCTGTCTTCCTGAACAAATATCTGTCCTCTTTCTGTGAATACGCTACCTATTTTGGGCTTAAAATAAACCCTGAAAAATCCAGATATATCATCTTCTCACCTAGAGCACAAGCAGACCTCAATTGCGGGGCATGTTCTCTTCACTACTCATTCCATAAAATTCCTAGGAGTGGTAATGGACGAAAACCTAACGTATAAGGAACAAATCCAGCAACTGCGTTCAAGAGCATTACGGGCTTTCTGGGGTATGAAACTTGATCTCTGTAGAGCCACAACAAGGAAACGGTCAGAAAATTTCTCCTCTACTATTTTAGTTCTGTCATCAGTTATGGTATTGAAGTTTGGTCGGCTGCTCCTATGTCCAGTCTGAAGATACTCTGGGGTCTGGAATTCTGGGTCCTAAAGTGGGCCAACAGTTGGGCTCACCTACCCTATACAACATCAAAATCATAGCTCTGCATAAATCTGAGATACATCCCAGCCCAGCACCTGGCATATGCGAGGAAGCTCACAATGGCGCTTGATCTGTGCTCTGCTGCTCTCGACTTCGTTAATATCTGGGAAATCGTAGGCTGGAAAATCCCTGGTAGAGCCCTCAGAAACCATCCAGTGCTCTGTTCTAACCTGCAGAAGCTCTCGACCTTCAAGCGGCACTTTCATGAACAGCATCATCGGCACACTGAACTCCGCAAACATTGATTTGAATGTGTGGTCCAGAGATTCTGCCTATAGAGAAGAAAAGTGCAAATCCATAGTGAAGTGCAGTCAGCATTCCTGCAATTGTCAGCGGAATAACTCCCAGTGAACGTGTCCAGACCAGACTGTCTTAATGTGTTGCAGCTTGTATATAATAACAGTAAAATCTATATAATGCAGTATAAGCTCTGTATAATAACTATATAATGCAATGTAAGCTGTATGTAATCTATTAGCACTCTGTGTATTTTATGAATTTGTGGACCCACATAGTTTTTTATGTACTGAATGTAATGTGTACAGTTAATTGTGAGATTCCTCTGGTTGCCTGTAGCGGGAATCGTGTCCTACATTTCTATGAATAAAGAATTTTATTATTATTATAAAATGGAAAATACTGCATCATATATAGAACACTGGTGGAGAAAGTACAACAACAATGATTAAATCACTAAACTTCTTTCTTATTATTATTATTAGTATTTTTATGTCAGTAATTTGCAACAATTTTATTAACTTTCTTATTCTTTATTTTAGGTTCCAAACTCATTCCATTCTGGAGTTGGATTCAAATGGGAAAAGACTTAGTACTTATTTGGATCAAATATCAAATTGGTGCATGGAAAATTGCAGCGAAAGAGAAAGTTTTGTAGATGAGTGTTTGTATTTTTATAATAAAGAGCTATTTTTAAAATATATTTTGAGTTACATATAAAAATGATTTTTTTTTATAAGTAAAATTTAAGCAGAAAATACTTTATCAGATTTGAAAGCATTTTCTTCACATGCTTAAATAATCACAGTACTTAGAATATAAGGTTCAGTAATTAGTAAGCTGTGAAGGAGAGGAGAAAGGCAGGTAAGGTGGGAAGAGAGAGGATAAAACAAGAGTCCAGTATAAAAAAAGGAAACGGTAGTTGTGTATTTTGGTGGAATAATTGAGGATTTGAAGAAAGTGTAAGAAAGGAAGTGAAAACAGAGGGAAGGGGGTGGGACATTACATGGTCCAAGGTCTACAGAATGACCAGTAACAGACTTCTAATCTATTTTAAGTTCACAGCTGACTGTGCCAGAACACTTTGCTTCTAATACTTGATAACCTCAGGATAGTATTTGATACTAATTCTAATACATTCAGTTTGTTCACAAATGACTAACCTTTAATCATGAATATCGGGGAGGAGGATAATAATGTTCATTCTGATATAGGTCAAATCTATAAAGGGCAGAGGTACAGGTTTTATAGTTTGCTTTATAAGAAGAGAGGAGTGTGGGATAACCCTCTTTACTTTCCTATTTTAGGAAAAACCACACATTTCAACCTCTCTTTGTGGGCAGAGATGAATTTGACCATCCTTGTCACAACCTCATGCTTTGAGGTTGTGCCAAGGTATGGTTAGGTATTACTGTACTATTGGAAGTGAAAACATCTTAATTATAAAATACTGAAGCGATGCAATCACTTCAGTATTTTATAATTAGATGTTTTATATACAGGATGAGTCAAAATGACATATACAAATGTACATACTTCCTAGGTGTCATTTATGCATGTGTACCAGAGGAGGACATTTTGAACATCTTAAATGAGTTTTTCCTTTTAAATATACATACAATTCTTTTATTAAAAAGTATTTAAATTTATTGTCAGATTCACTTTTTTAAAATTAATTTTATATATATATATAACTTACATTGGGGCTAACCACAGAAAAAGTAGTATATAAGAATAATATACCTTTATATTTGGAATATTTGCGAATGGAAGCCTTATATTTCATTTGAAAATTATATAAAGTGATTTTTATCACTTCCCCATCGCAGCAACACTTTCTAACAACAGCTCTGATTCCCTCCTCATCGCCTAATGAAAATATGCAAATTAAAATTATATTTTTTTATGAAAAAAACTTGCACAAATTTGTGCAACCCCCTCACTTATGTATAACACATCGTAATGTTACCTGAACCTCCCCATGTACACTAACATTTATTTGTACTGTGTAATTTCTGAATGGCTCTTTAGTGAGTCTGCCACTAAATTTGAATGTGCTCATAATTATGGCTTTAGGAAAAGGGAGGGTTTAGCCTTCCCACCAACAATATCCTAGAAAGTCATTTTTTTTTTAGATAAAGGGCATAGTAGACAATGATCTTTACACAGTCAGGCAGTCCCCTTCCCCTCCACTCCCTTCTTGATGTCCAAAAGGATTCCTCCAAAATTAAAAAAAAAAGCCTAGATGTGGTCATGCTTATTGTTACTAATATTTTAGTAATATTATACTAGATATATAACAGTACAAGCTCAGACAGAATAAACATCTACCTCATAAAAAAACTTCCTGACTTTTTAAAAAAAATGGGGGTTTTTTTTGGAAAGTTTTCTGCAATAATCTGGTCAATAATTTCTTCATAATTTATTTTTTTTTATTCCTTGTTTTCTATGGTTAAAAAATGAAAGAAGATAAAAGATACAAGGACAAGTAATGTCAGGAGCATCATCAAAAAATACGTGACTTTGAACTCATGGTTAGGAAAATTAATGGAAATGGAAAATGGAAATGTGGTGTCACCCACAAATAAGAAATTGAGTTTCATTAAAATTTGTAAAATGTATTTAGGAAGGATAAGGAAGATAGAATGGGGAGGGGGGTAGTGCTTCTTATTAAAGATACAAATTGATCTCTACTTGTTAATATTTAACTGTTAGTATTTTTTTCTGTGACAGATAAATTACTCGCTTCCTTTTCAATTATATCTTAATTCCAGATATGAATTTTTCGAATAATTTGAAAAATATTAGATTGGCAAAGGCTGCGTATGAGAAATTATTGGTTAAGAGAACAAAGAAAGCACAAGGCATTTTTCATGTATGTGAATATATTAGAAAAAGAAAATGAATCAAATCAGATCATTGAGTAATGGATGTGGAAATCTTAGATAACCCAGCTGATGTTGCTTATGAACTGAACAGGTACTTTGCATCGTCTTTACAGTGAAGGGTCTTCATACCGAGGAGAGGCTGTGTGAGTGAGGCTGGGCAGTGTGAAATTAGTGATACTGAAATTACAGATGATTGTTTATTATAAATACTTTCCCGGCATTTTCAAGACATTCTCTTGTCTTGAAAGCAAGTAAGGCTCCTGGAGTTGATGCCATAAGGAGTGATTATCCCCATGTATAAGGCAGTGGCCCTTATTCAAGCCGAAATACAAGGACCACTGCCTTATACAATGTGGTTCTTATGCACTTTGAGTATTGTATACAGGTCTGGAGGCCTCATTTCAAGAAGAATTTAAACTGCTGGAATGGGTACAGAGAAGGGCAACAAGATTAGTGAATGGGACAAAGGGGTTTTTCTAACAAAGAAAGGCTTAAGATTTGCAAATTACAATGTCTGGTGACTTTGAACTCATGTCTGGTGACTTTGAACATAAGGTCTTAAATGGTTTGAGCAAGCTTAATGTTGATGAAATTTTTCCTCTTGCCCAGCTTAATCACTGAGGGGACATAAATTCAAATTGAGGAAAGACAGTTGTAGAAAAGATGTGCGGAAATTTGCCTTTAGCCAGCATGTGGTTGATTGCTGGAACAAACTTCCATCTATCGTTGTAGATGTTGACAGTTTAAATAAATTGAAGCTGTCAACATCTACAAATTGAAGGCAGAACCAGACAAACATTTGGAGCGAATGGATGGGTAAAATGGGAAGTTTTTTTTTTTTTGGCTGATACTGTATAAGCTTGCTTTCTTGCATCATATGCCTCTCCTAATGCTAATATACCCAGTAATTTTGATGGATGTAGCAAGAGATTGGATTCAAGTTAATTATGAGGGCATGATTGGACATAGGAGAGATTCTTCTGAATTGGAGAAGTGCCAATGTATCATCAATACAAAAAGGTGTTTCTAAGAGTGAAGTTGGTAACCACAGTGGTTAGTCTGACTTCAGCGGTAGGGAAAACATTTAGGGAGTGGATTAAGGGAAGTTTTCTTTTTAGTCAGTGAGTTGTTAATTACTGGAATAAGTTATTTTCTTGTGTAGTAGGGAAACACATACATTGTTTATTTTCTTATCTTTATTATTAATTTTTATTATTTATTTCTTTTTTGGCTGGTTCAGTAAATGGGGGCTTTTTTGCACTTTATGTGATTTATAGTGTATATACTATTAAGTCATATAGTATATACACTATAAGTCTTGTACTATATGACGTAATAGTCATATATACTATTGTCATATAGTACAAGAAATAACAGTTTTAAGAAGTGTTGTTTCTTCTTTAAATGATGCGTAGTCCATATCACTGGGATATAAATTTTATACACATTCATTATTTTTTTCATCATTTATTTCAAAATCAAAGAATACTTGAAAACTAGTGACATCACTAATTTTCAATCTTTTTTGTTAATTTCAGTTATTGTACGATCACATATGAAGAAAACAGGATAAATTAATCTCTTCCTGTTATTGTTAGTATTATCATCAAAAAATATTTTTAGTTTTATTATTATTTTTTTTTGTAAAATAATTTATCGTCTGTGACATGTGGCAGATAAATTACTTGCTTAATAGTATTTCTCCATTTGAAATATTCAACTTTGGATCTTGTAGTAACAAGTTGTATTCATATAATGTTCTGTACTAAACATGAAATTGTCAGTTTTGTTTCATAATTTTCAAATGTTTCAATTAAAACATACCTTTTACTGTTTAATATTTTGTGAATGACTTTCATAAAACATGAAACACATAAAACACATAAAATCCAAGGAAGTGAAGCCAGTGGACATCGCTGGACAGTGCAGTGTCGAGTCAGTTTGGTGTGACATAAGCATTGGAAGATCAAAATTGAGAGTAGGAGTGTGCTATAGGCCTAATGACTCTGATGAGTATAATAAGATACTGTACAGGGAAATAGAGTGGGCCAGTAAATCAGAGAGTCTTATAATGGGAGATTTTAATTTCCCAGATATTGACTGGAATTTGGGGGCTGGTCACTCACACACTAGCAAGGCTTTTGTGGATTTATTGGATGATTGTTTTCTACATCAGCATGTTCAGGAGGCAACTAGAAGGAAGAATACTCTTGATTTGATTATCAGCAGTGATTCTTCATGCATTAAGAATCTACAGGTAAATGAACCACTAGGTGGCAGTGATCACAGTGTGCTGAAGTGGGATTTACTCAAAGTAACTACCATTAGGGGTAAAGGGAAGGGTTATTGCTTTCGTAAAGGCGACTACGATGGACTGAGACAGTATTTAAATTCTATACAGTGGGACCAACTGATGATGTTACCAACAGCAAACTCAAAATGGGAAGCATTCAAAGAACTTATCTTGGAAGCTACTAGGCTTTACATACCAACAAAGAAATATTGTTCAAGGTTTAGGCCTAAATGGATGTCAGATGAACTGATGAGGCATATGGCAGAGAAGAAACATGCATGGGATATATACAAATTAACACATGACACAGAAGCCTATGATAGATACAAGTTGATCTGTAACCAAGTTAGAAATGAGGTTAGGCAGGCAAAGGCAGATTACGAGAAATCTTTGGCAAGGGATGCAAAGAAAAACAGCAAAGAGTTCTTTACTTATGTAAACTTTAGAAGGAAGGGGATGAATCAGATTGGTCCACTTGATATCGATGGGTCAACTGTTGATGATCCTGCTCAGGTAGCTAACAAACTAAATGAATATTTTGCATCGACATTCACACATGAGGAGTTATTTAGCGAGGGGAAAGCCAGAGGTGTATTCAACTCTAGCAGTAAGGTAGAGAATCTTGTAATAACTGAGAGTAAAGTGGAGGAGAAATTGTTGAAGATAAAACACAAGAAAGGCACCCGGGGTGGATGGGATCTATCCAGTTATATTAAAGGAGGCAGCAAAGGAAGTAAGCAAACTCTTAGTCATAATTATGAGAGCTTCCTTGGACTCAGGGAAGGTACCCACACACTGGAGATGTGCAAATTTTACCCCAATTCACAAAGGAGGATCAAAGGCTGACCAAGTAATTATAGACCTGTGAGTTTAACTTCTGTTCTAGGAAAATTAATGGAGGCACTAGTTAAAGAAACACTGCAGGATCATTTAGACAAGACTTCAGCTATAGCTCGGACACAGCATGGTTTTGTTAAGGGGAAGTCTTGCCTGACCAATTTGATTGGATACTATGATGCAGTCACAAAGGAACTAGATGCAGGGAATAACTTTGATATTATATACTTGGATCTTAGAAAGGCTTTTGTTACTGTTGCACATGGGAGACTGCTGCACAAATTGGAGCAGTGTGGCATTGGAGGCAAATTGCTGCTGTGGATAAAGGGGTGGCTGAGGGGGAGAAGACAGAGAGTGGTAATCAATGGACACTGCTCGTCGTGGACTAAGGTTACTAGTGGAGTCCCTCAGGGCTCAGTGTTGGGTCCATTATTGTTTTCTGTATTCATAAATGATATTGATGAAGGTATATCAAGCTTAATGTTGAAGTTTGCAGACGATACAAAGGTAGGCAGGGTTGTCAAGGACACTACTGACACTATGCTGCTGCAACAGGATCTGGAAAGGTTGAGCAGATGGGCTGAGAAGTGGCAAATGAAGTTTAACATTGACAAATGTAAAGTACTACATATGGGAAACAGCAACCCCGGAGCAGCGTATCAACTCTGTGGTACTACACTAACAGTGGTAGAGAATGAAAAGGACCTGGGGGTAATTGTGCAGGCAGATATGAAGTTCTCTGAGCAGTGCAGATGGGCTGCAAGAGTAGCTCATGGTGCTTTGTCAATGATATACAGGAATTTTTCTAGCAGGGATAAGGAGGTGATTACTCCCTTGTATAAGGCAATGGTCGGGCCACACTTTGAGTACTGTGTACAGGTCTGGAGGCCTCATTTCAAGAAGGATGTAGAGCTGCTGGAACGAGTACAGAGAAGGACAACAAGATTAGTGAATGGAACAAGGGGTTGCTGTTACAAAGAAAGGCTTAAATTTTGCAAATTACAGTCTCTAGACTAGGCACCGGTGAGGTGATCTGATAGAGGTGTATAAAGCCTTGAATGGTTTGAGCATGCTCAATGCTGATGGGATGCTTCCTCTTGGTCAGAATAATCACCTGAGAGGGCATAAATTCAAATTGAGGAAAGACAGATGTAGGATAGATGTGCGGAAATTTGCCTTTAACCAGCGGGTAGTTGGTTGGTGGAACGGACTTCCATCCCTTGTTGTGGAAGTTGATAGCCTAAATAAGTTTAAGGCTGAGCTGGACAGGTATTTGGGATGAATGGAGGGGTGAAATGGAAGGTTGTTTTTTTTTTTTTTTTTTTTCGCTGATGCTGCATAAGCTTGCTTTCTTGCATCATATGCCTCTTCTAATGCTAATGCTAATGAACACTAGAATAATTTCCAGAATATTACAAAAGATGTTTTAAAGTACATAAATAGCATTAGCTTTTGCAGATCATCTTGTTTCTTATACTTTTTTTTAATGCTGCATTTTTACCTAGCCAGTCTGTAAGAATTTTTTCACCTGACATAATGGTTAGTGCAATAACATCAATCTTATATGTAAGTGAATTACCAAAAGGTGAAAATGGCATCGTTTTTATCATATCTCATATTGTGAATAACTTTGCAATGAGTTACCTGATATTGCACTATCTTGAATAAGCAATGCGTCACCAGTGGAAAAAATTATTGTTACTTATTCTCAGTGGATATCACCACCCAGATGGCCGTTTCAAGGCTGTTTGGCCTCTCTTCGATGGGTGGGTGGGTAGGCAGGTACCCTGGTGTTGCAATAAGTGACAACCCAGTTATGAAGTATAACTTCACAACATGAGAGATGCCAAATGGCATATAACGGTATAGACTAAAGAATTTGAAGGGGCTATTGCCTCAATCTACAAGGAATTCACTTGACGTAGTGGTTAGTGCAATAGCATTATTGTTTTACATAAGTGGATCACCAAAAGGTGAAAATGGCATTGTTTTTATTGCCTTTATGTAGAAGTGGAGAAGCACAAATAAGTTTTTGTGCTTCTCCACTTCTACAAATACAAAATTAAAAAATAATGCCACTTTGGAAAATGATTTTGCTGTAGTTTCCAATTAGATTTAATGAATAAATGGTTAGCACAAGGTATAAATAAGGCTGTCATGTATGCTGATTCTTTTAGTCTCAAATATCTTCCAGCCATATTCAAAGCATTATAAGTTTGTGCCGTACAGTTTTTCATGTGTAGAGTTTGAAAGAGCATTAGAAGCTGCAAGAATAAGGACCGCTTATGAGTAATTTGACTCATCACTCTGTACATAATGTAAACAACACTACCTCTCTAAACAGTTCTATGCCAATTTCGTCTGTGAGGGAGACAGGCCGTCTGAGGATTATGCAGATAAATGGGCAGCGATCTCGGGCAGTAGCTGACGAGATTAGGCTTTCTGCCGAGACAAATTGTATTGACATTGTCGCTATACAAGAGCCTTATTTTGCACGCGTCCAGTCTGAACCACAGTCTAAAATCCTGGGTTACTTGTTGAAAATGAGATTAATACAACCTGTTGACCAGAATCCCAAATCTTGTATATTAATTCTTAATGACTCTTTAGACATCATGGTTCTTCATGGATTTTGCACTCAGTTCTCTACCTGCGTTCTTGTCACACACTCCATAATGAATTTTTACTTAATTTCTCTCAATTGCCCTCCATCGGAGGACTTTAATCACTCTCTAGCTTACCTTGAGACTGAGATAAATACTTTGGGATCAAATAGCAATATATTGATTTCATCGGACGTCAATGCAAAATCAAACTTTTGGCACAGCTCTTCTACAGATGCACGTGGCCTTCTCTTGGAGGAGTTCATAATTAATCATTGTGTTTCAATTCACAAGCCTAATCACCCTCATACTTTCTCAAGTTATGCAGGAGAATCATATTAGATTTAACAATGACAAACTCTCACTTCGATTTGTGGCTTACTGACTGGACTGTGTATACGGACTGGTGCACCAGTGACCATAGAGTCATCTATTATATGCTTTCCCCTGATTCTGCCATTCCATCTTCACACACTTTCTCACAGCCAGAATTAATAAGATTTTCTATCAGAAATATTGACTGGAATGCTTTTGACTCTTCCATTCTTCTGGACCTTGACGAACAGAAACTTGCTTCTTTTGAAACCTCACCTATTTCTCATCAAGTGAACTATATTCAAAATGCTATAATAAAAGCGTCATATGTCTTCCAGGAAAAAGAGGGTTAATCAGAAGATTTGTTCATGGTGGATGCAGGAGTTATCCCAGTTAAGAAGGAAAGTTCATCGAGCCTGTAGGTATTACCAAAGGCATAGACTGGCCCCAAGCCGATGTTAATCGTTTTTACCAGTAGTATTCTTCATTGAGGAAAAGCTACGTGAAATCCATTGCCTTTCGAAAGCGTAAAATGTGGATGAATTTCGTTCGCACCTCTGGAAATTCTAACCTTGGTGTCTTCTATACAAGATTGTAAGAGGAAAACCTCTGGTTCTAACATATTTGGCTCAATTGTGGCGGACTCCGTGGAAACACTGAACTGGCATGATTCTGCAAATGCAATCTTAGATGCTCTTTTTCCGTTGGATGATCTTACTTTAGACTTAGCTGTTCATTCTAAAATCCGATCAGACAATTAATTTTGTGTGTCCTCAACAACCACTGAACCTTCTCCATTGGATGAACTACAGGCTGTCTCGCATAAAATTAATGTTCAGAAGTGTCCAGGACTAGATCTTGTAGAAAACATTTTTATTATCAGAGTCTTGAAATTAAAACCTTATATTCTTCTAAACTTATTCAACAGATGCCTTCAGGAAGAAACTTTTCTGGAAATTTGGAAGGTCACTCTAGTTAAGTTGATCAGAAAGCCGGATAAGCCTTCTAGAGCGGCTAGATCGTACAGGCCGATTGCTCTGCTGGCTAATTTGGGTAAATTGCTAGAGCGACTAATGGCCATTAGACTGAATACCCTACTGATAGAACCGGATCTGCTTTCAAGGAGTCAATATGGGTTCTGTCCCGGACGTTCCTGCGAGGATGATCTTGTGGACTTTGTCTCTTCAGTTCAAAACTCGGTACATAAATATACCCTGGCCATTTTCATCGACTTCGAGGGCACCTTCGACTCCCTTTGGTGGGAGAGTGTCCTGGAGTGTCTGCGATCAGCTAGGTGCTCCAATCATCTTTACCTTTTAATCCGTAATTACTTTGCCAATAGAACCATAATAGTCAAGGCTAAACATTGCCAAGTATCAAGATCAGTATGTAGAGGGTGCCCACAGGGCTCTATATTGGATCCTTTTACATGGAACATGGTGCTGCAGCAGTGGCTCTCCCGATCTTTCGATAACGTCAAAATAATAGCATATGCAGACGATCTCGCCATCTTGGTAAATGGTAACTCTAGGGCCGATCTTGAAACTACCACAAATTTTGTTCTCTGGGATCTCTACGATTGGACTGTGGCCAGTAAGCTTAAAATCAGCTTGTCGAAAACAAAGCTGATGATTCTTGGATCAAAGTTGGATATCTCTTGTCCTCCGTTGGTCAAGATCAACAACATTCGTCTCCCCATAGTTAAAGAGTACAAGGTTCTAAGAGTGATAATTGATTCCAGTCTCAATTTTATTCCTCACTTGACAAACTTATCATCTAAAATACGTAGATTTACTGGTGCAATTGTTAGGGTGTCCCGTGTTGAATGGGGGCTCTCCAGAAAAACTATAAGAATCTATTACAATACAGTTTTCCTCCCTCTGATCACATATGCTGCCAGTGCATGGTTTCACAGGGCACGGCTCAAACACTTCAAAGCAAAACTTGCCTCATTGCAGAGAACTATCTTACGGTGTTTAGTTAAGGCATGCAGGACAGTCTTGACGCAAGCTCTGCAGTACTAGCCGAAACATTACCTTTAGACTTGCAAGTTACTTATAGAGGATTTTTATACAAACTGAAAAACCGGACTGAGACTGAATTTCTTGGAATAACCATCAACCTTCAAGATGATGCTAAAAGAGAAAGAAGGAGACTGTGGAACGAGTTAGTTAACATCTGGCAGTCTCGATGGGATACAGCTCCCGTTGGTGCAACAACGAGAAAATTTATACCACAAGTTTCATTTCTCCTTGATAAACGTGTTTGATTGTGGTTCTGCATGGACATATTCATGTCCTACCTGTTGACGGGACATGGATCGATGAGCCAGTCTTTTTAGGTTCAATTTATCACAAACAGACCTCTGTTCGTGTGGATCACCAGAGAGTTGGGATCACATCTTGTTTCATTGCTCCCTGTATGATGATCCCAGACTTCCTCTTCATGCACTTACTAATTTCCAACCAGGACAGGAGTCGTCTCTGCTTCAAAGCTTGAAGTCATATCAGATTCTTCAGGCTTTCGCTCAAGGCGTATTTCTTCGAAGGCATTCAGTGTCGACAGATCTCAACAGAAAGCAGCACAATGGTACTGCTGATGCATAGCTGGTTAGATCTCCTTTAATAATATATAAACTCAAATCCTCAAGAAGTGAAATTTTTCCTCGGCCTGCAGACAAAATTAAGTGCTTTCTTTCTCTCTCTCTCTCTCTCTCTCTCTCTCTCTCTCTCTTTTTTTTTTTTTTTTTTTACTAGCATCACTTTTTCTTTTATGTATTTATTTATTATTATAATTTTTTTTTAGCAGCACCACTACCTTCTTCCATTTTACTTATTTTATTTATTTATTATTATTTAATTATTATTTTTATTTTTTTATTGATTTATTTTATTTTATTTATTTATTTATTTTTTATAAATGTTTTACTTTATTTTCTACTGCTTCATTTTTATTAATTTCGGTTCCATATCCAGCACCATGGGTGATCGTTTTTTTTTTTTTTTTCTTTTTTTCCTCTGGAATGGGCCCCAAGAGGATCCTGGCCTACCTTCTGACAACATCAGGTGGGTCAGAGTCTCTCTTGAGACAGTACATGCTTTACATGGACTGGCCCACCTTCGCATGGTGTGGACGAGTACCCAGAATAATCTGTCCAGGTGACTGATGCTTCTGGGTAGCCAAGTGGCCAGAACAGAACAACAGAACACACGCATAATACACACAAACTGACGTCACACACATATCTGGCCCATTTGTAGTGATACTGTTCCTCACAGAGATACGAGGCGGAGTTGAACAAATGTTCTAGGAGCCGCCCTTTACATATACACATGTCCACACATGTAGAGTTTGAAAGGTATTTAACACAAACTTCTCTTTATGCAGGTACAAATTCCAAATATTTCTTATTTGGCTACCTTTTCCACCACATCTTATACTGAAAATAAAATAAATAATATAAACTTTACTGAAATCTGGAAAAAATAAAACTTGTTGGATAACACACATGAATAATGAAAATCTTTTGGCAATATTGGAAATGCTGGTAAGTCGGTAACATTTTTCAAGCCATGTTTGAGATTACTAAATGAAATTAGATGTTCGGACAAATGGACAGGATAAAGACAGTTAAATTTTCTAACCTAAAGTATCAATATGACAAACCTCAATTTTCCTTTATGGGAATATTGGAAGTTAACAAAATAAACCACAGAATTTCAACCAATTTAAATTAGAATACAAATTAGCAAATAAATAGCTTACATGGACAAATAGATGTATAAAAGATTACAAAGAATTAAATTTAAACTTTTAATATAAATAATATAACTATTAAATTAAGTAAATTTTTTATGGTTTTTGTAGATAGGATTATAATTAAATTTTCTTATGACAGTAGACTTGTAACATCCCGTATATATATCTACTATATGATAAAATAAATAATGTGATGTGTGAAAGACATGCATGAGAGCAAATTAAATTCTTAATGTTGAAATGAATGGACAAACTCAATAAATTTTGCTTAATTAATTAGTTTAATGAAGTGATTATACTAAAGCACATTCCTAAAACTAAATTAATTCAAGCACCCAATAGTTGATATTTCACAACCTGGTCTGTTTTCAAAAGAGAAAATAAATCTGATTGAAATTCTACCACCATAAATTATACTGGGTTTTTAAAGTTTTAATCCATAAAAACTTTTAAGAATCTAGATAACCACTTTCAAAAGTAGCTAGTTACAAAGGATTATGAAGAACGAAAAAAGTCTATGCCTTTTAACATGTTGTGTACACACTACAGTCAAAAACTTATTTTTGAGTAATATATATATTTTTAAATTTTGTTTTCCGGTTTATTTTAGTCCCTTTTTATTTTATCTTCATTAATGCTATTCTTACCCTTTGTCTCCTCAATTAAAATACCATATTTTATGTTTATATATATATATATATATATATATATATATATATAAACTTAAGTGAGAATAATGAATAAAAAATAAAAAAATAAAAATGCTGGCAGCATGGCAAGACAGAAGAGCGAAAATTGTAAAATTATACATAACGATCAACCCAACAGGGAGGGAAGAGAATAAAATTATTGCAGCAGAAACTCTCGAAGATAATTTGGAAAGTCTAAATACAAAGTTAATAAAATATAATCAATTAAATTTTGAATAGCTAATTAAATGAAATTTAACGGCACCCCCTCTGACGGGCACCAGGTCCAAATTTATGTGAAATATCACAAGCAGAGATGTGAACAACTACAATAAAATAAAATAAAACAAAAACAGAAATAGACTGACCATTATGCCCCATCTCAACAGAGGACCACAAGGCCAATAATGGTCAGGGAATCGCTGCTTTTTGATTGCTAGACAAATCACCGCAAAGGCGAATCGATCAAAAGATCAGTCCACCATCCCATCCCCAGATCGAACTGCCAATGCAGAGGACTTGAATAGTGGTGGTCCTGATGCAGCGAAAATTAAAAATAGGACAGATACAAGCACTCAAATGCAAAGCCACACCACTGACAAAAGTAATCTTAACCAGATTATATGGGCAAAAATATATGTATATATATATATATATATATATATATATATATATATATATATATATTGGTCGATTTTATTTAATTAAATGTTATTAATGTGTAGGGAATTAGGTGTATATGGATCAGGCTACCAAGTTAGCAAATGTAAACTAGCTTTAGCCTGGGAGGCCTATAAATGTTATATAAATGAAATGGTATTAAAAATAATATGATGCTAAATAATGAAAATAACAATAAAAATGCTAATAAACAATGTAAATTGCAAATAATATTCCCTCATTGGAGGCTTTGAGCAGAATGATAGCCAGACTAAAGGAATGTCGCATACATACCCGTTTCTGTATATCTAAACACATGCAATACACAATTGTATATACAGTCATACCCTCTAATGTTCATGATATCACAGCACATGGCAGTTGCTAGATTTCACTTTCCCATATGACCCCAGTCTATCTACCAATGGTTATTATCCAGGCATTGGAGGTATCACTCTTTTAAAATGTAAGCACAATGCTTAGTTTGGTTTGGTTTTTTTTTTAGGAGCATTAGCAACTACGGCCATATTGCAACGGGAATATGCGGTGGTCATTCCCTGACCTTTCCGCATCCTCCGGATTTGGTGGTGACGGGCTCGAACCCCGGTCTAATCAAGAAGCGTGTGCTACACACTGCTGCTCCTTCCCACCTGGCTACGGAGGCGCCGCACAATGCTTAGAGTGACACATTTGCAATGGTAGGGTTGTATTTTTATGACATGTATGTAATACATGTTATTATCTACAAAACAGCCATTTCCATTAAGGTAGAGACAGGTTAAATTGGTAAATACAGTTATGTTTTTCTTGTCTGTTTACCAATACATTCGTTATGTAGTTAATTACTAAATAATTATAAAAGTCACTATCTTTCGGGCCTTATTTGTGAATAATTTTAATGTTCAAGAAAAATTAATGTAAAGCAGGACAATATTTTAAGTTATTTATTGTATTTCTACAGACTGAATAAATTCCATATGTACTGAGTGTCATTTACTTACATAGCTGGAAAATTAGGTTTTTTAATTGTTTTCCGAGGTATTGTTGAGTAGCTTTGCTGATAAGTTGTGCGCAACAGTTCTGCACATTGATAACCAGGAACAGAGGGGACTGCAAAGAAATAATGTTTGTATAATGAGATATACCAAGGAGAAAACTGTATTATCTGGTATATTTGCTACAAGCTGTAGCGAAAATCCTAGGTTTAATTGAAACTGGATTATCTTTGGTCTTTTCATTATAATTTAGACTGATAAAAAAAAAAATCAGAATAACACAAAATTGTCACTTATTATTATGTAAAATTCAAGGTACTGTTTTTTTTTTATATATTATACGGTGTATGAGGATGAGTTAACAGACATCAACATGAGTACTGTAATACCTAACTTTGCATAATTTAATTACTGCTATTTCTGCACCCAAGGAAATGATTGAAAATTGTGCCCCTACCCTTCCTGCATGACAGTATTGTTCAGCCACTCATCTGGATTCAAGTCCTATCAGAGACTAGAGGAATTTTTAAAGGCCTCATCAGTAAAAGGTATAGTCAGCTGATCTCTGGCAGGAGTAGGGTTCCCCAGGCATAAAGTGGATTTTTTCAGCAGACAACATGCAGACTTGCCCTTTTATAGACATAATACACGTTCAACTGTAGCAACTATCATGACTTACCATGTTACACTTATCACTTACTGATACATTAAATCAAGTGAACTGGTGCACTATGACTGAAGTAACTGATGCACCTAAACATTCCCAAGTTCACCTCCCCCAACTAATCATATCAACTTACATCAGGACATGCCCAGTGTATTCTTCTAGGCAAGTTATTAAAAATGTTATATATGGTATATGTATTTTATTAACTGAGATATATATATATATATGCAGGCTGGCCTCAATTAATTCGTTCCACGAGTGCATCGCGCAAAATGGAAACACGTTAATCAAATATAATAATCAATAGGAAAAATTATAATTGGTCCTTGACCTTCTGGAATGTCCATAAAGAATTTTAAAAATACCTTTTAAATAACTTTTTAACTGTATACAATGTAAAAGATAATGAAAATAATTATGGAATTAAATGTTTATTGCATAAAACAGTGGTTCCCAAACTGTGCGCCGCGGAATATTTTAAATTTTCGAGGGAAACAGCGACACTCAACATCTGTTGGACACCGCACGAACTGTTAGCTCGAGGTAGTTCACAGTTTTCAACATTTCTTATTAAGTTGTTTGGACCTAACTACTTAATAAACGGAACTGTTAGGTATTTATTTTGGTCTAGGTGCGCTGTGAAAAAAATTACTGAGACACTAAGGGTGCCGTGAACCGAGAAATTTTGGCAACTTCTGCCATAAAATACACAATGAAGAAATGACTGTTGCAGAAATATTTGAACAGTGTTGACTTTCTCTTTCCATCAATCAATAGCCGACAACAACCTTCTCTGGGCCCTGGCAAAATAAATATCGCAGAGAATCTCAAACCTTTTGTTTGAAGTTCTCTGCGATACAAAAGATTTCATCTAGTTCTTTTACCGTTATCTCCTTCGCACTAACATTTTCATCTGGCTCATTTAAAAATTTGAATTTTTAAATGCAAGTCTGCATTGACTTTATTAGTGGGAGCCAAACAAGTAACACATCTTCTTCCGATGGTTGATGGAACACACTGAGGAGGGCAGCAGGCAAACGTTTGTTTATTGCCCATCCAATGTGCGGTAAGCTTAACGAGCGATTCAAATCTTTTTGAACTATTGCATAAAAAAAAAATCACGTTAACTGGAAATTTGCAACGTGAAAAGTGGTACAATTTTTTCAAATAGTTAACTGAAAAACGCATTAATCGAACTCGCGTTATGTGAGGCCTGGCTGTATATATCTTAGTTGTTAAACTCTTGTGGGTGAAACTACTGATTGTGGCAGATAATTGATAGATCAAGTGAAGCCTGATATAGTTTAGCATGCTGATGAACTCAATGAAAATAATTGACATCAGTTTGAATGAAATCTGTGATAAATATAAATGTTTGCCATGCCTGTAGTTTGCACCACAATTCAAAATAACAAGCTGGTGTCCTGCAATGCAAGTTGTATGACAGGTGGATCCCAAAGCAGCTGCTTAATGGCCACAGAAAATCAATGCATATGCATATCACCATATACGAGGTGCTACACAAAAGTTTCCGAAATGTATTTATAAAAATAAATTAGACTCACCCTGGGTCTTCTTCGCCACCGTCACCTTCGAAGTAGTCCCCTTGAGAGTGTAAACACCGATCCCAGCGCTTCTCCCATGATTTGAATGTGTCCTGGAAGTCCTTTGATATAGTGTTCAGCACTGCCTGCAATTCGGTTTTGATATACTCTACGCTGTCAAATCTTCGACTCTTCAACTTGATTTTCATTCTTGGGAAGAGGAAGAAGTTGCAGGGGGCTAAGTCTGGTGAATAGGAGTTGGGGCACGATTGTCATGTTGGATGCCAAAAACTGTGCCACAGCAAGAGATGTGTGGTCTGGTGTTTTGTCATGACGAAGGACCCAGTTCTTTGTGCACCACTTTTCTGGACGTTTCCTCCCGATGGCTTCCCTTAACTGCCTCAGGACTTAGCAGTAGAACTTCGTGTTGACGGTCTGGCCAGGGGGAACAAATTCCATATGGATAACCACGTCGATGTCCAAAAAAAAAAAAAACAGATCAGCATGGACTTCACATTGCTCCTCACTTGTCGGGCTTTCGTCAGTTGGGGAGAAGATGGGCTCTTCCACTGGGATGATTGTTGCTTGGTTTCTGGGTCATACCCATATACCCAACTCTCATCACCAGTGATGACTGTAGAAAGGAAGTTTTGATCACTCTTGGCCTGTTCTTGAAGATCTCTGCTAACTTCCATGTGATGCTGCTTTTGGTCTTCACTCAGTAACTGTGTCACGAACTCGGCCGCAGTCCTTCTCCTGTTCAACTCATCTGACAAAATCCACTGACACGTGCCATACAATAGTCCTACGATGCCACAAATATCATGGATGGTCCGCCTGCAGTCTTCATGGATCGCCACCTGAACTTTTATGACATTTTCCGGGGTGGTGCTCAATGACGGATGCCCAGAACAATCGTCATCATCAACCAACAATCGACTGTTTTTAAAATGGTTAAACCAGTAGTAGGTCTGCATCTGGTTTAAAGCATTGTTACCAAGAGCTTATTTCAACTTCTTATGGGTTTCTGCTACTGTATTGTTAAGAAGGAAACAAAACTTGATGCAAGCACGTTGCTCCCTCACATCAGCCATCGCAAGGATCATAAACTACACAAAACAAACTGCCAAAGAACTGTGCATAAATATTCAATAATTCTATCCAGCCTGACACCACGTGGCACACTGATTCACAAAGGATGCATGCACTTTTACCTAGTGCCACAAGTCTGTACTAGACTTAGTTCCCGTGCAACATTCAAATTTTGGGTAGCACCTCATAAATAAACTGGCCTATGAAGCTAAGTTTTCGTAAGCCTGAATATTTACCATTGTAGATGAAACATGAGTACGTAATTTTGTTTCCAAGGGATGTAGTAGATGCACACAAGCTTTCCACTCAAAAAAAAGTTTAAACCTAACTATTCACTGAAATGATAATGCTGATGACTTTATTAGGACTGGTATGAGCCTCCAGTTGTGTTTTGCCACAAAGACAGATGAACAGTGATTGGATTTACAGTTAATGAAGTATGATTATGAAGGTATAGTTTTCCAAACATGAGGAATTGTCCTGTGACAGAACAGTTCCCCACCTTTCTGTTATCTGACCAACACCAGAATGCAATCAAGTTTTGAATTTTTTGAGCCGCAAACCATATCTACCATACAGTTCTGATCTTGCAATTTCAGATTTTTATATGTTTGAGCCATTTGTACATAAGGAAGATGTGGAATTTCAAAATGCATTGTGTAATTAGCTTCACTCTTCATTAAACTTTCTCTGGTGGAATCAGAAAGCCTATCAGTCACCATGATAATTTATTAATTAATTCATTCACTAATAAGTCATTTTGAAGCTGTATGAAATTTACCTTATTTATTTACCCTTGTATGTTACACTTTATCATCTCTTCAGATAATAAAGGCATAACATACAAGGGTAAATAAACAGGATCTTTATTGTAAGGTTCACCGGTACACACAGGTACCACGACTCTACAATACATTTCATGGAACCATGCCTGGGGTTAACAAGCGGCAGAGATAACCTCACTGGAAGTATAAGCATTAAATTATAGGCAGATTATGTATAAAAAAATTCTTATAGCAGAAAATATTAACTTGGAAGGAAAACTAATACAAAAAATAAATAACTAAAATAATACAAATTGCAATAACAAAAGATAGTTTCCTTGAGTTCGGTTTTCTGTGAGATTCTTGCCCAGCCATAACGATCTGAAATCAGTTGGTAGTTGTGGAGACCATGTGCAGATCTAGGATGAGCTGTCGATATTTTTTATCATCTATGATTTTAAACAAGTTAGCGTCCAGGGATTGAACTAGATAGAGCTTCTGATAAGGCAGGAACCGATCTTTAAAATGCAGCCTTGAAGGAAGAGCAAGAAGCTTGGGAGTGGAGCGGAGAGCTGGTTGGGGGATCTGCCAGCACATGGTGTCCCAAATGTTGGGTGCTGAGACTCTCCCAGCAATAATTTTTACAGAGAAGATGAATCTTCTCTCATGCATTAATGCTGAAAAACCTGGTTAACTTCAGTGTTTTGTGCTGCTGTGGTGGGAGATGATACTTCCAGGTTGCCAACTTCAGGAGCCAGTATTCAGTGGCTTTTAATGGTTTAATTGCAGCTGAGCCCCGCAACTCTACTCCATATAGTAGACCCCCGAAAATCATCATCCTGATATACATTTTTATCAGGTTTGTGTTCTGAATGTGTAGCAAGTGCTGCTTGGCAACCTCCTGTTTCCTGCTGAATTTAGCACAGAGTTCTTCTATGTGATGATGGAATCTTAATTTTCTGTCGAAGATCGCACACAGATCTCTCTGCTTTTCGATGCAGGGGATTAGGACTCCTTCAATCGCAGGCTGAATTACGGTTGGTATGGGTAAAATGAGAATACCATGATGGCAGATTTCTCAGGATTAACTTGCAGGTCAGTTTCATGAGGTACTGCTGTACTTCTGATAAGGTCTTGTTGATGGTTACCGTGGTCTCTTTTGTTTTATCAAATTTATTTTTGTTAAGATCTTTAAATCATCTGCATATGATATCATATCTGTTCTAAAGAATTCCAGACAGGACTCCTTGTGGCATGCCTGCTTGTATTTGTCTAGTATACCTTTGCTTACCTATGGACATTTGAATGTTTCTATTCTGAAGAAGAGATGCTTGGCTTGTGATGTGTTCGAAGGAGCTTAAGCAAGGCTGGGATGTGAACACTATCGAATGCAGCTTGTAGATCAAGATATGTGATTGCCATTTCATCTTTTTCCTCAAACGATCCAAGGATAGCATTGGTAGACATAATAAGATTACTAATTGTTGATCTGTTGTGCAAAGCATAATGAATTTGCTGAGGCCTGTGAGGGAGAATGTGCGTGGTAAGTGTTTTCAGTACTGTTTCAATAAACACGAGGAACAAGAAATGGGTCTAAAGTGCTTGGCTTCAGTTGGCTGGGAAACTTTTGGGAGTGGCCTAACAGAATACATATTCCATATTGGAGGGAAAAATTTTCCTTTTAATATTGTATTAAAAATTACTAGGAGGGGATCACTTAGATATAGGCTCAAACATTTAACGATAAACTGTGGTACTTTGTTGATTTCCACTGTACCAGGTGCAGACAACCTGTTAATAGCAGATAAAAGGTCTTGTTTTGTTAATACAATGGTTTCAAGTGCATCTCTGGGCACATCATCAGACATGGGAATGTCACTGGACTCATGGTGACTTCATTGAACTCATGCAATAAAGTCCAGCCAGACTTCAGGGTCAAACTGTGGAGGGAGTTCACAGTATTTCTGTGAGTATGATGGACTGCCCTTACGAAGTGTGATTTCAACGTGATGTTTTATGGCTTGAGACTTGAGGTGGTTGACCTTGAGGTGAGACTTGAGGTGGATGCTCATCCTTTGGAGTATGCAATTCAGTCAGGAATTAGTCCTGTCATTTTCCATTGTTTGTAGAATTTCTGTTTAAGCTTAAAGCTGTTGCTCAGCTCAGGAGTCCACCATCCTCTCGTATGTTCAGAGATCCTTATTTTCTTTGAGACAGCATAATTAGACATTGTGACGAGCCAGCGAGTTAAAAGATCTAAGGCAAGTTGATTATCACATTGCTCAAGTGCATTCCAAAGAATTGCAGTGGCTGCTTCTAGCCATTTGGTAATGTTGAGTAATTTTGGGCTCGTTATTACCTTGGTGTGGACCCGAGCCAAGACGTAGTTCGGAGTCGGAAAATATAAGTTAATTAAAATTGGCATTTAAAGGCTATTTCTGCTGTAGAATCAAGTTCACAGTTGCTTGATGACAGCACAAGGTCAAGGTGGTGGTCACCCCTGGTCGAGAGATTATTAATTAGATGGATTCCTAATGGGTGAAGGCTATTTAGCATTCTGGACTGAAGATGAACAAGTTGGGGGGAAAAGTTGAAGTCTCCACAGATAAATGCCTTGCCAAGTGACGAAGCCCACAAATGAGCCAATTAGTTATCTCATAGACGGTTTCAGCATTGGGTCCTGAGGGGGGGGATGTATATAACTGCAATATCAATGTGAGCAGATTTAAATTGGCATAATGCAGTTAGCCCTTCGAACTTAATGGAGTGGCTTTTTTAATGCTTAGTAACAAGTATGTGTGGTGTTTTATAGAAGAGTCCTACTCCACCTTCCCTTTTGTGCTGTTGGGAGCAGAAAAACGTTATAGCCAGCCAACACTGCATATGGAAAATCCTCTTCATTTTGGTGAAGCCAGGTTTCGGTTATGCAGAGCACATCAAAATTGTGTTGAAAGTAAAAGCTCTTCTACAGTTTCAAGCTTGTTACGGATGCTACGAGCATTCTGATCGAATGTAGAGAAGCTATTAGGTCTGGAGATCTTCCTTAGTACTCTCTGCCTCTGTGGCCGTTTTCTGTCTGTTCGGGAGATATCTCTTTGAGATATCCTAACAGGAATTGTGAATTGGCTTCCATACATGATTTTGGCACTGAGTCAGCTAGTGGGGTTGATTGGACCCTGACTGTGACTGTGGCATGATTGGCTGTGCATCTGAAGTCTGGTGGGGGGTGAGGATTGAAAGTAGGGCCTGATAAGGGGCCCTCGAGGCCAAGTGGATGGCCGACACACGATTTTGTATTGGGTTCTATTGCAGTCTAATCTGAAAGATGAATAGGAAGGCCATTTTGTGAGTAGTTGGTATACATCAACAGATATGTTCAAATTATCTTTTATGCCATTTTTAACTAGCTCAGAGGTTGTGTGGCGCCAATCATGAAATGAATAGGCTTTTGCGAGTGGGTTGTTGGTGTGGTGCTGTGTTGCCACTAGTCTAGAGCCAAGTAGTTGGGGATGTCCCAGTTATATGTGATCTTCTCAATCTCTTGTTTCTTCATGTCTGCGGTACTGTCCTTGCCTCGTGAGTTTGCGATTTTCCTTCATTGTGTTTCCTCTGGATACGTGAGGGGATGGCCCAGTAACAACCTCTGCCTAGGAGCGGGGGCCAAGGTTAGTATGACGTTGAGTTTCTGTAGGAGTTTCCTGATAGTTTCTAATAACAGAATTGGGATGAATGGTAGGCATCATCATGGATCTATCCAAGACTTGATTCGGTATGTCGAGTTAGTTTCTGATAACAGAATTGGGATGAATGGTAGGCATCATCATGGATCTATCCAAGACTTGATTCGGTATGTCGAGTTGATGAAGTGTGCATGTTCTGCCTGCTGTAAAGAGAGCTAGGGGATCTACACTTGCAACATTACTTTCATCAGTTGATTCCTCATAGGTTTCTTTTTTATTCCACTTTGGGTTCTTTGTCAGTGCCGAAGTCTGATTGTATGCAGTTACATCACCCTCCTTATGTGTCATCCCATCACTCTGCTTGACTGGGGTTAGTGTTGGGCTGCCGCTGTAGCTGAGTGGTAAGTTTTTGTTCATTTCATTGATGGGCATAGAAGAAGTGAACGGGAGTCCTACACATTGGCCAGGCTTTGAAGTGATACAATTCACAGTCATGCTCTTAAGTTCTTCAGATGAGATACTTCTTGCAGGCTCTCTATGTTTTGTGCCCATAGGAACTGGTTTTCAGTGAAGAGGTCAGCGATGCATTCAAAAATTCTTTCCATCTTGCCTAACGTAATCCTTGCATTATCTGTTTGTAGGGCTGTGATAGTTCTCGTGTGTTCAGTGATGATGTCTGTAAGGCTTCTACTTATTAACTCATTGGTGATTACTTGGGCAGTATTGACTATCGGGCTTTCAGGCATAATAGTTTTTGTGCTGGATCTTTACAAGCAATCTCTGTTCTGTTTTCGTTATTAACACAGTTATGTGGAGGTTTGGAAGGTGGTAATAACGTCAGTGATGTGGATTTATTGAGGAATTGTATTGTATTGTATCTCTTGTATTCTTCAATGGAAGGATAAAATTATAACAATAAACATTCCATTTAAGAAAAATAACATGATATATTTTAAATCATACTGTATACTAAGTACACAAAGTTGCTGGGCTAAAGAAATAAAAACTGGCATTTTTCTGATGGAATCAGAATACCTATCAGTCACCATAAAAATTTCTTAATTAATTCACTAAGAGGAAATTCTGGAAAAGCCATTTTGAAGCAGTATGAAATTCACCATATTTATTTATTTACCCTCGTATGTTACCCTTTATTATCTCTTTAGATAATAAAGGCATAATTACCCTGGAGTCAATGCCTAGGTGAATAGTGGCTATTATTCATGCAAATGGAAGCTCAACACCATATTAGATAGGTGGTCACAATTCAGTGATCACTCAGAGTATATATATATATGTGTGTGTATATATGTATACGAGGTGTCTGTTTAGGGGAGGTAGGTAACATCTAAAGGAATGTGAATTGCTTAGGAACCCATAACTGGAAACGTCACCGTAAGTTGGTAGACGGCGCTGCTCATCAGTTTGCGAGAGGGAAAATTTCAATGTTTTGTTCACGGATGAGGCTTATTTCACTCAGGAAGGCTTATTCAATCAGCACAATGCTCATGTGTGGGCTCACAACAACTCACACGGTGTGCGCCCCCATGCGGCACAACATCGCTTCGCAATAAATGTGTGGGCAGGTATGGTCAGTGACTGCTTAGTCGGCCCATACCTGTTACTATCCGGCATGAACTCCGCTAAATATCGAATCTTTCTTGAACAAGTTCTACCAGGGTTACTTGATGATGTTCCAGCAAATGTGAGATGCAACATTTGGTTTCAACATGACAAGGTGCCTGCCCATTATGGAAGGTGTGTTCGTGACCATTTTAACAGGTGTTTTGGGCATAGATGGATTGGCCGTGGTGGGCCCGTTGCCTGGCTCCCACGCTCACCTGATTTATCGAGCTTTGATTTCTTTCTGTGGGGGGGCCTTCAAATCTATTGTGTATGAAGAATCGCCTGTGGAGACAGAAATGGATCTCATGGCAAGACTCGCCTGCGCTGCTGCTACGGTCAAAGAAACTCCAGGTGTGTTCGACCATGTCTGCCAATCTATGCTGCGTTGGTATCACACATGCATCGCGTCTCATGGTGGAACCTTCGAGCATCTGTTGTAACATCATGAAATGCATCCATCTCATACTCCATTGATAATATTATGTCAAATAAATGTTTGCCACTTATTACTGTCTTGTGTCATTTCTGCTTCTTGTGTCTCTGCTACTACTTTCCCGTTACATTTCCAGTTATAAGTTCCTATGCAATTCACATTCCTTGAGATGTTACCTACCTCCCCTAAACGTTTGTACCAATATTTTTGAGACACCCTGTATATATGTATCTATTTATTGTATATGTATGTATTTATTGTATATACAGCAGACTCTCGATTAACTTGGATTGGATTAACCAGGACACTTCAAGACTCCAATAAAAAAAAAAAAACAACCCGAAACTTACCACGCACTACTCACGCGCATAGTGCGTGGTAAGTTTTTTTGTTTTTTTTTATCTACCACCATACTTTTTATGTAGGTTGCTGATCAGTTTTCGATACAGTAAGTCGCCGACTTACCTTACGTTGTTTATATATTTTTTTATGTGACTGAAGATTTCAGTGACAGAGACATATTTCACCATAATAACGTAAAAATCCACAGAATTCCAGTTATCGGTATTATCACAAATGCAATAAGATTGAGTTTACTACCTGTTTATAATGAATTGCACTAACAGAAAAGCACAATAACTGGGAAAGTGCAAATTGTTTTTATTGTTTTATGGCAGTGACTGCCCGAAATGTGCTTTAGTAAAATGTGAGTTTGTGTGGGGTGATAACAGTGAGTTTTCGCCTTAACCCTATGAAGTTCTTTCTGGAAAATTTAATTTTTACTTATCATGGTGCCAACTAAGAGAATAAGTAACAGCAGTACTAGTAAACTATCAATAAAAGGAAAGCGATCGAGTTTGATCAGAAAATTAAAATAATAAGGATGTATGAAAATGGCCAAACAGCAACAAGTATTGCACAGAATTCAGATTTGTCAGTGGCAACACTGAACACAATAAAGGAGAACGACAGAATATGAGAAGCTGTGAAACAATCGGCACCAAGGAAGTCAACTGTAATAACCAAGGCTACGAAATACGTATCAGTTTTTACATTACAATAACATGCGTTTTTTCATCCTTTTATGTTTTCTTTTATTATGTGCTACTCTGGCTACTTCACTGCTGTTCCCACATAAAGTTTTTAATTGAACTAATTAAAAATATATAACTTTCTTCATTCTTCTGAGGATATTATGTGGTTTTTGTAATTTTGGCATATCAGGGATATAGTAGCAATATTTTATTAGTCATTCCCGAGTTAAAACTCGACTTACGTAATAACTCCTGGCACGTATCTCTTATGTATGTCGGGGACTTGCTGTTTTTTTGGATTAACCGGGAAATCGATTATCCGGGAATTTCTTTTTACCATCTATCCTGGAAAATCGAGAGTCTACTGTATATATGTATGTGTGTGTATATGTATATATATGTATGTGTGTGTGTATATGTGTGTGTGTGGGTGTATATATATATGTATTTATTGAATACAACATTACAAAAAAAAAAAAATTGTAATCCTTAATTGTAATCACCAAAATGTAATCCTTAAAATTGCATTTACCTAAAAATCAGTATAGGTATTCACCGTAATCCCTAACCATCGATTACATATTGAATACAATTTGTATTCAATATGTAATATGTTAATTTGTGATTAGGTCACCTAATCACAAATTAACCCTCCCTTAAACATATATTATGATTAAAAACAGACCAACCAACAAATCAGACCTCGGCCTCCTATAAAGTGGCTCCCGGGCAACTTGCACATCCTTTCTCGCACCAACCTACAGCCATACTGATCACAGGTAGATACCTATATACTTTTTATATTAATTCTGATGCATACCTGTCGGGCTTTGGGTCTCAATCCCAGTTTGCAGCTAATAATAATCCAAAATTTAAAACTAAAAACCAAAAATTAACAATTACAGTTTATAAAATTTATTTCATTAATTTGATTTACCTGAATTATTAACTTAGAACAACTATAACTTAACATGAGTACTTACAAAGCAAAACTGTTATTGAGACCACAGAAACGGGTATGCCCATGGAATTCTTTTAGTATGGCTATCTATCTGGTCAAAGCCCCCGAGGAAGTGACAGAGAGACAGCCATGTGAAAGAAAGTCACCTTCCTATTTTATATTTTTATTAACTTGATCCCATGTTAATAGTTAACATGGAACTATAGGCGATCCAACAATTGCTAGTACAACTACAGCTAGCCAGTTAGTTAGGCCTTAATTACCGGTAATACTTCCAGCCAAAAAAAAAAATATTTCCCCACCACTCACAGACCAAAATTTATTGGAATCTTGACCTAATATATCAATGTGCTTATAATGTTTAATTGTTCATCCTACAATAGCATTAACGCCGCATAAATGCAATATTGTTTGAAACATAGAATTGGCTTAAAAGTACTGTTAAAAAAAAAAAATATATATATATATATATGTATGTATTTATTGTATATACAGTATATGTTTACATGTATATACAGCGTTTTTAAAATTAAAGTATCCCTATGTATAGGGCTCTGGAGCGAGTTCTAAGGCTTTTACTGAAGAGAAATTTGGACAACAGGTACAACAGAATGCACTCACCATTTATTGCAAAATAAAAATTAGTTACAAAATTTGTCACTATATGGCACTGTGGCAATACAAATCACTTGAACAGCGCTACAATCATTAAATGTGTCCTCCGTTTTGGTCAACAACAGTTTCCATTCGAAGAACAGCATTTTCTACAGCAGAACGTAACATGTCAACTGGAATAGCCAGCACATGACGTCTAATGCTGTCCTTCAGATCTGCCAGAGTTTGACATCCTTCCCGATACACCTGGTTCTTCAAAAAATCCCACAACCAGAAGTCGCATGGGGTGAAGTCCGGTGATTGGGGGAGCCAAGATGTCTGGAAACAACGGCTGATGACCAACGGAAATCTTTGGACACAACGGTAGATGTGGGGTGGCGCACCATCTTGCATGAATATGGTATCTTGAAGGCGTCGACATTGTTGCAGCTCTAGTATTGCAAAATTTGCCAACATTTCATAATATCGCTGTCCAGTGATGGAACTGGTGCAAGGTCCAGTCGGTGTTACCTGTTCAAAATATATTGCCCAATCATAAATGTGGATGTAAATCCACACCACACTGTCACTTTTGGAGAATGCAACGGGACCTCTTGGATAACTCAAGGGTTTTCTGTTGCCCAAATGCGACAGTTGTGTGTATTCACTTGTCCATTTAAGCAGAAGTGGGCTTCATCACTCCAAAGGATGTTCCATGGCCAAGTGATATCCACTGTCATTGGTGCCAGAAACTGAAGTGCGTATGTGAAACGAATATCTGCATCACCATGCTTTAGCTGTTGTAGCATGTGCATCTAGTAAGGATAGTACCGCAACATCTGATGCATTACTAACCTTACAGTGGAATACAGCATGTCCGCTTCACAAGAAACAGCTGGCACACTTGCGCTACCACTTGGAGATTGACTTGATAAATCCATGACAGCCATAGCCACATCTTCAACACGAGAGGAGTCCACTCGTTTTCGACCTCTACCTGGTTGAACACCAAGATGTCTTGTCGCTTCAAATTTTGCAATCATTTTGCAGACAGCACAAACAGTTGTAGGTCCACGCCTTATGCGCTTGTGATGCCGGAATTCTCTGATAGCCTCAGCTGCATTGTTGCTGTTCTGATAGTACAGCTTCACTAACAGTGCCTTTTTCTGCAACATTGTTAGCATTGCTGCTGTAATGCAGGCAAACATCTACTGTATGATTTTGAAGAGAGAGTGCTTTGCTTTTATACAGTACAGTAGAGCTGAATAGTGACGCTGTGGCAGTACCTTACGATTATGCAAATAACGTACATAGGGATACTTTAATTTTAATAACCCTGTATATTAATGTTGCTCTGAGGTTACTTTGCATTTGTCAATGTTAAATTTCGGTTGCCACTTCTCAGCTCATCTGCTGAACATTTCTAGATCCTGTTACACCAGTGTACTGTCATTAACAACCTTGCCAAACTTTATCACCTGCAAACTTGGACATAAAGCCTAATATACCTTCATCAGTATCACTGATAAATACAGAAACTGCATATGTGAATACAGAAATATAATTCTAATTAAATCCAAATGAATTGAAAATTAGACTGCAGAAATAAGTGCAAATTTAAGGAAAATAAAAAATAAGGATATTAGAGCAGACATTAGTGTCAGCAAATATGCAAAAGCCACAACATGTTGCGTGTATTTAAATGTAATTTTATGTTTCAATAAAAAGAAATGAAAGTTAGCGTGGCAAACCAGTAGAGCGAAGAAGAATTTAACATGCAAAATTAAGAAAAGAGTACTGTTGGAGAAACATTAAATAATTTAGAAAATAGAGTCCAAATTAAAAGAAAATTTAGTAGTGCCCCCTTTGCTAAGCACCAGTTTACGAATTGTGTGAAATATCCCTATATGTAAATGTAACTGGCTTACGATACAGAAATAAGTAAAACTAGAGAAAAAAATAAAAGGTGGAACATACCATAATATCAAATTGAATAGAAAAGACTGACCATTATGCTCCATCTCATCAGTGGACCACGAGGCCATAATGGTTAGGGAACCACTATATTTCAAAACGCTACACAAATCCATGACAAGAAAGAATGATACTAGGATCGCACTGCTGGTGCAATAGATTTGTACAATGGTGGATTCGCAATAAATTTGTATAACCACTGTTCTACAAATCTATTGCACTGGTAGTGTGATACTAGTATCAGTGTTTTGTAGTGTTTTGATATTATATATTTGGATCTTAGAAAGGCTTTTGATACTGTTGCACATGGAAGACTGCTGCACAAATTGGAGCAGTGTGGCATTGGAGGCAAATTGCTGCTATGGATAAGGGGATGGTTGAGTGGCAGAAGACAGAGAATGGTAATCAATGGACACTGCTCAATGTGGACTAATGTTATTAGTGGAGTCCCTCAGGGCTCAGTGTTGGGTCCATTATTGTTTTCTGTATTTATAAATGATATTGATGATGGTATATCGGGCTTAATGTCCAAGTTTGCAGACGATACAAAGGTTGGCAGGGTTGTTAAGGACACCACTGACGCTATGCTGCTGCAACAGGATCTGGAAAGGTTGAGCAGATGGGCTGAGAGGTGGCAAATGAAGTTTAACATTGACAAATGTAAAGTACTACATATGGGAAACAGTAACCCCAGAGCAACGTATCAACTCTGCGGTACTACACTGACAGTGGTGGAGAATGAAAAGGACCTGGGGGTAATTGTGCAGGCAGATATGAAGTTCTCTGAGCAGTGCAGACGAGCTGCAAGAGTAGCTCATGGTGTCTTGTCAATGATATACAGGAATTTTTCTAGCAGGGATAAGGAGGTGATTATTCCCTTGTATAAGGCAATGGTTAGGCCACATCTTGAGTACTGTATACAGGTCTGGAGGCCTCATTTCAAGAAGGATGTAGAGCTGCTGGAATGGGTACAGAGAAGGGCAACAAGATTAGTGAATGGAACAAAGGGTTGCTCTTACGAAGAAAGGCTTAAGTTTTGCAAATTACAGAGTCTGGAGACTAGGCACCAGCGAGGTGATCTGATAGAGGTGTATAAGGCTTTGAATGGTTTGAGCATGCTCAATGCCAATGGGATTCTTCATCTTGCTCAGAATAATCAGCTCAGAGGGCATAAATTCAAATTGAGGAAGGATGGATGTCGGATAGATGTGCGGAAATTTGCCTTTGGCCAGCGGGTGGTTGGTTGGTGGAACCGACTTCCATCACTTGTTGTTGAAGTTGATAGCCTTAACAAATTTAAGGCTCAACTGGACAGGTATTTCGAGCGAACGGAGGGGTGAAATGGGAGTGGTGTGTTTTTTTGGCTGATGCTGAATAAGCTTGCTTTCTTGCATCATATGCCTCTACTAATGCTAATTCTAATGCAGCATAGATTTGTGTAGCATTTGAAATGTAGTGGTTACCTGTCCATTATGGCCTCATGGTCCACTGACGAGATGGAGCATAATGGTCAGTCTTTTTTATTCAATTCGATATAATGGTATGTCCAACTTTTTATTTTTACTTTTTTCTCTACTTTTTACTTATTTCTCTATTGTTGGCTGGTTACATTTGTATATAGTGATATTTCATGCAATTCGGAACCTGGTGCTTAGCAAAGAGCGCACCGCTAAATTTTTCTTTAATTTGGACTCTATTTTCTAAATTATTTAATAATGTTTCTCCAGCAGTACTCTATTTAATTTTGCATGTTAAATTCTTCACTCTACTGGCATACTTTCATTTCTTTTTATTGAAACATAAAATTACAGTTGAATATAAAAATACACACACACATATGTATATATACACATATATACATGGGTGTGGGTGTGTATGTACACACACACACACACACACACACACACACAGTGAGTGATCACTGAATTGTGACCATTATATCGTGTTTGTCCACTGTGTGCAAGAATAACAGTCACTATTCACCTAGGCATTGACATCTACTAGATGTCAGTAGGGATCTGCAGCCATTGCTGCCCAAGGCTTTTCACATCGGTCCTTGAGGTTGTCACAGACATTCTCTCAGATATGCCAGACAAGCTGTACTTGCTACCTGGGAGTCTAAAACGCTGATGGAACTGATATTTGGGTGACACTCAAGTCAAGTGGACCCAATTTCGGCAAAGTCCGGACGGTCTGTGACAGCCAAATCCTCTGCTTCCACCTTCACGATGGTGGGACTGTTAGTAATCCTGGTTATAACTTCCATGCACAAGTTCGTGGTGGGTGACCACCCAGGTGTGAACCAACATAAGCAGGGGTCGAGGTGTGGTGCCCACACCACATGGAGGAATGCTGCCTCTCTATGTTACCAGGCAGTACTAGGTGGTGGATGACTCTCATCAACCGGTGAAATACCACCACTTTGCTTATTGGAGGCTTGAAGTAGTGGAACCCATGTTTAGTCTCTAGAGATAAGTTCCGGTCAACCCTTCCCTATCTCTTCCATCATGCAGTATGATTGATGACTTTTGAGGTTATGATGAAAGTCGTGGCAAGATCCAATATTCCTTAAATTTCGAGGGTACAGCTCTAAAACGGTGTTCGCAGGCCGGCTGCTAGTTAGTACACCGGACCAAACTTATTGGTAACTCTCTAGGAGGCTTCCGGATCAGCTAGTGTATAATCTTGCTACCTCTACTCTGCCAGATAGTGACTGGAGGGAGTCCGAGTGGTGTGTATACGGGGAGCATTGTCGAGGCCACGTTATGTCAAGGATCTGGGTATATTCTTACCACGTTTACGCCATATCCAAAAATTTCATTACTTCATACAGCATGTCCCACCCACTTTTTCTTACTATTGAATACACCATGAATTGCCAAACTTATAGAGCAAGCTTATCTGCGAAAAGATCTAAACTTCCCAAACACTTCCTAATTCATTTCACAAATATACGTGGTCTCAATTCTAATCTCAGCGATGTCCATTTCCACTTGCAGTCTGCCAAATCTTAGGTACTTTTTCTGACAGAATCTCAGTTATCGGTTGATTCAACTACTGCTCATCTCAGATGCCCAAATTATTCGCTGTATGATTCCTTTCGCCTCAAAGGTGGTACTTGTGCATATGTGCGTTCTGATATTCCCTGTCAGAGACTTGGCAATTTGGAATCTCCTCTCTTTGATCTTCTCTGGCTTAAAATCTCTCTACCTCATTGTGTCAAATTCATCTGTTGTCTCTACCGTTCTCCCAACTCCACTAATCACTTGGAGCTCTTTGACTTCCTCTCTTTGCAACTTGACTTTCTCCAGTCCAACTTTCCTAACAGTGAGGTAATTTTCCTTGATGATTTTAATGTTCACAACTCCAGCTAGCTTCCGTTTTATAGTCACACCGACCCAGCAGGTCGAGATGCTGAGGCTTTTGCAATTACTAATGACCTAGCACAGATTGTTCATTTACCTACAAGAATACCGGACAATCCTAATCATACAGCCAATACGCTTGATCTTTTTCTCACAAACAACCCTTCTAAGTACACGGTCGAAGTGAAAGGTCCTTTAGGCACTTCAGATCACAACTTGGTGATTGTCTCTTCTCCAATGGAACCTTTATCTCATGGCTATTCCCAACCTCGTGTTGTTTGGCATTACAAGAATGCAAAATGGGATGACCTGCGAAATTTTTTTTCCTTGGTTGGATTACTGTTTCAAAACTTCTGATGTCAATGTTTACTCAGATCGTGTCAGTGAAATTATTCTTGCAGGAATGGAATCCTTTATCCCACACTCCACTTTAAAATCTCGTCCTTTATCTAAACCTTGGTTTTCCAATAAATGTGCTAAGGCTGTTCAAGAGAAGAATGTTGCATATCGTAATTGGCTTGTTTCTAATTCTTCAGTTTCATTTTCTGCCTACACCAAAGCTCACAACAATTGTAAAGCAGTTATTAATCAGTCCAAACTAGAGTTTGAACAGGCCAAGAGTAGAAAACTTGCTTCTTGCCCTAATGGTAGCTGAGCATTCTGGTCTTTTGCCAAAGCTATTGGCTGCAACTTTTGCCCACCTCTGTCCAAACCTGATTTTTCTGTTATCACTTCAGCCAAGGATAAAGCTGATCTGCTAGCATCCCATTTTTCTTCCAGCTCATGTATTAATGATCTTGGTAAAACACCTCCCACCATTCCCAACACGCTCCATTCAATGCCTCCTGTGGTCTTCCGTCAAAAGGATATCAGAAGGATTTTGATGAATCTTGATGCTAAGAAAGCGCCAGGTCCTGATGGTATTTCTCCACTTGTTCTCAAAACCTGTGCTCCTGAACTTACTCCTATTCTTTGCCGCCTTTTTTTGCTTTCTTATTCCAAAGGTGTTTTTCCTTCTATTTGGAAATTTGCTCATATCCAGCCAGTTTCTAAAAAGGGTGACAAATCCCTCCCATCCAATTATCGTCCCATTGCAATTACTTCTACTCTTTCTAAAGTAATGGAGAAATCGATTAACCGCCAACTCTTAAACTACCTAGAAACCTTCCGTCTGATCAAAGATCGCCAGTATGGATTCCGTCAGTGTCGATCCACTGGTGATATTCTGCCTTATGTTACCCATTTATGGACTAATTCAATGGAAAGGTTCGGTGAAACACAAGTAGTTGCTCTTGACATCTCAAAGGCTTTTGATCGTGTTTGGCATAAAGGTCTTCTAAACAAGCTTCCATCTTATGGTTTTCCAACGTTTTTAGTAATTGGTTATCCAGTTTTCTCTCTGATCGCTCACTGAGGGTGATGGTAGACGGCTTTCTGTCTTCTAACTTCTCCACTAATGCCGGTGTCCCCCAAGGTTCAGTTCTGTCCCCCACTCTTTTCCTCTTGTATATTAATGACCTACTTCCATTGACTGGAAATCCTATCCATAGTTTTGCCGATGATAGCACATTGCATTCAACTTTCCATTTTGAGAAACCTTGTCCTGCTCAATCAGCAGGACAAGGATTCTTCTGCTCCTATGCTTATCTTTAGTGATGCTCCGATTACTAGGCAAAATGATATATCTCTTTTGGGGATTACCCTGACTTCTAATCTCTCTCTCTTGGCACAAGCACATTACAAATATTGCTTCCTCTTCATCTAAAAAACTTGGTTTTCTCTTTTGCTCTCGGCGTTACTTTTCTTCCAAACAGCTGCTCACTCTGTATAAATCGGAAATCCGCCCTCCCATGGAATATTGTTCCCACATCTGGGGTGGTGCCCCCAAAACCTCTCTCAGGCTTCTTGATTCCATTCAGAAGAGGGCAGTTAGGTTAATTAATGATTCATCTCTAACAGAGTCTCTCCACTCGCTTTCTCATAGACATACTGTTTCTGCTGCATGCCTCTTCTACAGTTACTTCCATGGGCACTGTTCTTCTGAATTGGCTTCTATAATTCCTGCTCTCTCTTTCAAAACAGTCCGAACACGTGCCGCCACCAGCCAACCTCCATTTACTGTCCAACTTCAAACCCACAGAAACAACTTTTCATCTTCCTCATTTATTCATTCAACTGCCGTTTTCTGGAACAACCTTCCTTCATATGTATTTCCTGAAAATTAAAATCTACAGATGTTCAAGTCCAATATCAACGAATATCTTCTTTCGACTTCTCAACCTCCAACTCAAGCACGGTACTAAGTACTATAGGTTCTAATACCTCTCGTGCTTGGGTTTCACATAAAAGAAAAAAAAAAAACATTGTCAGAATAGATGACAATTGCATACTTCTCACTTCCTGTTCGAAAACATCCCCATAGGTGTTCAACTGGTTTGAGGTCAGGCAAATTTGGAGGCCAATCAAGGTGAGTGATATCTTTGCTGTGTTCCTTGAACCACTTCTGTACAGGACAGGCCTGATGACATGGCACATTATTTTTTCGAAGATCGAAATTTCTGTCTGGAAAAAATTGCAACATGTTAGGGTGCACACATCCTCCTAAGAGCTGCTGGTAGACCCCACCAATGAAACATTGGTCTATATTCACCAGGGTTTCTAGTTCTTGACACCAAAACATGCCCCATACCTACAAGTATTATTAAGCATATTATTATAGAATTAAGCAACTTAATTTATAGAATTCTATAAATTAAGCAATTATTATAGAATTAAGCAAGAATTAAGCAATAATTAGGCCATATTATTAAGCAACCACCACCATCTGCCTGGATAGTGGGCACTATGCACGATGGATCCATGAACTTGTGTTGCGTATGCCACACACAAAGGCATTCATTGTTCTGCTGCACCAAGTATTTTGACTCATTCCAGTCCTTCAGTGTCCAACCATTGTTTTGATACCACAGCATTCGCCTTCGATGATGATCAGTGGTGAGGAGAGGGTGCCTCTTTGGTTATCTGCTATGGAACCCCATACATCTGAATGTGCGGATCATCGTCATTTGGGATTTTGCATTTGGGTTCTTGCATTTCCCATATTGTATTGTAATTTCAACTGTTGCACAGTGACTGGCCGTTGAGCCCATATAATGCACTGCACCTTTTGCTTACCATGAACATCCACCTTGCATAATTCTTTCTGGTGTCTGTAGCACTGCAGAGGTGGATTCAATTAAGAACTAGATAAACTGTTAGAGGGGATGTACAGGTGAAATGAGAATTGTTTTTTTTTTTTATTTTGGCTGATACTGTATAAGCCTGCTTTCTTGCATTGTTTGCCACAACTATTGCTGCATATGCATTGGCAATGCAATGCATATACTTCATTATTAAAAATAAGATATTTTATTAAAGACTGCTCTATTTCATAAAATTTTCCATTTTGATGTCTAGGTCTGGAATAAAAAAATTATTTCAAATTTGGATGTTGCAAAATACTTGTATTTTACCTATCATCTGCCTTTAAGCTATCGCATACTTTTCCCTTCAATGTACATTAGGGAGTACGAAACACAATACTGCACTTATGTTCCTTGCCTTCTTCTCCCTTGCTAGAGTTAGTTAGTTAGTTATTTGTTTTTTAGGAGCATTAGCAACTAAGGCCATATTGCTCGGGGATATGGGGTGGTCATTCCCTGACCTTTCCAAATCATCCATATTTGGTGGTGATGAGCTCGAACCCCGGTCTAATCAAGAAGCGTGTGCTACGCACTGCTGCTCCTTCCCACCTGGCTACGGAGGCGCCTTCCTTGCTAGAGCACATGCCTTTGTAGCGTCACATTAATTAAGTTCAGTAATTGTGATGCAATCCTACCTTTATTAGTGGGGTCACGGCACAACAGGAGGCCGTTACTTGGCAGCTTATGACAATTATGGGAGATGGAAGTGCAGATAAGAAGGAGGTGCTTGATTGTTTTTTTATCACATAAGAAGAAGTTATGACTATTGAAAACAGACTTTTAAAGGAAAATCCAAATCTAATAACTGCGGAGTAGATTGTATCAGCCAGTTCCTTTTGCAGGAATTAGATTCCCCAGTTCAGAGATTAGGAACTCTCACCCCGAACAAATATGAGTTTCATTTTCACATAGTTATAACTCCATTTTTTTGCTGTTTTTGGTTCCCAGGTATCAGCCCTGGAAATTTAGTTCCCCCACTAAAATGAGCTCCTGATCAATAGGAGCATGGAAAATGTGAAAGGGGGGGGACCTATATATATACTCAGGAGAGAACAAAGGAGGAGAGTACTTTGGTGGAACAGACTTTTTGGACACACTCTTGCTGTCAGAGCTTTTGATCGCTCCTATGCTACTTTTGGCCCCAGTTCTAGATTGATAGAAGAATTGCCGAGAAATCCAGAGAAACCCCATTCAGATCGAAGAAGACATAACCACCGTTACCTAGGAACCTCACTGCCCGGAGATCACCTAGCTGAAGTTTCCAGCAGAACTGAATAGGACGGAATAATACAGTCGATGTTCCAGTTACAGTTGGACCGAATCATTCCTTATACTGTTAAGTTTTACTTACTCTTAACCTCTTTGTATTTATACATAAACATCCCTCCTCATTAGCATATTTACTGTCTTATTTAGTTAATACATTAGTATTAATGTGACTACACAATATCCAATTGTTACTCAAAGTTTTAGTACAGTACCTATGCATACATGTATATACCTGTTTACTCCTGTGAGATGTGGATTGCAAACCAGAAGTTGAGCAAGATACCATAGAAGAATCACACAAAGAACATAAACATGTCACTAACCCACACCACCAGCTAGAGACACATAAGGTATCTCTTTTATTCATGTTAGTAATATAAGTGTAAGAAAAAGATGTTTTATCCTCATGTCTATTATATGTATGTTTCTGATATAGTAATAATAATAAATTATGTTCTGTTTGACTATCCTTGCCTCTTACCTGTTCTCTTGCTACATTAGCATTAGCATTAGTAGAGGCATTTGATGCAAGAATGCAAGCTTATCCAGCATCAGCCAAAAAAAAAAATAAATAAATAAATAAATAAAAAATAACCACTTCCATTTCACCCCTCTGTTCGTTCGAAATACCTGTCCAGCTGAGCCTTAAACTTATTTAGGCAATCAACTTCCACGACAAGGGATGGAAGTCTATTCCACCAACCAACCACCCGCTGGCTAAAGGCAAATTTCCTCACGTCTATCCTACATCTGTCCTTTCTCAATTTGAATTTATGCCCTCTCAGGTGATTATTCTGAGCAAGAGGAAGAATCCCATCCATCAGCATTGAGCATGCTCAAACCATTCAAGGCTTTATACACCTCTATCAGATCACCTCGCTGGTGCCTAGTCTCCAGACACTGTAATTTGCAAAACTTAAGCCTTTTTTCGTAAGAGCACAGCTTTGTTCCATTCACCAATCTTGTTGCCCTTCTCTGTACTCATTCCAGCATCTCTACATCCTTCTTGAAATGAGGCCTCCAGACCTGTATACAGTATTCTAGGTGTGCTCTGACCATTGCCTTATACAAGGGAATAATCACCTCCTTATCCCTGTTAGAAATATTCCTATATATCATCGACAATACACCATGAGCTATTCTTGCAGCCCGTCTGCACTGCTCAGAAAACTTCATATCTGCCTGCACAACCACCCCCAGTTCCCTTTCATTTTCTACCACTGTCAGTGTAGTACCACAGAGTTGATACGTTGCTCTGGGGTTGCTGTTTCCCATATGTAGTATTTTACATTTGTCAATGTTAAACTTCATTTGCCACCTCTCAGCCCATCTGCTCAACCTTTACAGATCCCGTTGCAGTAGCATAGTGTCAGTAGTGTCCTTGACAACCCTGCCAACCTTCGTATTGTCTGCAAACTTGGACACTAAGCTTGATATACCATCATCAATGTCATTTATAAATACAGAAAACAATAATGGACTCAATACTGAACCCTGAGGAACTCCACTAATAACATTAGTCCACGATGAGCAATGTCCATTGATTACCACTCTCTGTCTTCTTCCCCTCAACCACCCCTTTAACCAGAGCAGCAATTTGCCTCCAATGCCACACTGCTCCAATTTGTGCAGCAGTCTTCCATGTGCAACAGTATCAAAAGCCTTTCTAAGATCCAAGTATATAATAACAAGTATATAATTAACAAGTACAGGTCACTGTTGAACAAAAGCCGAGAATTAGGGTTGAATTTGAAAGTGTCTGCTATTCTGCCCAGACACGATAGGAGGGAGTATATGATGAGAGCCTTATCGATCAATTCGGCCCTGGAAAGATTGTGCAAGGCTCAAGGGGTAGAATTTTTTTCAGCCTGGACTGTACTTGTTAACAGGAGAGATTGCTTCTACAGGGATGGGATACACTTAAATAGAAAGGGTGCAAGAATATTTGCTGATGCTATCGAGGCAGTGTTAGGTGGGTCGGAAAACTGCTAGCTTGGGGGGATACAAAGACCAATAGATTGACAGTAGCCACTGGCAGAGGTGAGATTCTTGCACTGCTTCTATTAGAATGAGCAGAAGCCTGAAAAACAAGATGCATGGTTTTTCAGAGACTGCTGGGAGCCATTGCGGTACAAGTAAACACATGGGTTGTGTTAGGGTAGCTAAGAATAGAAACAGGTGCAGGTATAATTGCGTGTACACCAATGCTAGGAGTTTAGTAAATAAATTTGATGAATTTGAGGTATTGCTGAAAACATCGAAGGCAGATATAGTTGGGATATCAGAGACGTGGTGTCACACAGATATAAGGGATGCAGAACTGCAATTTGGGGAGTGCAACGTCTACAGAAAGGATAGACAGGATAGGAAGGGAGGAGGGGTTATGTTATTAGTTAAGAAACACATAAAAACCAAGGAAGTGAAGCCAGTCGACATCGCTGGACAGTGCAGTGTGGAGTCAGTTTGGTGTGACATAAACATTGGGAGATCAAAATTGAGAGTAGGAGTGTGCTATAGGCCTAATGACTCTGATGAGTATAATAAGGAACTGTACAGGGAAATAGAGTGGGCCAGTAAATCAGAGTGTCTTATAATGGGAGATTTTAATTTCCCAGATATTGACTGGAATTTGGGGGCTGGTTACTCACACACTAGCAGGACTTTTGTGGATTTATTGGATGATTGTTTTCTACATCAGCATGTTCGGGAGGCAACTAGAGGGAGTAATACTCTTGATTTGATTATCAGCAGTGATTCTTCATGCATTAAGAATCTGCAGATAAATGAACCACTAGGTGGCAGTGATCACAGTGTGCTGAAGTGGGATTTACTCAAGGAGGTAACTACTATTAGGGGTAAAGGGAAGGGTTATTGCTTCCGTAAAGGCGACTACGATGGACTGAGACAGTATTTAAATTCTATACAGTGGGACCAACTGATGATGTTACCAACAGCAAATTCAAAATGGGAAGCATTCAAAGAACTTATCTTGGAAGCTACTAGGCTTTACATACCAACTAAGAAATATTGTTCAAGGTTTAGGCCAAAATGGATGTCAGATGAACTAATGAGGCATATGGCAGAGAAGAAAAATGCATGGGATACATACAAATTAACACATGACACAGAAGCCTATGATAGATACAAGTTGATATGCAACCAAGTTACAAAGGAGGTTAGGCAGGCGAAGGCATTTTACGAGAAATCCTTGGCAAGGGATGCAAAGAAAAACAGCAAAGAGTTCTTTACTTATGTAAACTCTAGAAGGAAGGGGATGAATCAGATTGGTCCACTTGATATTGATGGGTCAAATGTTGATGATCCTGCTCAGGTAGCTAACAAACTAAATGAATATTTTGCATCGACATTCACACATGAGGAGTTATTCAGCGAGGGGAATGCCAGAGGTGTATTCAACTCTAGCAGTAAGCTACAGAATCTTGAAATAACTGGGAGTAAAGTTGAGGAGAAACTGTTGAAGATAAACACAAGAAAGGCACCCGGGGTGGATGGGATCTATCCAGTTATATTAAAGGAGGCAGCAAAGGAAGTAAGCAAACCCTTAGCCATAATTATGAGAGCTTCCTTGGACTCAGGGGAGGTACCCATAGACTGGAAATGTGCAAATGTGACCCCAATTCACAAAGGAGGATCAAAGGCTGACACAAGTAATTATAGACCTGTGAGCTTAACTTCTGTTCCAGGAAAATTAATGGAGGCACTGGTTAAAGAAGCACTGCAGGATCATTTAGACAAGACTTCAGTTATAGCTCAGACACAGCATGGTTTTGTTAAGGGGAAGTCTTGCCTGACCAACTTGATTGGATACTATGATGCAGTCACAAAAGAACTGGATGCAGGGAATAACTTTGATATTATATACTTGGATCTTAGAAAGGCTTTTGATACTGTTGCACATGGAAGACTGCTACACAAATTGGAGCAGTGTGACATTGGAGGCAAATTGCTGCTATGGATAAAGGGGTGGTTGAGGGGGAGAAGACAGAGAGTGGTAATCAATGGACACTGCTCATCGTGGACTGATGTTATTAGTGGAGTCCCTCAGGGCTCAGTGTTGGGTCCATTATTGTTTTCTGTATTTATAAATGATATTGATGATGGTATATCGGGCTTAATGTCCAAGTTTGCAGACGATACAAAGGTTGGCAGGGTTGTCAAGGACACTACTGACACTATGCTGCTGCAACAGGATCTGGAAAGGTTGAGCAGATGGGCTGAGAGGTGGCAAATGAAGTTTAACATTGATAAATGTAAAGTACTACACATGGGAAACAGCAACCCCAGAGCAACGTATCAACTCTGTGGTACTACACTGACAGTGGTAGAGAATGAAAGGGACTTGGGGGTGGTTGTGCAGGCAGATATGAAGTTCTCTGAGCAGTGCAGACGGGCTGCAAGAGTAGCTCATGGAGTATTGTCAATGATATACAGGACTTTTTCCAGCAGGGATAAGGAGGTGATTATTCCATTGTATAAGGTGATGGTCAGGCCACACCTAGAGTACTGTATACAGGTCTGGAGGCCTCATTTCAAGAAGGATGTAGAGCTGCTGGAACGAGTACAGAGAAGGGCAACAAGATTAGTGAATGGAACAAAGGGGTGCTCTTACGAAGAAAGGCTTAAGTTTTGCAAATTACAGTGTCTGGAGACTAGGCACCAGCGAGGTGATCTGATAGAGGTGTATAAAGCCTTGAATGGTTTAAGCATGCTCAATGCTGATGGGATTCTTCCTCTAGCTCAGAAAAATCACCTGAGAGGGCATAAATTCAAATTGAGGAAAGACAGATGTAGGATAGACGTGCGGAAATTTGCCTTTAGCCAGCGGGTGGTTGGTTGGTGGAACAGACTGCCATCCCTTGTGGTGGAGGTTGATAGCCTAAATAAGTTTAAGGCTCAGCTGGACAGGTATTTTGAACGAACAGAGGGGTGAAGTGGAAGTGGGTTTTTTTTTTTTTTTTTTGGCTGATGCTGCATAAGCTTGCTTTCTTGCATCAAATGCCTCTACTAATGCTAATGCTAATGCTAATATCAAAGTTATTCCCTGCATCCAGTTGTTTTGTGACTGCATCATAGTATCCAATCAAATTGGTCAGGCAAGACTTCCCCTTAACAAAACCATGCTGTGTCCGAGCTATAACTGAAGTCTTGTCTAGATGATCCTGCAGTGCTTCTTTAACCAGTGCCTCCATTAATTTTCCAGGAACAGAAGTTAAACTAACAGGTCTATAATTACTTGTGTCGCCCTTTGATCCTCCTTTGTGAATTGGGGTCACATTTGCACATCTCCAGTCCATGGGTACTTCCCCTGAGTCCAAGGAAGCTCTCATAATTATGGGTAAGGGTTTGCTTACTTCCTTTGCTGCCTCCTTTAATGTAACTGGATAGATCCCATCCACCCCAGGTGCCTTTCTTGTGTTTATCTTCAACAATTTCTCCTCCACTTTACTCTCAGTTATTACAAGATTCTCTAGCTTACTGCCAGAGTTGAATACACCTCTGGCATTCCCCTCGCTGAATAACTCCTCATGTGTGAATGTCGATGCAAAATATTCATTCAGTTTGTTAGCTACCTGAGGAGGATCATCAACAGCTGACCCATCGATATCAAGTGGACCAATCTGATTCATCCCCTTCCTTCTAGAGTTTACATGAGTAAAGAACTCTTTGCTGTTTTTCTTTGCATCCCTTGCCAAAGATTTCTTGTAATCTGCCTTCGCCTGCCTAATCTCCTTTGTAATTTGGTTACAGATCAACTTGTATCTATCATAGGCTTCTGTGTCACGTGTTAATTTGTATGTATCCCATGCATTTTTCTTCTCTGCCATATGTCTCATTAGTTCATCTGACATCCACTTAGGCCTAAACCTTGAACAATATTTCTTAGTTGGCATGTAAAGCCTAGTAGCTTCCAAGATAAGTTCTTTGAATGCTTCCCATTTTGAATTTGCTGTTGGTAACATCATCAGTTGGTCCCACTGTATAGAATTTAAACACTGTCTCAGTCCATCGTAGTCGCCTTTACGAAAGCAATAACCCTTGCCTTTACCCCTAATGGTAGTTACCTCTTTGAGTAAATCCCACTTCAGCACACTGTGATCACTGCCACCTAGTGGTTCATTTACCTGCAGATTCTTAATGCATGAAGAATCACTACTGATAATCAAATCAAGAGTATTACTCCCTCTAGTTGCCTCCCGAACATGCTGATGTAGAAAACAATCATCCAATAAATCCACAAAAGCCTTGCTAGTGTGTCAGTGACCAGCCCCCAATTTCCAGTCAATATCTGGGAAATTAAAATCCCCCATTATAAGACCCTCTGATTTACTGGCCCACTCTATTTCCCCGTACAGGTTCTTATTATCCTCATCAGAGTTATTAGGCCTATAGCACACTCCTACTCTCAATTTTGATCTCCCAATGCTTATGTCACACCAAACTGACTCGACACTGCACTGTCCAGCAATGTCGACTGGCTTCAGTTCCTTGGATTTTATGTATTTCTTAACTAATAGCATAACCCCTCCTCCGTTCCTACCCTGTCTGTCCTTTCTGTAGACATTGTACTCCCCAAATTCCAGTTCTGCATTCCTTATATCTGGGTGACACCACGTCTCTGAAATCCCCACAATATCTGCCTTTGATGTTTTGAGCAAAACCTCAAATTCATCAAATTTATTTACTAAACTCTTAGCATTGGTGTACGCGCACGTATACATGCACTTGTTCTTTTTCTTAAATGTTCTTTTTCTACATGTTAGCCATAGCACAAGGTTTATAGTAAAAGAACTATTATTGCAGCATTCCAAGATCTGACTATAATAGGTAGGGTCTTGGAGTGTTAACGCAATGGTGAACCGATGCTGCAAGTTCTATTCTCCATGTTGCTGAATAGATCTTTAGGGCACGAGATCATTGTCCTATTATAAGAACCACTAGGCAGTCACATAAGTTCATTGGCATATTTTTGGACATGTTTCAATTAAGGTTTTGTAGCATCCAAACCATTTCTGGAACTTAGGCAGCATTCAAAGCAGTTTAGATAATTCACAATATTAAAGCCCTGCCCAGATAAAAGCCAATGTAACACTGTTGCTAATCGTGAGCAGGATGAATTATTATTTGAGATGTAAAACCATTTTATACGAATGCCCATGAGCAATTTGAATTTTGTGAGTTGAAAAAGCAAGCTAAAGAAGAACAAAAGACAAGATTGAGGGATCCGCCTCAATCACTGCTGTAGTAGTAAATAGAGTTTGATAGTTGTTGCTGGTTTCATGTTTACGGAGAATAGGTAAAGAGGCATTTCTCTTTCACATCAATACAATACAGACGTCCTCAGGAACACTCATATTGAGCAACGGTTAGCAACTAGTAACAATTCTACCTATAGACATCTGTTTTAAAAAAAACAAGTTGCTATATGTTGTAACACATTTCTTTTAGAATAAGTTGATAACTGAAATTATAGTTCCTTTTCAGCTCCACATAAAGGTAAGTTATACCATTTTGGGGGACCTTAACCTCACCCCGACACCAGTAAACCAAAATGGAGAAACAGAGCTCACAAACAACAGAAGTAGATTTATCACCCCCCCTCCTATTTTAAAACACAGCAATCACAACCGCCACCTGAACCTGGTACACCCCATTTGGTTAATGCGAGTTTCCTTGGGTTTGTACCAATTTTTTTGGCAATCATGATAAGGCCCTAGCGTCCAATTGTTTTTTTGAAATTTTAGAGAGCATAAGTGAATTAGCATTTTAGCAAGACAGGGAATTAATTGCAGTAATTAAATCCAAAATTCATGGTGTTGCAGCTGACTTTCTGGCTAACTACCTTAAGTTACGTGGGGAAAAGAACTACAGCACCTTTAAGAATGCCTTTTTGGCTCAATTCGAGAAAAGGGAACCGATCGTGACTTGTCTCCACCAATTTGCAACTGTGATCCAAGGACCGTTGGAATCTGTGGTCAGTTACAGTTCACGGGTGAAGAATTTGGCCTGTGCCACATTTAAGACACAAGGGGGATTACCCTGAAGCATCAGCCATTCTTGATGAAGCAATGTTGGCACAATTTCTTAGGGGTATTTCAGTTTATATTAGAAAAATGGTGCTCTTGAACAATCCTTTAACTTTTTCGCAAGCAGTCGAGATTTCTAGGAGAAGAGAATAACGATGAATTAATAAAAACAAACAATATGCCACTTCATGCTATCAGCAGTCAGGCTAGGGATAATAAAGCTTGGGATCAACAGGAAAGCAGTTTAAAACATATCCTTAAGCCTATGCAAGACCAAATACAAAACCTGCTCTGAATCAGCAGTTCCAGTATTAGACCGAAAATTCAATACAACAATTTTCTCAGTGTCGTTATCGCAATTGTTTGTGCTTAATGCCTTATTCACAGGTGGACGGAGCAGTAAGTCCATTACTAGGCAATGCAACCTTGGGAGCAAAGGTTGTTGACTGCTCAAACCAATGCTTCATTGCTCCGTGCTATGCTAGGCAGCATACACTCGGAAACTCCACGAACACCAGAAATCAGGGGGAAGAGGCATTGTTTACAGCAGTTGATCCTGCGAGTACCAGCCGATGCTGATGTCATTCACTCGCCTGTGTATGAACCGCAGAGCACATAAGTACACTGCATTACCAAAAATTGTGGCGTCCTATACTAACAATCAGAGTTACAATTTTAATGGAAACCAGGATAGAATCACAGATAGAACATATTATAATAATCATAATATGGGCAATATGAACTCAATAAGGTCAAGAAGGAGAGTATCTAGGAAAGAGTTTAATCAGAGACAAACTGAACCTAAGGTGATTTTGGGCAGGCAAATAAATCATGCCAATGTTGGGAACTACATGCAAGATAGAGATCGATATTTCTGATAGAAAAGGGCTTCTGAACAAAATAGAGGGGATTTTCAATGCAGTAAAACCCTTTTACCTCATTGAAACCTTAACCGAGTTGGTAAACCATATGCTAGTAGTAAAAACACACAACATGGGTATTTATTTTAGAGGACCCTGTGATTGCAGGGTCGGTTCAAAACGTTGAAGCCAGATATCTTATAGACATTGAGTATCACCCTAATGAGTATGGATTTGTTTAACAAAATGAAGCATGATAGATCGTTAAATCCAAGGTACCCAGACCTAACTGTAACTGGCGTTTTAGGCAATGTTGTGCCTACACACACTGAAGTTACAGTAAACCTTAAGTTAGATTGTGCGACTTTTCGGGAGAATGTTTTAGTAGCTTATGGAAATTTAAGGGTCAGTAAGATGTAATATTGGGATTAAATGTGTTAAGGAGATTTTCGTTTTCGATAGACTTAGGTAAAGGAATAGTGCATTCAATTCCATTGAGGATTTGTTTAAGAGAAGAAGGTATTCGGGAACAGTTTTTGGGTTCCAAACCTACTGTAGCTAAACTTACCTGTAAGCATGTGCTTCCAGCATCCACAGAGAGGGTGGTAACAGTATATTGTGACCAGCTTGCTGTTCCGACCGAGCAATTAGTATTAGTAGAACCTAACGTTAACTCGAGTCAGAATGATTTAGCGGTAAGACGCTCAGTAGATAAGATAGGGAAAGACGGAAAAGTCTCAGTGTTTATTACAATTTTGACGACTCAGCCGCTCCATTTTCCAAAAGGCATGGGAATTGCTAGCCTTGAGAGCCTTAATAAAAATTCAGTTAACTTTGAAAGTGAGAAAAGAGATGAGAAAAGAATAACTCCTGTGACTATAGAAGACTTTGAGCTTGATCATCTAACAGGTGATCAGAGACGCAAATTGTCAGACTTATGTGAATATAAAGATGTGTTTGCCAAGTCCCCAGCTCAGCTTGGTAATTTAAGGGTCTTTTTTTACAGAATTAGATTGATGGACAATGTCCCAGTTAAGCAGAGAGCCTATAGAGTGCCTTATATGTTGAAGAAGGTAGTTGACGAGCAAGTACATGACCTTTTAGAGACAGGTATTGAACCCAGTAATTCTCCATACTCAGTACCGATTGTTTTAGTGAAGAAAAAGGATGGATCGTATTGTTGATGTATTGACTTCCACAAACTCAATGCAAAGACCACTGCAGACAATTATCCAATCCCAAACATGTCTGAAATTTTGGATGTGCATAACGCATGTTATTTTAGTTCATTAGACTTAGAAATTGGTTTCATCAGATAGAAGTCTCTCTTTCAGACCGTCATAAAACAGTTTTTACCACAGGTGAATCATTTCAATATAAGAAAATTCCATTTGGATTGAAAAATGACCCAAGCTCGTTTGTTCGCACTATGTCATTAGTACTGCAAGATTTGAAAAAGGACTCAATCTTTGCATACTTGGACAATATTATCGTTGCCTCTGTTGATTTGAAGTCACATCTTACAAAACTGGAGATCGTTTTCAAGCATCTCAGAGAATATGATGTAAAACAAGCCAAAAAAATACAAATTTCTGAAACAGCAGTTGAAATATTTGGATCACCTTGTGAGCAGAAATGGTGTCCACCCTGATCCGAACAATGTTGCAGCAATTCAAGATTGTTTAGTGCAAAGGACAATCAAACAGGTCTGGTCATTCCTCAGGTTGGCAGGATTTTATAGAAAGTTCATCCCAGATTTCACAGAAACAGCTCGCCCTTTGATGTAGCTTATGAAGAAAGACACTCCTTTCACTTAGGACAGTTCCACCCAGCAAACCTTTGATAAGCTGAAAATTGCTCTGACAACACAGCCTCTGTTGATTTATCCGGATTTCACAACGCTGTTTTTTGTAAGATGGTTGCATCTATTTATGCTGTTGCCAGGGTTCTGGAACAAAAAGTAGATGATTTAAGACAGCCTATTGCTTACAGTTCCAGACTGTTGAAGAAGTCAGAGAAGATGTATAGCAACACAGAGAAGGAAGCCTTGGGGATAGTTTTTGCAGTTCTACAATTCAGGCTTTTCCTTGTTTCTACAATAACAGACCATCAACCGTTGAGTTAACTGCTCCACCTGAAGAATCAATTGCTTCGTTTAGCACGTTAGGATATGTTGCTACAAGAGTTTGATTACAAAGTTTTATATTGACTTGGTAGAGTCCATTCAAATGCAGATTTTCTTTCCGGACCAGTGTTAGATGAAGACAAAAACAGAACTACTGAATTAGTCACTCCTACAGCAACCGCTGTAACTTTGGAATTATTAGTTATGGCACAACAGCAAACCAGATCTTTGATCTCTTCAAAGAGAAGACCCGAACTTGAAGAAGTTAACTGAACAGCTGGAGGGAGAACTCCAGGCATCAACGAAAATCCCAGATTCATTTTATTTGAGCAAAGAGAGATATTATACCATTTTTCTTTATCTGACCCTGGAGCTACACATCAAGAGCCATTTAAACAATTAGTAATACCCGTTGGCTTGAAAGCAGAGGTGTTAAAATCATGTCATGATAATGTTCTTAGTGGAGGATATATGGCCCTCCAGAAAACATTGCAGAAACTTAGGAAAAACTTCTTTTGGACAGAAGACTCAACTACATTGAGTCTTGTCCATCTTGCAAGGAGCATAAAGGATACAATCCTAAGGCCAAAGTGGCCCTGATGAGAGTCCCTGTTGAAAACTCCCCTTGAGTAAGAGTGTCCCTGCACATCTTAGGACATCTACCAATGTCTTTGAAAGGACATAAATACTTGTTAATGGCAGTGGATAATTTTACACATTATGCCGAAGTGATTCCACTCCAGATACAAAAAGCTGATGAAGTTGCAACAGCTTTCGTCAACAATGTGGTCGCAAGACATGGAATCCCTATATACATACCCACGGACCAAGGTACTAACTTCATGTCTTTGTTGTTACGGCAAGTTTGTGCCGACCGGGCTAGCCGGGTGGGTCAAGTGTCTGCCTGGCAACCCAAAGGCCGCGGGTTCGAATACCGCCTCGTGCTTGGATCAGAAGAGAAAATGCAAAAACTTTGAGAGGTGCAATATGGCCACAGAAGCCAATGCGCCAACATCTAACAAAAAAAAAAAAAAAAAAAACGGCAATTTTGTGAGAAGCTGATTATTCATCAACTCCACACATCTTCCTTTCACCTCAGTGCAATGCTAAAATGGAATGTTTGAATCGTGCGTTGGCAACAATTTTGTCACATGTAGTCAACGATGCTCAATCAGATTGGGATGTTGTGGTACCACTGGTGGTCGCTGCATAACATGCTGCGACCCACAGTTCCACACAGGAATCACCCAACTTTTTGATGTAATCAAGGGATTTTGGTGTTGCCCTCTGATCTATGGCATACCCCAGTAAGACCTTACGCGTCTTTGGAAAATTACTCGGAGCAGATATGTGCACGTCTTTGGAGAACTTATGAGATAGTCTCTCAACATCTGGAAGAAGCAGTGCAAATGCAAGAACAACATAGGGCATCAATAACCATGGACAAGAATATCTGTGTAGGAAGTCTAGTCTATCTTTTTACTCCTAAAGTAAAAGTAGGTGCTACGAAGAAACTAGCTCGTTTGAGCACAGGTTCTTATCAAGTGATCAGTCAAACCTCACCAGTTAACTTTGGGATACAGCATCTGTATCATCCTAAAGATAATCAACTAGTGCATGTAGATCAATTGACAAAGGTAGTTGATCGGAAAATTTTTTCTGAACTAAGAACAGAGGAATCGAAAGATATTGAACTTCCAGATAAAACGTGTACGGAGACAGTGCCAAAATAAACATGGATCTTTGACAATCCTGAGGTGGAAGTGTGCAATTAGATCACACCTATTGGACCCCAGACCAATAGTAACCGAACCAACTAGAACTGTAAGCATTCCAGTGTCCATTCCTTTGTCGTCTTTGTCATCTAGGAATCAGAAAACCCAGTCAAAGATAGAACAGTCTATGAATTCAGAAAGAACTGCCCAAGTACCTACCCAATCCCATATATATAATTTGTGTAGTCATGACTGTATGACTCATATCCCACAGGAAGTGATTGTAACACCTCAGTCACAGAATAAGTATTAGTGCTTGAGACAGCTTCTGTTGTAGGAGCAGAAGCAAAATGTGGTATTCCCATTGGTGTGAGAGGGGTAGAGAGAGAGAGAGAGAGAGAGAGAGAGAGAGAGAATGATGTACCTCCAGATTAAAATGATAGAGTACAATGGGATGCAGATAATGCAGAACCGCCGAGCAGATCAGAGAGAACAATAAAGTGGATGTTAGGTCCACTGGCCTCGAGATTGGATCAACAAAAGATCAGAACTCCAAAGGATTTGATTTGGCAGGCTTACTCAGAGATGCTTGGAGTTGACAGGAAACAGGTTTCGCTTGTTTTGATCTCATAAGAGAGCAGGTTGCCTCCAACATCAAGTTTCTTGAAAGTGAAATCGACACGTGAGGAGAATGTTCTTATATCTAAAAAAAAATATATATATATATACATATAATGACTTCTAGCCTCTACCGAAAGTGACAGTTTTTTTTTTCTATCTTTGTAGACTATTCGACATGACTGATGATTCAGTCATGAAGTTCAATCTGAAAGATTTGCTGAAGATTTTGACATTTGAGATATATTTAATGTCCAGTCAAATTGATATCGAACTTTGTCAGGTGAAGCATGGTGCTTATGTTTGTGAAATGTGCAAACCTTCTGTGGCTCTGCATAAGCTGATTCCCCATAATAGTTGTTCCATAGTGAATTGTGGAAATTGCCTCAAACAGTGGGTATCCAGTATTCTTCTGACAAATGGCACTTTGATCCCACAAGAGCATTTTATACTGAAACAGTCCTTAAAAGAAAATGGCACTTGTCACATACCAGTGTAAAAGGGATGGAGAGGTTTGCGATGTAGTAAAGATCGTTGTAAGAGAAGCCTTGAATATTGTTATGAGTCCAATTAATTTCGTACAGGATGTGTTTGGTGACATTCCCTCTAACAGTGTCAAAGGATAATTTGCACCAGACTAGACTTGTGAGACATCTGATGTCCAACGAGCAAGCTCATTTTGAAGAGCAAGGGTTGGAAATTATGTTTACAGATCCAGTTTTCACTACAGTAGAGAAAGGTACATTGATAATAAGGAAATTTGGTAATGAAAGAACTTATGTGATAAATGAAGAACCACTGCAGTCAGGGGTGCCTTGTGAGTTTGTACTAACCCCAGGACCATTGAAGTTCCTTTTTATTAGCATTAGCATTAGTAGAGGCATTTGATGCAAGAAAGCAAGCTTATGCAGCATCAGCCAAAAAAATAAAGTAAAATAAATAAATAAAAAATAACCACTACCACTTCACCCCTCTGTTCGTTCGAAATACCTGTCCAGCTGAGCCTTAAACTTATTTAGGCTATCAACTTCCACGACAAGGGATAGAAGTCTGTTCCACCTACCAACCACCCGCTGGCTAAAGGCAAATTTCCGCACATCTATCCTACATCCGTCTTTCCTCAATTTGAATTTATGCCCTCTCAGGTGATTATTCTGAGCAAGAGGAAGAATCCCATCAGCATTGAGCATGCTCAAACCATTCAAGGCTTTGTACACCTCTATCAGATCACCTCGCTGGTGCCTAGTCTCCAGACACTGTAATTCGCAAAACTTAAACCTTTCTTCATAAGAGCACCCCTTTGTTCCATTCATTAATCTTGTTGCCCTTCTCTGTACTCGTTCCAGCAGCTCTACATCCTTCTTGAAATGAGGCCTCCAGGCCTGTATACAGTACTCTAGGTGTGGCCTGACCATTGCCTTATACAAGGGAATAATCACCTCCTTATCCCTGCTAGAAAAATTCCTATATATCATTGACAATACACCATAAGCTACTCTTGCAGCCCGTCTGCACTGCTCAGAGAACTTCATATCTGCCTGCACAACCACCCCCAGGTTCCTTTCATTCTCTACCACCGTTAGTGTAGTACCACAGAGTTGATACGTCACTCTGCGGTTAGTGCTTCCCATATGTAGTACCTTACATTAATCAATGTTAAACTTCATTTTCTACCTCTCACAGCCCATCTGCTCAACTTTTCTAGATCCTGTTGCAGGAGAATACTGTCATTAGTGTCCTTAACAACCCTGCCAACCTTCGTATCATCTGTAAACTTGGACATTAAGCTTGATATACAATCATCAATATCATTTATAAATACAGAAAACAATAAAGGACCCAATACTGAACCCTGAGGGACTCCACTAATAACATTAGTCCACGATGAGCAGTGTCCATTGATTACCACTCTCTGTCTTCTCCCCCTCAACCACCACTTTATCCATACCAGCAATTTGTCTCCAATGCCACACTGCTCCAATTTGTGCAGCAGTCTTCCATGTGCAACAGTATCAAAAGCCTTTCTAAGATCCAAGTATATAAAGATAAGAAATTGACTTTATCTTTGAAGGAAAATATCTCCGCCACCAAGCAGGTGTAAGAGCTCGTATTTGGTTGGTCTGAATGCGTGCGGATGTTAAATGGAGTGCCCGGGGAGGAAGGTACCAAAAGTTTTTATTTCAAAGTTATGACTTTCAAAATTCTTCTTGAGTTTGTCGCAACAAATTTTTGGTGCCAGTTTTGGATCGTATTGTGAAAAATGTGAAGGTTTTTGGGCCTGGACACCGAAAGTTTTGTATCCTCTGCTGAAAGTTAACTGGGTGTACCAGGTTTCAGACCACTGCCTCTCAGTGTTGTGCGGCAGAGGCACTTAAAACTTTGAAAAAAATTTTGTGATTTGCTCTGCATAGCGCAGGTGGCCTCCACGGAGGGGGTGCTGGTGCCTCATGCGTATTGTATTTTTGAGCTGAGTTTTTGCGCAGCTTCTTTGGAAGCCTGTTTAAACATCTACACCGGGTTTCAACAAAATTGAAGATTGTTGAGCAGGACCATCTTCAAAATTAGGCCACTTGATGTGGAATCACCCTATTCCATGATTAAGAAGTGAGCAGTAGAATTTAAATGAGGAAGAGAGAGAGAGCCTAGATGATGACCCACGCTGTGGAAGAACTGTATTGTCCCTCAGTCCAGAAGTTGTTGATAGTGTGCAAGATTTGGTAATGAGTGACCAACAAGTGACAATTTGGTACATTGTCAGCAACTTATGCATCTCATCTGAATGTGTGTGTACCACATATTAACAGAAGTTCTCTCTATGATAAAGGTGTCAGCATGATGGATTCTAAAGTTGATGACAGCAGCTCAAAAACACACAAGAAGGTCAAGTCAGTTCCTTCTCCTGGAAAGGTGATGGCATCAGTTTTTTTTTTTTTTTTGGATGCTGATTGAATGTTGCTTACCTTCAGAAAGACCAGGCAGCCATAGGGGCATAATACATGCAATTCATTTGCATGAAAACATCAAAGACAAATACTGAGGAAGACTCTGCAAAGGGGGTCTTGTTCTGCCAGGACAACACACCTGCTGACAAGTCTGTAATTGTCTTGACTGCACTGCATGAGTGCAGGTTTGAAATCTTAGACTATCCTCCATATTGACAGATCTAACACCATAGGATTTTCACTGATTTCCTAATTTGAAAAAATACCTGGCTATAATCCATTTTCCCACTGATAGGGACATCGTTACTGCAGTGAATGCATTTCTGGAGACTCAAGAGAGAACTTTCTTTACAGCTGGAATCAGAATAAGATATCACTGTGTAATATCATCTTATTCTGTTTATATTCTCTTTTATAATCCTTTACTATACAATAATATTATACTTTGTAATTTACTGGTGATCTTACATTTTATGATAAAAATAAATATCTGTGATAGGACCCAATTTACATACATTGCAAAGTCCAAATATTTATTATTTGGGAAGAGGATAGTAGTGTAATTTTAAATAGTACACTAATAGTTTTGCCCTATCCTGTATAAATATTAATTATAAAATTTAAGTTGGAAAATTTAAATAATCTAATTGTATCTCAAGTTATACGAGATAAATATTACACAGAAAGCCTGTTATACTTATATATATATATATATATATATATATAATTTTGTTGTGTTTTGTGGTCACATGCAATGGTTTAGCATTTTGGCTAACAGGAGATGAAATTAGGTAAGGAAATAGGATAGTACAGCCACTCCCCGACTTATGCAAGAGTTGCGCTCCACGGAACGTTACATAAATTGAATTTTACGTAAGTTGGAATTTCCCTAAATGCTTATGCAGCACTTGCAACTATGCGCGCTGAATTTGATTGAAGCAAAAAATAAATGTTTAATGAACATGTAAATATAATTATTTATTCAATTTTTTTGTTTCATGTGCAGAAAAAATTGCAAAAGTGTACAAAATTACAAAAATTTCAAAATTATAAAATTACAAAATGAGAGAGGAGATAGGCATAACATCAGCAAGTTTTACTTTTTGAGCATGGTTGACAGAATTAACTCTCCAGCTGATAAGCATCCCACTGCGGAAGTTGAGGGCTGTGGAGATTTAGAAGGAACTTTTTCCAACACATAAAAAATTTCTCTGCAGCTGCAGAATTGGCACTGGCGACTTCACCACATACTTTAATGTTTTGGAAACCAGCACGATGCTTGAACCTATTAACCCACCCATTGCTTGCCATGAACCTGGCTTGGGGTTCACCGTAATTATCCTTAATATCTTCATTAATACTTCTTGTGTTTGCTTGAATGGGCATTGGACTCAGGGCACTTGCATCTGAATCTGATTTTCCATCCATATTATTAATAGCTTTTCCATCTTTGATATAGCACCTGAATGCTGTTTTGTGATCACTGTTGATCTTAAATGCATTGATCCTTTAACATGTTCTTTTATATGCGCACTGTTTGTCCCTTAAAATAGTATTCACTCTTGAAGTAGCAAGACCTAATGCCATGGAAAAAGGCAAACTTTGTCCTGCTTCTTACTTCTTAATCTTCATTTCTAAATCAATTTTGTTTCGTTTCCTAGCACTGCCAGCACTTGCACTTTCCATTGATCCCTTTCCCTTCACCATTGTAATAAGTAAATAGAAATGGAGAGAAGATTCTGAAAATTTGTTTTTTATATTATTGAAGATTTCAGTGAAGGGGAACTCATTTCGCCATAATACTGTAATGTCAAAACCTACAGAATTCCACAGAATTATCAGTATTATTGCAAATGCAATAAGATCGAGTTTACTACCCACTTATAATAGATTGCGCTAACAGAAAAGCCCAACAAACCAGAAAGTGCAAATTGTTTTTATTAATTTATGGTAGTGACCTCCAGAAATGTGTTTTAGAAAAATATCACAATGGTGTTCAAAATTGAATCTTATAACAGACCATATGATGAAAGTGTAGTGCAATTTCCATTGCTAAACAGGTGCCTATTACAGGCACAAGAACTCACATCCCACCCAAGACCACCGAACCAAGACGGTATACCGTCCGCCTACATTCCCTATTATCCAGGCGTGTCAGGACGGATCTCCAAAATCCTCGGATATTACAACATCAAATGCGTGCAGTTACCCTGCAGAAACCTACGTTCACTTGTCTCCAGTGTGAAGACCCTTGTCACACCTCTCTTACGCAGCAATGTAATATATCGCATCACCTGTAGAGACTGTGACAGCTGCTACATAGGAGAGACATCAAGACGTCTTCAAGATCGCCTTATGGAGCATGACAGAGCAATCCGGCTTGCCAAAACTGACCAATCCGCAGTCGTGGAACATTTTTGGGCCACCAACCACGATCTTGATCCCAAACATGACTTCGAAATAGTAGACCACTCACAACACTTTCGCCACCGCCTATGGCTAGAGTCACTTAATATATTAAACAATCCAAAGGCCATAAACCGCTGCAAAGGCACACGTCTGCACCCCATTCTAGAGACAACCATTTTAACACTGGAGTAAAAAGCAGCGCACGTCCATGCAACAACAATAGGAAATGAATAACGTGCCTCACTCTCAACTCATTGTACTTATCCGTTGTATTCAAATCATATTATCAGTTGAAAAAGAGACGCGTCAGTCTTGAAAGCTTCTGCCATTGTATATTTTATTGTATTATATTAAACTGGGTTATCATTGTATATATTTTTCATAGCAATTTCCATTATAAAAATGAACTTTTAGAGAGATAGCTTAGTTATATAGCAAAAATTTGAACTTCTGAGGTCTTGAAACAAAATTCGAAAAAAAAGCAGCAGTGTGTTATTGGGTTCACATTAATTGTGAACATTATTCTGAGCAAGAGGAAGAATCCCATCGGCATTGAGCATGCTCAAACCATTCAAATCACCTGAGAGGGCATAAATTCAATTAAGGAAAGACAGATGTGCGGAAATTTGCCTTTAGCCAGCAGGTAGTTGGTTGGTGGAACAGACTTCCATCCCTTGTTGTGGAAGTTGATAGCCAAAATAAATTTAAGGCTCAGCTGGACAGGTACTTCGAATGAATGGAGGGGTGAAATGGGAGTGGTTTTTTTTTTTTTTGGTTTTTTTGGCTGATGCTGCATAAGCTTGCTTTCTTGCATCATATGCCTCTACTAATACTAATACTAATACTATATAATATCAAAGTTATTCCCTGCATCCAGTTGTTTTGTGACTGCATCATAGTATCCAATCAAATTGGTCAGGCAAGACTTCCCCTTAACAAAACCATGCTGTGTCCGAGCTATAACTGAAGTCTTGTCTAGATGATCCTGCAGTGCTTCTTTAACCAGTGCCTCCATTAATTTTCCTGGAACAGAAGTTAAACTCACAGGTCTATAATTACTTGTGTCAGCCTTTGATCCTCCTTTGTGAATTGGGGTCACATTTGCACATCTCCAGTCCATGGGTACCTCCCCTGAGTCCAAGGAAGCTCTCATAATTATGGCTAAGGGTTTTTTTACTTCCTTTGCTGCCTCCTTTAATATAACTGGATATATCCCATCCACCCCAGGTGCCTTTCTTGTGTTTATCTTCAACAATTTCTCCTCCACTTTACTCTCAGTTATTACAAGATTCTCTAGTTTACTGCCAGAGTTGAATACACCTCTGGCATTCCCCTCGCTGAATAACTCCTCATGTGTGAATGTCGATACAAAATATTCATTTAGTTTGTTAGCTACCTGAGCAGGATCATCAACAGTTGACCCATCGATATCAAGTGGACCAATCTGATTCATCCCCTTCATTCTAGAGTTTACATAAGTAAAGAACTCTTTGCTGTTTTTCTTCGCATCCCTTGCCAAGGATTTCTCGTAATCTGCCTTCGCCTGCCTAACCTCCTTTGTAACTTGGTTACAGATCAACTTGTATCTATCATAGGCTTCTGTGTCACGTGTTAATTTGTATGTATCCCATGCATTTTTCTTCTCTGCCATATGCCTCATTAGTTCATCTGACATCCATTTAGGCCTAAACCTTGAACAATATTTCTTAGTTGGTATGTAAAGCCTAGTAGCTTCCAAGATAAGTTCTTTGAATGCTTCCCATTTTGAATTTGCTGTTGGTAACATCATCAGTTGATCCCACTGTATAGAATTTAAATACTGTCTCAGTCCATCGTAGTCGCCTTTACGAAAGCAATACCCCTTCCCTTTACCCCTAATGGTAGTTACCTCTTTGAGTAAATTCCACTTCAGAACACTGTGATCACTGCCACCTAGTGGTTCATTTATATGCAGATTCTTAATGCATGAACAATCACTACTGATAATCAAATCAAGAGTATTACTCCCTCTAGTTGCCTCCCGAACATGCTGATATAGAAAACAATCATCCAATAAATCCACAAAAGCCTTGCTAGCGTGTGAGTGACCAGCCCCCAATTTCCAGTCAATATCTGGGAAATTAAAATCCCCCATTATAAGACCCTCTGATTTACTGGCCCACTCTATTTCTCTGTACAGTTTCTTATTATACTCATCAGAGTCATTAGGCCTATAGCACACTCCTACTCTCAATTTTGATCTCCCAATGCTTATGTCACACCAAACTGACTTGACACTGCACTGTCCAGTGATGTCGACTGGCTTCACTTCCTTGGATTTTATGTGTTTCTTAACTAATAGCATAACCCCTCCTCCCTTCCTATCCCGTCTATCCTTTCTGTAGACATTGTACTCCCCAAATTCCAGTTCTGCATTCCTTATATCTGTGTGACACCACGTCTCTGAAATCCCAACAATATCTGCCTTTGATGTTTTGAGCAATACCTCAAATTCATCAAATTTATTTACTGAACTCCTAGCATTGGTGTACATGCAAGTATACATGCACCTGCTCTTCCTCTTAGCCACCCTAACACAACCCATGTGTTTACTTGTACCCCCATGATTCCCAGCAGTCTCTGAAATATTCTGCATCTTATTTTCCAGCTGCTGCTCATTCCAATAGAAGCAGTGCAAGAATCACTTTCTCCTATGCCAGTGGCTACTGTTAATCTATTAGTCCTTGTATCCCCCCCAATCTAGCAGTTTTCCGACCCACCTAACACTGCTTCGATAGCATCAGCAAACATTCTTGCACCCTTTCTATTTAAGTGTGTCCCATCCCTGTAGAAGCAGTCTCTCCTGTTAACAAGTACAGACCAGGCAGAAAAAAATTCTACCCCTTGAGCCCTGCACAATCTTTCCAGGGCCGAATTGATCGACAGAGCTCTCATCATATACTCCCTCCTATCGTGTCTGGGCAGAATTGCAGACACTTTCAAATTCAACCCTAATTCACGGCTTTGTTTCATCAGTGACCTGTACTTGTTAAGTAATTCCGACGGTCTCCTACTCTTAATATCATTAGTGCCAAGGTGTACAACTATATCACCTTTTGTGCCCTTAAAAATGATATCCGCTCTACAACGTCATCAACCTTTGCCCCTGGCAGACATACCCTGGTCCTGTTCCACCTATCCTTTTTACAAAGCATGTTTCCCGTTTACTAGTTCCTTTGGGACCAGCGCATTCTGCCTTGGGGGTTGCCGCTGTGTTGCGCGATGACCAAGTGCAAGCTCTGGCATTGGTGTGGGCAGCTGAGAGCTTGATGGGCCCCTCCCTTGTAATCCTTCGAGGGCATCCACCCTGTCCTTCAAGCTCTCATATAGGCCCATAACAACGCTGAGTTATCGCCTGATTTCCTTACACTCCTTGCATCGCGCACATACAAAGACATCCCCCATGGCAGTATCATGTCCCATACCTGACTGCTCCGCAAACATCAAGCAAATAATGCATCATAAAAGGCTGTGATTCAGAGGGCAACTGCCCCCCTCAGTTCTCCCCTGAGCCACAGCATTCCCATTAGCTTGAGCCTTTTGCTTTGCTGCTCTGGTTTGAGTCATGATTTCGATTTACTTTCAATAAAATTTCAATTTCAGTACAAAATTAAATCCTAAACTTGTATCCCAACACAGTTATAATGCTATATTTATGTTTCAGTAATGAGTGTTATCTACGAAATCTGCGAGTGTTATTTAAGAAATATTTATGTTTCAGTAATGAGTGTTACCTACGAAATATTTATGTTTCAGTAATGAGTGTTATCTACGAAATATTTATGTTTCAGTAACGAGTGTTATCTACGAAATCCCTTTATATAACTTCCGTATCAAGTTATGTATTAATTATTTATTTTTACTAATTATTTATGTTACGTAACCTAAGTGGGTATATGTATAGTTAAAAGTACAATTTAATTGCCAATGAAGTTCGACAAGATTAATAGATTTTACTGATTAATTTTCGCGTAATAATGGCGGCTATTTACGAACGGTAAACACGTGGATTTGATACCCTTTCCGATATAAGTAATTCCTACAAAATCTCTATCTAAGTTACTTTAAACTTAAGTACCGCAAATAGGAATATAAAGCTACTCTAGAAAATAAGTTAATATGTCAATTTAAACTAATAAAGCAGAAAATAAATCAGAAATAACTTCTCTGTTCCAAGAGCGGCAGAAAGGCACATCCACATGTAGTTTTGCAGAATTGGATTCCCGAGTTCAGAGATCAGGGACTCTCACCCTGAACAAATATGAGTTTCATTTTCACATAGTTGTAACTCCTTTTTTTGCTGTTTTTGGTCCCCAGATATCAGCCCTGGAAATTTAGTTCTCCCAGTAAAACGAGCTCTGGACCAATGGAAGCATGGAAAATGTGAAGGGGGGGGACCAATATATATACTCAGGTGAGAACAAAGGAGGAGAGAATTTTGGTGGAACAGACTTTTTGGACACACTCTTGCTGTCAGAACTTTTGAATATAGCCTTTGCTCGCACCTATGCTACTTTTGCCAGGAGTTCTAGATTGATAGAAGAATTGCTGAGAAATCCAGAGACACCCCATTCAGATTGAAGAAGACATAACCGCCATTACCTAGGAACCTCATTGCCCAGAGATCACCTAGCCGAAATTTCTAGCAGAGCTGAATAGGACGGAACAATACAGTCGCTGTTCCAGATACGGTTGGACCGAATCATTCCTTATACTGGTAAGTTTTACTTACTCTTACCCTCTTTGTATTTATAGATAAGCATTCCTCCTCATTAGCATATTTACTGTCTTATCTAGTTAATACATTAGCATTAATGTGACTATACAATGCTCAATTGTTACTCAAAGTTTTAGTACAGTACCTGTGCATACATGTATATACCTGTTTACTCCTGTGAGATGTGGATTGCAAACCAGAAGTTGAGCAAGATACCATAGAAGAATCACACGAAGAACATAAACATGTCACTAACCCACACCACCAGCTAGAGACACATAAGGTATCTCTTTTATTCATATTAGTAATATAGGTGTAAGAAAAAGATGTTTTATCCTCATACGTTTATTATATGTATGTTTCTAATATAGTAATAATAATAAATTACATTCTGTTTAAGTATCCTTGCCTCTTACCTGTTCCCTTGCTACACATTAGCCATAGCACAAGTTTTATAGTAAAAGAATTATTATTGCAGCATTCCGAGATCTGACTATAATAGATAGGGTCTTGGAGTGGGAACACAATGCTGATCTGATGCTGCAAGTTCTATTCTCCACGTTGCTGAATAGATCTTTAGGGCAAGAGATCATTGTCCTATTATAAAAACCACTAGGCAGTCATATAAGTTCATTGGTGTTTTTTCGGGACATGCTTTATTTAAGGTTTTGTAGCATCCAAACCATTCCCGGAATGTAGGCAGCGTTCAAAACATTTTAGATAATTCAGAATATTAAAGCCCAGCCCACCGTAACACGAATGCCCAGATAAAAGCCAATGTAACACTGTAGAGTAAGTTTTCTAAACACCAAGGGCCAGCCTTAAATTTTATTCAGTATTTGTATGGGTAGGACAGATATGGAGGCTAATTTATGTATAGGCACATGACGCACTGGACGGCAGCAGCTTGTCAAAGCTCCCCCCCCCAAAGGAATAGTTCACAGGGCACCTAGAAAATGCTGATATTGCATGCCTATTGACCTTTAGCCCAGGGACTCCTTGCAAGACTAAATCCATTGCTGAGCAGACATGTCATCGTCTAAAATCCATGAGGACAAGTTTCTCCTTTTGTTTTATGCTGATTTCACAAAGGATATATAAAAAATATAGACATTGCTCTTATTAAACCTGAGGGACTCACATCTGGTGAGTATGGGCTCGGCAAACCCAGAGTCCTTAGTTGGATATCATTATTCGTCTCTTTCTTGCTTTCTTGACAATTCCTTTCTATTTCTGACTCTCCCTCTCTCTCTCGGGGTAACGTGGGAACTTTTTTTTTTTTTTTTTTTTTGGCTGGTGCAGCATAAGCCTGAGGCTTCCTTGCACCACCATATGGCTAATAATAATAATAATAATAATAATTCCTATATTCTTTGGGTATAAGCAGACACCACAAAAAACTATCAAGCTGTTTTATGGAGGTTTGGAAGGGGAATTAGGCCACAATGCATGAGGTGAGGCCAATGAGACAATATGTTTTTGTTTGGGAATAGAAGATATGTCAAATTTTATATCTGGACTCTTCTGAAAAGACTGCAAAATTGAAATGAAGCTTACCTATGCCATAACGAATAACCTTTTCTTCTGGCTGTGTCCGTTGTAGAATTTGTAACTTTAATAACTTTATTCTTTCTTGGTAGGAATCCATTTTTGGTACTATCTGGCTGTCTTCCATCCTGAACACTGATGGCACACCACGGCCTGTGAATATATTGTAAATCGGTTAAAAGTAATACATAGTATTAATTGATTTATTGATGTTATTTAGAACAGCTGCTGGAATCAGAGTTTTCTCTATGATTTCAGCATCTTGAGGGTTATCCCTAATTTCAACAGCTTTAAAATTAGTTAGCAATGCCAAGTAATTAAATAGAATACATTATTAAAACAAGACATACAAGTTAGTGTATTGCATCAAGCCTGTATGTATGAAGTCAACTGAAGTTGATTACATGGCATCATTTTATTTACATCTCATACTGTGAATGCCTTTACGAGTTGCCTGTTTGTTATACTTTGAATAAGTAATGTATCCCCAATAGAGAAGATTATTCTTGCTTATTCTTAGTGGGTACCACCACCAAGATGAATGTTTAAGGGCTATTTGGTCCCTCACTGGTGGGTGGCTAGGTAACCAGTAGTATAACTACTGACAACCCAGCTGTGAAATGAATCCACAATATGAGAGATGTCAAATGGTGTATGGTAGTTTAAAACTCAATAAAAATTTATGGTTGAAAGCCTGAGACTATGGAAAACTTAGAAGACATCCATGGAAGTTAGTGCATTGCATCAAGTCATGTAATCAATTTCGGTTGACTTACTATGTACAGACTTGATACAGTGCACTAACTTGTATGTCTAGCAAGTTATCTGTAGTTTGAGGCTTTGGACCTCACATAACCTAACCTAATTGTGTATTCTAAGACTTTACTTAACAAGTAAGAGAAAACCATTAAATAGGACTGAATTTTAAAGTGTCCGAATTCTGCAAAGTCATAGAATTGTTTTCACAGAGATGGAATACACTTATATAGAAGGGGTGCAAGAATATTTGTGAATTCTAACAAGGCAGTCTTATGCAGGTCAGAAAACTCTTAATTGGGGAGGGGGAGAAAATACAGAGAGTAATAATTTAAGTGTAAGATTTGTTAAACTTATAAATAAGCACATATTTACTTGCCTTATACATAAATGCTAGGGTTATAGCATTATCATTAGTAGAGACATACATTGCAAGAAAGCAAGCTTATGCAGCATCAGCCAAAAAAAAAAAAAAAAAAACTGCTCCCATTTCACCCCTCCGTTCATTCCAAATACCTGCCCAGCTCAGCCTTAAATTTATTTAGACTATCAACTTCCACAACAAAGGATGGAAGTCTGTTCCACCAACCAACTACCCGCTGGCTAAAGGCAAACTTTCGCACATCTGTCTTTCCCCAATTTGAATTTATGCTCTCTCTCAAGTGATTATTCTGAGCAACAGGAAGAATCCCATCAGCATTGAGTATGCTCAAACCATTCAAGGCTTTGTACACCTCAATCAGATCACCTCGCAGGTGCCTAGTCTCCACACACTGTAATATGCAAAATTACAGCCTTTCTTCGTAAGAGCAAGCCTTTGTTCCATTCACTAATCTTGTTGCCTTTCTCTGTACTCGTTCTAACAGCTCTACATCCTTCTTAAAATGAGGCCTCCAGAAATGTATACAGTACTCAAGGTGTGGCCTGACCATTGCCTTATACAAGGGGATAATCACCTCCTTATCCCTGCTAGAAAAATACCTGTATATAATTGACAAGACACCATGAGCTAATCTTGCAGACCATCTGCACTGCTCAGAAAACTTCATATCTGCCTGCACAATTACCCCCAGATCCTTTTCATTCTCTACCACTGTCAGTGTAGTACCACAGAGTTGATACGTTACTCTGGAGTTATTGCTTCCCATATGTAGTACTTTACATTTGTCATTGTTAAACTTCATTTGCCACCTCTCAGCCCATCTGCTCAACTTTTCTAGATTCTGTTGCAGCAGCGTACTATCATTAGTGTCCTTAACAATCCTGCCAACTTTCATATCGTCTGAAAACTTGGACATTAAGCCTGATATACCACCATCAATATCATTTATAAATACAGAAAACAACAATGGACCCAACACTGAACCCTGAGGGACTCCACTAATAATATTATTCCATGAAGAGCAGTGTCCATTGATTACCACTCTGTCTTCTTCCACTCAACCATCCCTTTATCCATAGCAGCAATTTGCCTCCAATGCCACACTGCTCCAATTTGTGCAGCAGTCTTCCATGTGCAACAGTATCAAAAGCCTTTCTAAGATCCAAATATATGATATCAAAGTTATTTCCGGCATCCAGTTCCTTTGTGACCACATCATAGTATCCAATCAAAGTGGTCAGACAAGGCTTCCTCTTAGCAAAACCATGCTGTGTCCGATCTGTAACTCAAGTCATTTCTAGATGATCCTGCAGTGCTTCTTTAACCAGTGCCTCCTTTAATTTCCCTGGAACAGAAGTTAAACTAACAGGTCTATAATTACTTGTGTCACCCTTTGTGAATTGGGGTCACATTTGCACATCTCCAGTCAATGGGTACCTCCCCTGAGTCGAAGGAAGCTTTCATAATTATGGCTAAGGGTTTACTTACTTCCTTTTCTGCCTCCTTTAATATAACTGGATAGATCCCATCCACCCCGGGTGTCTTTTTTATGTTTATCTTCAACAATTTCTCCTGCACTTTCCTCTCAGTTATTACAAAATTATCTAGCTCACTGCCAGAGTTTAATTCACCTCTGGTATTCCCCTCCCTGAATACTCCTCATGTGTTAATGTAGATGCAAAATACTAATTAGATTTGTTAGCCACCTGAGCAGGATCATCAACAGTTGAACCATCAATATCCAGTGGACCAATCTGATTCATCCCTTTCCTTCTAGAGTTTCCGTAGGTAAAGAACTCTTTTCTGTTTTTATTTGCATTCTCTGCCAAAGATTTCTCATAATCTGCCTTTGCCTGCCTAATCTCCTTTATGACTTATAAGTTAGACAAGAAGCAATGGGTTTGATTGTATGATTGCTTTTTAAAAAGGAAGTATGTATGTCAGAGCTGAGATTGCGGATGACTAACAGAAAGTGGTGAGATCTATACGTAATTACCTATATGCAAGAATTAGTGGACTACAGCTGTTCTGCGGAATTTTGAGCCCATAGAGCCTTCTACACCTTGGCACAACTCCTTTGTGGCTGACTTGATTCGCCTGTCATCTAGGAAGTTACGACAAATCCTCGGACCACCAAACGAGCCCAGTGCAGTGCAACACCTTGTCCTTGTCTTAGATACAAAACCTGCATTACTTTGGATCAGTGTTTCCGGCGAATAGGTTCGTACCGTATAACTCCCTTGGAATTGACGCCCCATTATTCTACAGCTGGAAGTGCTATAGGCATGACACCCTGAAAGAAGTATATAAACTGGAACTATGGATCCTACCATTTTCACAGTTCTGAAACTTCTGTGTCTATATTAGCTTATTTGTAAATACAATGTGTTTTTTTATCTTGTAAATTCAATCATTGTAATCACTTTGAATGTTCATAATGTACACCATTCTAGCCAAACCAGGGTGCCCACTGATGTGGAAATAAAATGAGAATAATAATAACAACCATACTTCTTTAGAACCCCTGAAGTGAGTTACCGCATTCACACTTACAGCTTTTTGATGTCCCTCCTTTTCTTGCAAAATTTTATACCTTTCCCTTATCTATTTACATGCATATGACAGGCTCACATAGCTTGGGAGATGTCTCAGAGGATTGTGTTATATAGCAGAACTGACAATTTATTTCTTTTCAGAAGGACAACTGTGCGTATGTTTTAAGAAATATAACCATATTGTTTTGTTATTACTCTCCGTAACATTTGGATGATTGCAAAAGTTATTTTAGTGAGTTGTTATGCGAGCAAGTAGAAATTCACAAGTAAAATTGTTCTCATTGTACAGTAGGTTCCTTATCTAATTAATATCGTAAAGTGGGGTGCACTGTATTGTATAGCTATACACGTGGTTTGGAATGCAGTATTTATGAATGTTTAAAATTAATTTTTTGCAATTAATATTCATATTTTCGATTTTGTTGATACTTGATACTTGGGGAGAAAAATAACTCGTAAACCTGGGAACTCGTAAAGCGAGAACTGCCTGTATAGGAATTTTGCTAGCAGAGAGAGGGAGGTGATTATTCCGTTGTACAAGGCAATGGTCAGGCCTACGTGTACAGGTCTGGAGTCCTCATTTTAGGAAGGATGCAGAGTTGCTAGAACGAGTACAAAGAAAGGAAACAAGATTGGTGAGGGGAATAAAGGGGTGCTCTTACCAATAAAGGCTTAAGTTCTGAAAATTGCAGTGCCTGGAGAGTAGGCACCTGCGAGGTGATCTGATTGAGATGTATAAGGCCTTGAATGAGTGGAGCAAGCTGAATGCTGATGGGATTCTTCCTCTTGCTCAGATTAAGAATCTGAGGAGAGCATAGATTCAAATTGAGGAAAGACAGTTGTTGAATAGATGTGCAGAAATTTGCCTTTAGCCAGCAGGTGGCTGATTGGTGGAACAGACTTCCATCTTTTGTTGTGGAAGTTGATAGCCTAAATAAATTGAAGGCTGAAATGGACAGGCATTTAGAACGAATGGAGAGGTGAAATGGGAGGGTTTTATTTTTTGGCTGATGCTGCATAAGCTTGCTTTCTTGCATCGTATGCCTCTACTAATGCTAATGCGGAACAGTGTCAAAAGCTTTACTGAAATCTAAGTGCTTGACAGATACAAAATTATTTTTTGTATCCAGTTCCATTGTTATTACACATAGTAGCTAATCATACTGGTTGGATAACATCTCCCCTTAATAAATCCATGCTGTGATTTGCATATATCTGTATTCCTTTCAAGATGATCCTGCAGTATTTTTTTAACCTGACTCCATTATTTTCCTGGAATAGAAGTAAAGTTTACAAATCTGTAATTACTCAATTCACTCTTTTGTTTCCTTTTGTAAATAGTGACATTTATACATATCCAATCAGTAGAGATCTCTCCTGAATCCAAGGATGCTGTCAAAATTATGTCCAAAGGTTTGCTTCTTTTAACCTTCCATTGCTAGTATATGCTGCCTAACAGATACCACTTTTTAATTTTTTTTTAAAGGAAATCACATCCTTCTGTGTAACGTGTTAGCCTATTCTATAAATGCTTATACAATATTTTCTGTTTTCATTTTGATATACTATGAATTATGAAACATTTATTTTTTTTGCTTGGCATTTCACAGATGTCAGTTGTCTAATGTTACCATAGAACTTTGATTTTGTCAACTAAATGTGAACAGCTGACAAATCTAGTTCAGTTAACTTGCATTTACCAGACAATACACAGTTTTAAATTCATTAAAAAAACTAAACATTTATTTATTCTAATTAAAACAAAAACAGGTATCACACAGATGTCATGTGAGTGTCTTTGTTAAATTGAGAATGACAGTTTTTGTTAAATGGAGTGACAGAAGGTTAAAATACCTTATTTACTTTTAGTTTCAACAGTTTCTCTTCACTTTGTTCTTAGTTATTACAGAATCAGTTAGCTTCCAGTTATAACTTGATGCACTTCTGGTATTCCCATTTCTAAAAACTTCTTCACACATAAATGTAGATGTGAAATATTTATTTAATTTGTCAGAAACACAAACAGGATCATCAACAGTTATGCCATTCGTATTTAGTGAGCCAATGTGGGTCATCCCTTTCCTTCTATTGTTAAAATAAGTAAAGAATTCTTTGTTACTTTTTTTTAATTTTTAGCCAAGGACTTTTCATAATCTGCCTTAGCTTAACTTAACCCCGATAGTGACTTGATTGCAGACTAGTTTGTACTTATAAGTTTTTATGTCCCCTGATAATTTAAATAATTACATGCATTGTTTTCTTTGCCATTAGTCTCATCAGTTCATGTGACCATCCATTTAGGTCTAAACCTTGAACATTATCTTAGTTGGTATAAAAAGTGCAGTAGCTTCTATAATTACATTCCTTGAATGCTTCACGTTTAGAATATGCAGTTGGTAACATCGTCAGTTGGACACACTGAAAAGACTAAAAACTGTGTATGACCATTGTGAAATGACCTGTGTATGACCTTTATGAAAGCAAAATCTTTTTTCCTTACCCTTGTCAGCAGATATATCTTTAAATATATCCTACATTAGTATATTATGATCACTGTCACCTAGTGGTTCCTTTATCTGGATATTTTTTAATTCATGATAAGTTACTGCTGATAATCAGAATAAGAGTACTGTTTTCTCTTCTTGCCTCTGCTGCAGCAAAGGCAAGAAGAGAAAACAGTACTCTGTTGCAGAAAACAAGCTGCTGCAGAAACTGTCATCTAATAAATCCAGAAAATTTTCAGATATTGACTAGAACCTAAAAGTATAAGATATTATAAGATATTCTGATTTAATTTCCCATTCTATCTGTGTGTAGTTTTTCATTATATATACTTATTAGTCATTTGAGAGTAGCAGGTTTCTACCCTCATTTTAGTTTTATTATTATTAGTAGTAGTACTGGCAATTGATGCAGGGAACCAAGCTTGTACAGTATCGGATTAAAGAAAAAAATAATAATAATACCCACCTCATGTGTCCATCCCACCTATACTATGTCTAATTCTTTGTTAAATTATTCAAATCACTCATTTCCACAACACCAGATTGTAGTTTGTTCCAACAATCAGTTACTCTCTGGCCGAAAGGAAATTTTTGTATATCTAACCTGCACCATCCTTTTTCAATTTGAGTTTGTCTCTTTGTGTGCATTGTCTGAGAAAGAATTAGAATATCATCATCAAGTTTACTTAATCCATTTAAAGTCTTAAACACTTCAATCAGGTCTCCTCACAATTGCCTAATTTCCAAGTGCTACAATTTGCAGAAACTTTCCAGTTCCTTTTGTTTTGTGCAATGGCCATCCATTTACTACCCACAAACTCATGAATTGTAGTAAGCATACCTCTTTTGTATCCTTGAATAATCTTATTGTCCTTCTTTGCAAGATATCCACATCCTTCCTAAAGTGATGCTTCTGAACCTGTATGCAATACTTGAGATGTGGCCTAACCATTGCCACATACAATGGGATAATCATCTCTTTGCCCCTGCTGAATTTTGCTGGCAAAATTCTTGTATATCACTGACAGAACCCCATAAGCTGTTCTACCATCCTGTCTGCGCTACTCAAAGAACTTCATGTCAGACTTCCTCAAACAGGCCTCTGGGGTTGGGTAAATTCATGTTGTGATTTTTAAATGTTTCTCACCAACCACATATTAAAATAAGACACGGAAACTGAAATTTTAAAAACTATATATTTACTACTATTATTTACAATTAAAATAACTTTAGAACTAAAAATATAAAAATATTTAAAATATATATATACATCAAATAAAATACATTAAAATACCGGGTTAAGAGTGATAAAACCGACTGTAGCTTTCGAAGGCTCCTGCCTTCTTCTTTAGCAGTAGCTTCCTTGTACTGTGGTGCATCCTAAGTACCAGCAGGTTCATGGTCTAAATCACGTGTTTCATCACCACGTGTTCTATTCTCCTGTGTACTAGGACCGGAAGCGGCTCGGGAGCACATCATATGAAATCGTTCATCCCTTCTGAGGATCGTAGCCTCAAAGAGGGGATGAATCCACAAACCTTTGTCTCTATTAATGTTTTCTGTCGAATTAATCTGCAAACTCTCGAGCCACTTGCGGTCCCAGAACCTATGCACCCGATCAGTGATGATAGCTTTGTCTGGGGAGATCTGGTGTTCATGTCAGACTGTACAGTTACTTCTAGGTCTCTTTTGTTCTCCACCACCTTGAGTGTGAAAAAAAAAAAAAAAAAAAAGTAAATTACAGCCATTATCAACCCACTGCAGGATGGAAGCCTCCTCAACAATTCATGTTGAGGGAAATGGACCATAATCTACCAGGCTGGTCCAGTGCGGGTTGGCAGATCGACTGTATTTAGCAGTCAGGGGCTTGAACCCCGGTCTACTCAAGGAGCGGGTGCTACTGCACTCCCGCTCCTGACCACTCGGCTACGGAGACGAGTGTAGTATCACCTAATTGATCTATTATTGTGGATTAGTTGCTCATATGCAGTACCATGCATATACCAATTGCTAAATTTCGATTGCCACTTCTCAGCCGCCCATCTGTCTAATTCACTTAGGTCTTGCTGCAGTAGCATGCCTTGATTCTTGTCATTAACCACACTTCAAATCTTTGTATCATCTGCATACTTAAGACAATAAGCTTGATATACCTTCATCAATATCATTAACAAAGACTGCAGACAATAAGGGAGCTCAGCACTGAACTCAGACTCCACTAATAACATTAGTTCAAAAAGAGCAGTGCCCAGTTACCCAGTGATTACGGTATGAAAAAACTGGTTCAACGTTACTAGCCACCTGCATCAACTGATGCCCTATCGTATATTTTATGTGCTTCTTATTCTATATATCCCCCCCTACTCTCCTGTTGTCCTATCTGTAAATGTGCTCTCCGTATTCAAATTCCATATTTTTTTTTTATGAAAAACCCCAAACACGAAAGGTATCAAAACCTATAGTACTTAGTACCGTGCATGGGTTGAAGGAGAAGTATGGGGGAGGGAGATGCCGGAAACTTTGCTCTAGAGACCAAACAAGGGTTTCACCACTTCAAGCCTCCAATAAGCAAAGTGGTAGTATTTCACCAGTTGATGCAAGTCATCTACCACCTATATCCCTAGGTATGAGTGACATCATCATCATCATCAGCCATTTTCAATCCACTGCAGGATGAAGGCCTTTCCAGCAACTTTCCAGTTCCTTCTGTTTTTTGCAATGACCATCCATTTACTTCCCACAAACTCATGAATTTCATCTGTCCATCTCTGTTGTTGTCTTCCAGGTTTTCTTCTAGCTCCTTTTGGGTACCATTCTGTTATTTTCTTAGTCCATCTGTCATCATGTCTTCAAGCTGTGTGTCCTGCCCAAGACCATTTTAGTTCTTTAGTTTTGATAAGAATGTCCTTTATTTGAGTTTGCTGCCTAATCCATGTGTTTCTCTTCTTATCTAACAATCTGATTCCCAGTATAATTCATTCCATTCTTTGCTGTGTAGTTCTCAGTTTCTCTTCCATTCTTTTGGCGAGTGTCCAAGTTTCACTTCCATAAGTCATGTTGGGGAGTATACATTGGTTCATTATTTTACTTTTCAGACAAATTGGGATATTGCTCCTTGGTATGTGACTATATTTCCTGAATGCTATCCATCCAAAATTTATTCCTCTTGACTTTCAGTCATTTATCATTATTACAGCTAATGACTTGTCCCAGATAAGTATATGACTCCACCTTTTCAATTACTGTTCCTTCAATCATTATATCTGTGGCATACTTGTTCATCATTACTTTTGTTTTAGCCATATTCATCTTTAGTCCAAAATCCTTACTAACTCTGCATAACTGATTAAGATTTTCCTCTAATTCTTTGGGATCATGGCTTATGACCACAATGTCATCTGGAAATCATAAATTGTTTAAGTACTCTCCATTCACATTGACTCCTTTCTGCAACCAGCCTAATCTTCTGAAAGCTTCCTTAAGGACAGCAGTAAACAACTTTGGAGACATTGTGCACTTCCACAGCAGATGGAAGCCTGTTCCGACAATCAACCACCTGCTGGCTGAAGGCAAACTTCCACACATCTATCCTGCAATCATCCTTCCTCTACATAAATTTATGCCCTCTCATGTGTGTTAGTCTCAGCAAGAGAAAGAATTCCATTCACATTCAGCTTACTCAATTCATTCAAGGCCTTAAACACCTAAATCAGATCACCCTGCAGGTACCTAGGCTCCAGATGCTGCAATTTGCAGAACTAAAGCCTTTCTCGGTAATAGCACTGTTTTGTTCAATTCACCAATCTGTTTTCCATCTCTGCACCCATTCCAGCAGATCTACATCCTTCCTAAAGTGAGGCCTCCAGACCTGTATGCAATACTGAAGATGCAGCCTACCCATGGCCTTGCACAAAGGGATAATGACCTCCTTATCCCTGCTAGCAAAGTTTCTGTATATAATTCACAAAACCCCATAAACTGACCTTCCAGCATGTCTACACTGCTCAGAGAATTTAATATCTGACTGCAGAATTACCCTCAAGTTGTCTTTTTCATGTTCCACTGCCCTGAGTGTGGTACCATACATTTGGTACATTAATCTGTGATTAATGCTACCAATATGCAGTAACTAGCATTTATCAGTGTTAAACTTCAACTGCCATTTTTTGGCCTAATGACCCAATTTTCCTAGATTTTGTTGCAGTAGCTCACTTTGATATCTTTAATCACCCTGTCAACCTTTGTATCATCTGCAAACTTTGGCATTACTTTGTCAATATCATTAATAAATATTATTAATGATAGTGATATTAGTGAATTATTAGTGATATACCTTCATCAATATCATTATTAAATATTGAAAACAATGGATCCAGCACTGAAACCTGGGGACTCCACCGATAACATTAGTCCATGAACAGTGGTGTCCACTCCATATCTTCTTCCACTTAAACATCCCTTTATCCATAGCAGTGACTTGCTCTTAATGTCACATTGCTCCAGTTTACACAGCAGCCTTTTATATGCAATGGTATCAAAAGCTTTCCAGAAATCCAAGTATATGATATCAAAATTATTTTTTGCATCCAGTTCCTTGGTCATTGCATCACGGTAACCCATCTGATTGGTTAGACAAGACAGCCCCTTAACTAACCAATGCTGTGCCCGAATTATAACCGAAGAGTTGTCTAGATGATTCTGCAGTGCTTCTTTAACAAGTACCTCCATTAATTTCCCCGGAACAGAAGTTAAACCTAACAGGTCCGTAATTACTTGTCACCCTTTGATCCTCCTTTGTGAATTGGGGTCACATTTGCACATCTCCAGTCCATGTGTATACCTGCCCTGAGTCAAAGGAAGCTCTCATAATTATGAGAGCTTCCTTGGACCTGCAAAGGAAGTAATCAAACCCTATGGCTAAGGGTTTGATTACTTGCTTTGCTGCCATCTTTAATATAACTGGATAGATCCCATCCACCCCAGGTGCCTTTTTTATGTTTCTCTTCAACAATTTCTTCTCCACTTTGCTCTTAGTTATTAAAAAATCATTTAACTCACTACCGTAGTTTAATACACCTCTGATATTCCCTTCCCTGACTAACTCCTCATGTGTAAATGTTGATGCAAAATACTCATTCAGTTTGTTAGCTACCTGAGCAGGATCAACAGTTGAACCATCGATATCAAGTGGACCAATCTAATTTATCCCCTTTCTTCCCGAGTTTACATAAGTAAAGAACTCTTTGCTGTTTTCTGTGCATCCTTTGCCAAATATTTCTCATAATCTGCCTTTGCCTGCCTAACCCCCCTTTGTGACTTGATAACAGACCAGCTTATACCTTCCATAGGCTTCTGTGCCACCTGTTAATTTATATGTATCCCATGCCTTTTTCTTCTCTGCCAGATGTCTCATTAGTTCATATGACATCCATTTAGGCCTAAACCTTGAACAATACTTCTTAGTTGGTATGAAAGCCTAGTAGCTTCCAAGATTAATTCTTTGAATGCTTCCGATTTAGAATTTGCTTTGGTAACATCATCAGTTGATTTCACTGTACAGACTTTAAAAACTGTCTCATACCTCCACAGTCACCTTTACGAAACCAAAAACCCTTCTCTTTACCCCTGATGGTAGTTACCTCTTTGAGTAAATCCCACATCAGTACACTGTGATCACTGCCACCTAGTGGTTGCTTTATCTGCATCTGCAGATTCTTAATGCATGAAGAATTGCCACTGATAATCAAATCAAGTGTATTACTCCCTCTGGTTGCCTCCCGCACATGCTGTTGTAGAAAACAATCATCCAATAAATCCTTGCTAGTATGCAAATGACTAACACAAGTTCCAGTAAATGTCTGGGAAATTAAAATCCCCCATTATAAGACAATATGATTTACTGGCCCAAACTTCTGGAATCTCCCCCAAAGAATTCCTCATGTGTAAATATAGATGCAAAATACTTATACAATTTGTTAGCAACCAGAGCAGGGTAATCAACAGTTAACTCACTGACCTCATGCAGTGCAATGTGATTCAGCCCATTCCTTTTACTGTAAATATAAACATAGATGGCTTTGTTGTTTTTTCTTTACGTTCTTTGCCAGAGTTCTTGTGAGTTGGCTGCTAGAAAGTCTGCTGCACAAGATACTGTGTTACTAGTGCTAGACCCACCAGACCTACTCTACTTGTATCCATATCACTTAGCATCTAGTCCTGTTTTGTCTACTTTGTCATATGGGACATATGGGAAGGAAGTCCAAATTAGCATTAGCATTAGCATTAGTAGAGGCATTTGATGCAAGAAAGCAAGCTTATGCAGCATCAGCCAAAAAAAAAAAAAAAAAAAAAAAAAAACCCGCTTCCACTTCACCCCTCTGTTCGTTCAAAATACCTGTCCAGCTGAGCCTTAAACTTATTTAGGCTATCAACCTCCACCACAAGGGATGGAAGTCTGTTCCACCAACCAACCACCCGCTGGCTAAAGGCAAATTTCTGCACGTCTATCCTACATCTGTCTTTTCTCAATTTGAATTTATGCCCTCTCAGGTGATTTTTCTGAGCTAGAGGAAGAATCCCATCAGCATTGAGCATGCTTAAACCATTCAAGGCTTTATACACCTCTATCAGATCACCTCGCTGGTGCCGAGTCTCCAGACACTGTAATGTGCAAAACTTAAGCCTTTCTTCGTAAGAGCACCCCTTTGTTCCATTCACTAATCTTGTTGCCCTTCTCTGTACTCGTTCCAGCAGCTCTACATCCTTCTTGAAATGAGGCCTCCAGACCTGTATACAGTACTCTAGGTGTGGCCTGACCATCGCCTTATACAATGGAATAATCACCTCCTTATCCCTGCTGGAAAAATTCCTGTATATCATTGACAATACTCCATGAGCTACTCTTGCAGCCCGTCTGCACTGCTCAGAGAACTTCATATCTGCCTGCACAACCACCCCCAAGTCCCTTTCATTCTCTACCACTGTCAGTGTAGTACCACAGAGTTGATACGTTTCTCTGGGGTTGCTGTTTCCCATGTGTAGTACTTTACATTTGTCAATGTTAAACTTCATTTGCCACCTCTCAGCCCATCTGCTCAACCTTTCCAGATCCTGTTGCAGCAGCATAGTGTCCGTAGTGTCCTTGACAACCCTGCCAACCTTTGTATCGTCTGCAAACTTGGACATTAAGCCGGATATACCATCATCAATATCATTTATAAATACAGAAAACAATAATGGACCCAACATTGAGCCCTGAGGGACTCCACTAATAACATCAGTCCACGATGAGTCCATTGATTACCACTCTCTGTCTTCTCCCCCTCAACCACTCCTTTATCCATAGCAGCAATTTGCCTCCAATGTCACACTGCTCCAATTTGTGTAGCAGTCTTCCATGTGCAACAGTATCAAAAGCCTTTCTAAGATCCAAGTATATAATATCAAAGTTATTCCCTGCATCCAGTTCTTTTGTGACTGCATCATAGTATCCAATCAAGTTGGTCAGGCAAGACTTCCCCTTGACAAAACCATGCTGTGTCTGAGCTATAACTGAAGTCTTGTCTAAATGATCCTGCAGTGCTTCTTTAACCAGTCCCTCCATTAATTTTCCTGGAACAGAAGTTAAGCTCACAGGTCTATAATTACTTGTGTCAGCCTTTGATCCTCATTTGTGAATTGGGGTCACATTTGCACATTTCCAGTCTATGGGTACTTCCCCTGAGTCCAAGGAAGCTCTCATAATTATGGCTAAGGGTTTGCTTACTTCCTTTGCTGCCTCCTTTAATATAACTGGATAGATCCCATCCACCCCGGGTGCCTTTCTTGTGTTTATCTTCAACAGTTTCTCCTCCACTTTACTCCCAGTTATTTCAAGATTCTGTAGTTTACTGCTAGAGTTGAATACACCTCTTGCATTCCCCTCGCTGAATAACTCCTCATGTGTGAATGTCGATGCAAAATATTCATTTAGTTTGTTGGCTACCTGAGCAGGATCATCAACACTTGACCCATCAATATCAAGTGGACCAATCTGATTCATCCCCTTCCTTCTAGAGTTTACATAAGTAAAGAACTCTTTGCTGTTTTTCTTTGCATCCCTTGCCAAGGATTTCTCGTAATCTGCCTTCGCCTGCCTAACCTCCTTTGTAACTTGGTTGCATATCAACTTGTATCTATCATAGGCTTCTGTGTCATGTGTTAATTTGTATGTATCCCATGCATTTTTCTTCTCTGCCATATGCCTCATTAGTTCATCTGACATCCATTTTGGCCTAAACCTTGAACAATATTTCTTAGTTGGTATGTAAAGCCTTGTAGCTTCCAAGATAAGTTCTTTGAATGCTTCCCATTTTGAATTTGCTGTTGGTAACATCATCAGTTGGTCCCACTGTATAGAATTTAAATACTGTCTCAGTCCATCGTAGTCGCCTTTACGGAAGCAATAACCCTTCCCTTTACCCCTAATGATGTGCATGTTTGGGGGGGGGGTTGCTGAGGCCACATTATGTTAAGGAGCTGAGTATATGCAGGAGCAAACCATCCCAAGGGTGCAAGAGGTGCACTGCACCCAGGAACCAACTTTCAAGGGGTGCCTAAAAACCTGAAACTTACATGCACACATGAAGAAAATTTTAAAGGGGGTGCCAAATTTCAATTGGCACCACATACCCCAGGAATGCCCCTGGGTATATGCAAATACTATACCTAAAAATTTCATCAGTATATTTTTTTCCCTTCCCTAGTTTTTACCTTTTCTGCAACATTTAATCATGACTAGTCAAACTATCAGAACAAACATATCTGCCAAAACTAAATCTCACAAAAATTCCTAATTGATCTCATAAAGTACACATGGTTTCAGTTCTCAATTATATTTATTTCATTTAGACTTTTATTACAGCCTGCCAGCTCCACTTACTTTTCCTGAAAACTCTTCCAATCAGAAAAGCCAAACTCTTCCAATCAGAAAAGCCAAACTTTTCCACCATTTATACTTTTCTCCATCTTTTTTCCAAAAGCATCCAAGAACATCCAATTTCCATTTTGAACTTTGTCAAACTCCCTGCCTTGGAAGTTAATTTCTTCCAATGTTTTACATGCTGTTCAGAGGTAAAAGTAAAAGAAGACTAGATCTAATTTCGTACAATATTCATTAGAATGAAATTTTGGTGCAATGAAATGATTTACATTCCTTGCAAAAGTTTATTGCTATGAGATAGAAATCAATTATTAAGTTAATATTAATTAGAAATGATTGAACATAATCAGAAATTATATTACAAATACTAGACAAGAAGTTTTAGGAATTAGAAATGCACTCTTAGTAACCCAATACATTTTAATGTGTCTCCTTTCTAACCCAGTATATGCTGAATAACTTTGGTCCTCTGCGTCTAATCTGTATAGCAAGTTTTAAAAATTGTACAAGTTGTACTTGGGATTGAGTATTGGCCCTCTCAATGATCAGTGTGACTGATCATGCCTTCACAACCCGAAACCTTGTTCTCTACTCAAATCTCAGCACTATAACTTGCATGTAGCAGTTAATAAGAAAATGGTCATTCTTGCACAACTTCTCAGAGGAAGGTTAGTAGTGTCCATACCAGTAAATGTTTTAAAATAGAATGCCACGGTTAGATAATATTGGTGGAGAAATTCCTCACTCCACACAGCCCTCAACAGTATGGACGGCTTTTGTAAATTTTGTCTTCCCTGTCAATATGATGGAAATTTCCTGAAAATGGATGCTGCAGAACCCATTGAGGAAGCAGCATACCACAAAGAAATCCTTAAGGATTCATATATGCTTAAAAGAATATTAATTAATGGTAACAGCTTGCATCCACAAGCTGGTTATATAAAAGCAAATTTGAGAAAGAACTTCATTCCCAGACCATCTTGATGCATTTTCGTGTTGATTTTAATCAGTTTACACAAATCAACAGATCAAAGATTTCAAGGATTCAAGAGAACTGCTAGTCAGAGCAATGCACAATATATAATAAAACGGATTTTGTGTTAAAAACAGTGGAAAATTTATATCTGACACAATTCAGATAGTTGTGGTTGGAGGCCAAAAAAAAAAAAAAAAAAAAAAAAAACCTGCAAAAAATTAAAAAAAGAGCTATTGGTATATCATTCTGACAGCTATTTCTATGTGGAAGGGCCACCTGTTAGAAGACATCAACCTCTTCTTCATAGGTGGTCTAATGAAGAAAGGAGTGTCTGGTCAGTGTGGCATATGTGAAGGTCAGTAGCAAGAATCATCAGCAGCAGCAGCTGGTGATTTCTGCTAGTAGAACCAAAATCAAAATTTTTTTTTTTCATTGAAACATTGCTTTTCCACAACATTTAAATCAGTAATAAAAATGCAAATTTTTATAAAAATATACAATACAATAAAAATACAAAATCAGTAATTAAGATACAAATCAGTAATAAAAAATAAATATAAATATATAATAAATACAAAACGGTATTTACTGGGTTTTTTTTTTTTTTTTTTTTTTTGTGTGTGTTATGGCAGAGCCATGGCTCAGTGATACTTTTTAACCAGCTGCCACTGGTGAGAATGTCAGAAACAATTTGTTCTGTTCCTTCAGGAATTGAGAAAAGTTCCACCAAGTCAGATCATTATATATCAGCCAAAGGTTTCAGTGCAGGCTGTTTATGGTATATATTCCACCAAGATCTGCATCTGTGGTCTTATACGATGCGCATTGTGCATTGGTTGAACCCTGCTCACTTTGAGAAATGACACAAATTGCTGGCAGTGATTTCTGCATAAGCAAAAGGGTTGCAGATTTCATTGACAATGTCATCATGACTGATAAGATACACTCAGTCTTCAAGGTGACATTAATTAGTGAACTGCAGGTTTCGGATGCAGACAATCTCAGAGAATTGCATTAAAGAGGGCTACATCCTCTGGGAGTGACTGTCTGGTATGCTGTTGCAGCTAATTCATCATTAAGCCATTTTTTTTTTTTTTTTTTTTTTTGAAAAGGAGGATAATCAGACTAAAACTTTCAACTTGGAACATTACCACCATATGTTGGAGCAATTTTTCCTTCCATAAGTACAACCAAGCAGCATCGTGTTGCCAACGTGGGTAGCACAATTGGTATAATCACTGTCTTCCCCACAATGGGTGGAAAAGGCCTCGGTTTGAATCCTGCTAATGATTCCAGGAATTTTCATGAGTCTTTCAAATTATTTCCTGAGTTGTTCGGTCTCAGGGAAGGGTAGCACAGGTTTTTTCTCTAGGAAATCTCATGGTTTTTCATCCAGCAAAGATCAGATCAACCACAGAACAAATGAAACTTACAAACATTATTTACGACAGTGTGACCTAAGCTGCTGATGCACCTAAAACCCTACAACAACCATCATAGTGTTGGAATATGTATGGTTCCAGTAAGGTGATTCCACATTACAAGAAATGTGTGCCAGCAGCATGGAGAAAGATACCTTATGGTTTGGTCCTGTTCTCTGGTCAACCCACTCTCCAGATCTATACTTGCCAGACTACTATCTGTGGCAGTTTCTGAAGAGCATTATTTTTTTTATTTATTTATTTATTTTTTTATGTAAACCCCAAACACGAGAGGTATTAGAACCTATAGTACTTAGTACCGTGCTTGGGTTGGAGGTTGAGAAGACGAAAGAAGATATTTGTTGACATTGGACTTGAACTTCTGTAGACTGTAATTTTCAGGAAATTTACAAGAAACACCCTCGATATGCCAGTGAATTGATGACAATCAATGAATCCATCAGTGATGATAGTCAAGACGTGTGTCGACTGCTTCCACATCAGAAATGGCATATCTTGTCGGTTGCTCACAGCCCACTGTGGTTAAAGTGTACAAAGAATAGTGTAAAATGGGACAAACTACCTCTCACTGACAGCACTATCAAAGATTATGCAAAGTAGATGTTTGTGGTGAGCAAAGGGTACAGCACTTTGTACAGGCTGAACAGCAGGTTATTGTGAGACAGTTGACATTGCAATACAATATAAAGAATAAAAAAACAATATCCCAAATGACAATGCACCATACACTCAGAAGTATGGGGTTCCAAAGCAACCAACCGAAGAGACACCCTCTCCTCACTGCTGATCATCGTAGATAGTGAATGTTAACAGGGGAGATTGCTTCTACAGGGATGGGATACACTTAAATAGAAAGGGTGCAAGAATATTTGCTGATGCTATTTAGGCAGTGTTAGGTGGGTCAGAAAACTACTAGCTTTCGGGGATTTAGAGACTAAAAGATTAACAGTAGCCGCAGGCAGAGATGAAAATGATTCTTGCACTGCTTCTGTTAGAATGAGCACCAGCCTAGAAAGCAAGGTGTTGGGGATTTCAGGAATTGGTGGGAGTCATCATGGAAAAAGTAAATATATGGGCTATATTAAGATAACTACGAGTAAGAACAAGTGCATGTATACTTGCATGTACACCAATGCTAGGATTAAAGTAAATAAATTTGAAGTGCTGGTCAAGACATCAAAGGTGGATATTGTTGGGATATCAGAGACATGGTTACACACATATAAGCAGTGCAGAATTGGAATATGGGTAGTACAATGTGTACAGAAAGGATAGACAGGACAGGAAGGGAGGAGGGATTATGCTGTTAGTTAAGAAACCCATAAAATCTAAGGAAGTGCATCTAGTGACACGGGCACCTCCGTAACCAGGTGGGCAGGAGCAGCAGTGCGTAGCACACACTTCTTGATTAAACTGGGGTTCGAGCCCGTGAGCCACCAAATACGGAGGATGCAAAAAGGTCAGGGAATGACCACCGCATATCCCCGGAGCAATATGGCCTCAGTTGTTAATGCTCCTAAAAACCAAATAACAAACAAACATCTAGTGACAAAGATGGACAGTGCAATGTTGAGTCAGTTTGATGTGATGTAAGCACTGGGAAAGCAAAAATGAAAGTAGAAGTTTGTGTTATAGGCCTAGTGACTCTGATCAGTACAACTAACAATTGTACAGAGAAATAGAGTGAGTGAGTAAATCAAAATGTCTTATAATGGGGATTTTTTAACTTCCCAAATATTAACTGAAACTTGTGGATTGGTCAACTGCATGCTAGCAAGACTTTTGTGGATTTATTGGATGATTATTTTCTACAGCAGCATGTTAGAGAGGTAACCAAGGGAGTAATACCCTTGATCTGATTATCTGCAGTGATTATTCGAATTTTCAGATAAAGGTACCATTAGGTGGCAGTGATTACAGTGTATTGATGTGGGATTGACTTAAAGACATAACTACCATCAGGGGTAAAGGGAAGAGATTTTGCTTTCGTAAAGGTAACTACAGTGGTCTCAGACAGTTTTTCAGTTCTATACATTAGGCCCAGCTGATGATGTTACTAACAGAAAATTCTAAATGGGAAGCATTCAAGGAATTAATCTTGAAAGCTACTAGGCTTTCACACCAACTAAGAAATATGTTCAAGATTTTGGCCTAAATGGAAGTCAGATGAACTAATGAGCCTCATGGCACAGAAGAAAAATGCATGGAATGCATATAAATTATCAGGAGACACAGAAGCCCTATGGTAGATATAAGCTAGTCTGTAATCAAATCACAAAGGAGGTTAGGCAAGTGAAGGCAGATTATGAGAAATCTTTGGCAAAGGATGCAAAGAAAAACAGCAAAGACTTCTTTACTTATATAAACTCTAGAAGGAAGGGGACAAATCAGGTTGGTCCACTTGATATCTATGGTTCGAGTGTTGATGATTCTGCTCGGGTAGCTAACAAACTTAATGAGTATTTTGCATCTACATTTACACATGAGGAGTTATTCAGGGAGGGGAATACCAGAGGTGTATTAAACTATGGTAGTGAGTAAAATGATTTTTTAATAACTGAGAGCAAAGTGGAGGAAAAATTGTTAAAGTTAAACATAAGAAAGGCACCTGGAGCGGATGGGATCTATCCAGTTATATTAAAGGTGGCAGCAAAGGAAGTAAGCAAACCCTTAGCCATAATTATGAGAGCTTCCTTGGACTCAAGGGAAGTACCCATGGACTGGAGACGTGCAAGATGTGCAAATGATGTGACCTCAATTCACGAAGGAGGATCAAAGGGTGACAAGTAATTACAGACCTGTTAGTTTTATTTCTGTTCCAGAGAAATTAATGGACCACTGGTTAAAGAAGAACTGCACGATCATCTAGACAACACTTCGGTTATAGTTCAGAGAAAGCATGGGTTAGTTAAGTGGAAGTCTTGTCTGACCAATTTGATTTGGAGCAGTATGGCATTAAGGGCAAGTTGCTACAATGGATAAAAGGATGGTTGAGTGGTAGAAGACAGAGAGTGGTAATCAATGGATACTGCTCTATGTGGACTAATTTTATTAGTGGAATCCTTCAGGGTTGGGCCCATTGTTGTTTTGTACATTTATCAATGATATTGAAGAAGGTATATTAAGCTTAATGTCCAAGTCTACAGATGACACAAAGGTTAGCAGTGTTGTTAATGACAATATGCTACTGCAACAGGATCTATAAAATTTGGGCAGATGGGCTGAAAAGTTGCAACTGAAGTTTAACATAGACAAATGCAAAGTGCTGCATATGGGTAGAAGTAACCCCAGAGAAACGTACCAACTATGTGATACTATACTCAGGGTGGTAGAGAATGAAAAACACCTGGAGGTAATTTTGCACTCAGATATGACGTTTTCTAAGCAATGCAGACAGGCTGCCAGGGCAGGTCATCGGGTGTTGTCAATGATATACAGGAATTTTGTTCGCAGGAAAAAGGAGGTGATTGTCCCTCTGTATAAGGCAATGGTCAGGCCACACCTTGAGTACTGCATGCAACTCTGGAGGCCTCATTTTAGGAAGGATGTAGATTTGCTTGAGCATGTACAGAGAAGGGTAACAAGATTGGTGAGGGAAACGAAGTTGTCCTCTTACCAAGAAAGGCTCAAGTTCTGCAAATTGCAGTGTCTGGAGACTAGGCACCTGTGAGGTGATCTGATTAAGGTGTATAAGTCCTTGAATGGTTTGAGCAGGCTCAATGCTAATGGGATTCTTCCCTTGCTCAAATTACAAACCTGAGGGGGCATAAATTCAAATTGAGGAATGACAGTTGTAGAATAGATGTGCAGAAATTTGCTTTTAGCCAGTGGGTAGTTGACAGCTGGGACAAACTTCCATCGTTGTGGATAAATAAATTCCTTAAATAAATTCAAGGAATAACTGGACAAACGTTTAGAGAAAATGGATGTGAAATGGGATTTTTTTTGGCTGATGCTGTATAAGCTTGCTTTCTTGCATCATATGCTTCTGCTAATGCTATGGTGTCAACAACAATCTTTTTTTGGCTGATGCTGTATAAGCTTGCTTTCTTGCATCATATGCTTCTGCTAATGCTAATGCTATGGTGTCAACAACAATCTGGTTGTACACTGGAGGACTGGAAACACATCTGCTGATCAGATGAGTCCAAATACCTGGTGCAACAAACTAAGGGAGACCTTCAACATTTGGTGCAAGCAACATGAGTCCATGGACCCATCATGCGCGTTGTTCACTATCCAGGCAAGTGGCAGAGGTTGATTAATATGGGACAAGTTTTTCTATCAAGTACTTGGACCCCTAGTGTGTAAGGGCCAACGTTTCACTGGTGATGTCTACCGGCAGCTCATAGGAGACCATATACGCTCTGCCATGTTGCATTTTTTCCCTGACGGAAATGGGATCTTCCAAGACGATAATGTGCCATGTCATTAGGCCTGCACTGTGCACAAGTGGTTGGAGGGAACACAGTGAAGGTATCACCCATGTTGATGACCTCCAAATTCACCTGACCTCAATCCAATTGAACACCTGTGGGATGTTTTGGAATGGGAAGTGTGGCATGTGAACATGCAATTGTCACCTATTCTGATACTGTAGAAAGCCTTGCAGTCAGCATGGCTGCAGATCCCTATGAACGTTTTCAGATATCTAGTGGAGTTGCCTTGGCGAATAGTGGGTATTATCCATGTGAACGGTGGCCCAACATGGTATTAGGCAGCGATCATAATTCAGTGATCACTGAACGTAGGTGTATGAACTTTAACTAAATTCCCTTTCAAATAAAAAATAGTCAACGTGGTAATGAAACTATGAAAACATATGAAAATTAATGATTTTAATTTTATTCATTTACAGATATTTATGCAGATAGTTCCTGTATATATTCTTTTGAGCCAAGCCCATATATTAAGCATCTATAACTGGTGAGGAATAAAATATATGTATATGGCACCTCATACCATTAACTGTAAATAGTATCCTGACAGCATGTAGCTGTCTGGCACCTTTAGTGGAATAATAATAACAACAACAACAACAGTAAATAACACTGAAACATCCAACTTTAATAGCAGAACTGATTTAAAGAAAATATTTGCCTGAAATAATGAATATATGATGCATTAACCACCAGGAACTACTTACATTTAGTCATTTTGCAATAATCCTGATTATAAGTTGTATAAAAATATTTTGTTCTCATAGGTAGTAAAGGAGCTGGAACAACTGTATCATCCTGAAAATGTTGAAAATATCACAGAAAATTACTTTAAAGATTAACTAGGCAGTGTTAGGTGGCTACTAAATAATGACCAGAGCTAAAGCAATTAAGGCTATGAGGTGTGTAAGTATGTTGTGGTGTCTGTAATGTATTCTTTGATCAAATTGCCTGTGTGCTGAACAAAAAACTTGGATTTCTGTGACATAAAACCATGCATCTCTCAATTTGAGCCAGACTAATTTGACAGTGTTGTGAAAGTCTGCTAAAATCCCTCCTATGAAAGGTTTTAAACCTTTCATAAGAGGAAAGGTTTAAATTTTTTAAATCTTTACCATGTGGAAAAGATCAGGATTCAAAAGGCCAAGATGTGAAAGGGCAGTGATTGCTATCACTGTGTCAAACAGAGCAGAGAACAAGTTGAAAGGACAAAATACACTGGATTAATTAGAGGAATTTTATTAATTATAAAATGTAAAATTTTTAAATGTGCATATCAAAACCACAATTTTTTTCAAAACTTCATACTTTAAACAAGCATAACATTTTCAGATATGCAAAACTTGGAAATCAATTTTTACAGTGATGCCAAGCAGTGATCCTCTCAGTGTGCTATTTGCAAAAGGTACCCACAGTTTACACACCAAGATAGCTTTGCATTAGGAATCCCCTTCCCATCATGACTTCATGGGTATATGCATGGTTTTACCACTACTGCTACCATATAGCAAGGCATCTTTCAGCATGACAACACCCCCGTGCCATGGGCTGCAAAAGTATTCGGCCAGTTTAATGAGTGTCCTGGTGAGCTGGTCTGTCCTCCTATGGCCACTAAACTTTCCCAATCTCAGTCTAATTGAACACTCTGGATGTGCAACTGACCATTTGGCACATGGGTCAAGTACCACCAACTAAATCTTTATTGCAGACTGGTCAGCATGGTTTACCAGACCAGACTCTCCTGTGGACATCCTCTTGTGCATTGCAGAATCTGTGCCATGATGTATCCAGGATGAGCTGGGTGCTAATGGTTGTGCTGAACACCTGTCTAATAACTTGCACAACCAGGTATTTGGTTGGTGTTCCTAATACATAGATGCAAAGGTAAATAAACTGTGTAAATAATCTATATTATAATAACAAATAGTATACGAGGTGCTACCCAAAAGTTCCTGAAATTTGAATGTTGTGCAGGAACTACGTCTAGTATGAACTTGTGCGCTAGGAAACACTGCATGCATCCTTCGTGAATCAGTGTGCCATGTGGCGTCAGGCTGGATAGAGTCACCAAATATTTATGCACAGTTCTTTGGCGGTGTGTTTTGTGTAGTTTGTGATTGTTGCAATGGCTCATGTGAGAGAGCAATGTGCTTGCATCAAGTTGTTTCCTTTGTAACAATACAGCAGAAACCCACAAGAAGTTGAAACAAGCTTTTGGTGACAATGCTTTAGGCCAAACGCAGACCTACTATTGGTTTAACCGTTTTAAAAATGGTCAAATGTCAGTTGATGACGGAAAATGTAGCAAAATTTTGGGCGGCGATCCATGAAGACCACAGGTGGACCATCCATGACATCTGTTGCATTATAGGACTATTGTATGGCAGGTGTCAGCAGATTTTGTCAGATGAGTTGAACATGAGAAGGATTGCAGCAAAGTTCGTGCCATGGTTACTGAGTGAAGACCAAAAGCAGCATCACGTGGAAGTTAGCAGAGATTTTCAAGAATGGTCCGGGAGTGATCAAAACTTCCTTTCTACGGTCGTCACTGGTGACGAGAGCTGGGTATATGGGTGTGACACAGAAACCAAGCAACAATCATCCCAGTGGAAGAGCCCATCTTTGCCCAGACCAAGGATAGCTCGACAAGTGAGGAGCAATGTGAATTCCATGCTGATCTGTTTTTTTTGGACATTGAAGGGATTATCCATAAGGAATTCATCCCTCCTGGCCAGACCGTCAACGCAAAGTTCTACTGCGAAGTCCTGAGGCGGTTAAGGGAAGCCATCAAGAGGAAATATCCAGAGAAGTGGTGCAGTTTTTGGCATCCAACAACACGACAATCGTCCCCCACCCCCTATTCACCAGACTTAGCCCCCTGAAACTTCTTTCCAAGAATGAAAATCAAGCTCAAGAGGCAAAAATTTGACAGTGTAGAGGATATCGAAACTGAATTGCACGGGGTGCTGAACACTATGATGAAGGAGGACTTTCAGGACACATTCAAATCATGGGAGAAGCACTGGGATCAATGTTTATGCTCTCAAGGGGACTTTGAAGGTGATGGTGGTGAATAAGACTCAGGGTGAGTTCAATTATTTTATAAATACATTTCTGGAACTTTTCTGTAGCACCTCGTATATGTTGCATAATATGCATGAGAAATGATTCCTTGGCTAAAAAACAAAATGTTCTGAACAGTTTTTTGATGTGATACATATTTAACAAAATATTTGCAATTAAATTTTGATGACATCACATCGAACTATGATGATGTTCATTATGTAATAGGTATCCAGATATAACAAAAAAAAAAAACTAAAGTATTCAAAGAAATGTGTTCACAAACAGCAAGTGAAAGTAAAATGTAAAATGCAAACAAAAAGCAAGCCTCCTGTATGGCTTTTGCTGATGACCTTGTCCTGATAGTCTATGCTGAGACTAGGGCACAACTGGAATCCAGATTCAACCTGCAATCAGAAAACTACAGGACTGGGCTGGCCTACATGGACTCTCCATTTCCGGAGAAAAGACCAAGTCAATCTGTTGAAGGGAACCTTGCAGATTTCAAGACCTCCAATGATCAAGATTGCAAACAGACCAATCAGGCTCCACTCTGAGATTAAATACCTCAGAATCTTGATAGACTGAAAGCTAACATTTCTTCCACACTTGTAGTACCTAGCCTCTAAGATAAGGAAATACACAGCCATGACTGGATGCATCAGCCGAGCGGACTGGGGGCTTAAACGTAGGGCACTCGCTCTCTCTCTCTCTCTCTCTCTCTCTCTCTTTCTCTCTCTCTCTCTCTCTCTCTCTCTTTTTCTCATCTACAGAGTTATCTTCCTTCCCATAATTTGCTACGGTGCAGCTGTGTGATGTCACAGAGTCATACTTGACAGAAATCACAAAAAACTATTCTATCCAACATTCTATGCACTTAACCACAAGAGCTTGCTGCACTGTAAGCACCTCCCCTGCTCTCCAGGTCCTGGCTGACTTTATGCCCCTCCACTTTTAAATCATCAAGAGCATATTGTACCTTATCTTCAAATAGGCCTCTGGAGTTGGAAATATTCATGTTCACTGTAACTGTACAATCATACACCAACCGTTATTAAATAAATTAGAGTTGTTTTGTATTAAGATAATAATGACAAAAATGAAATAAAATAAATAGAATGACTAATATAATTACACTGGATAAAACTGATAAAAAAGGATACCTGTCTGTACAATAAAAATATAAAACTTAAAATGCAATACAATAAAATAAAACAATGTAGATAAAACACCAGATAATTTTTTTTTTTGGCTGATGCTGTATAAGCTCATACACTTGCTTTCTTGCATCACATGCCACTACTACTAATCCTCTTACAAACAAGGTAATCCTCTAGTGCAGGGGTGGCCAACGAGTCGATCGCGGATTTAATTTCGGTCGATCACAATAAATTTGAAATATACAGTCGTCCCTCGATTTGTGCCCCTTGTGCAATATTTTTGAGATGGTAGATCGGGGCACATTTTGAAGGAAAAAAGTAGATTGCATCACAAATTAAGTAGGCCACTCCTGCTCTAGTGAGTACATTATGCTCTTTGAGATAGGAATTGCATTGACTGTTTTGAAATGAGTGGGGTAAATACCAGTCTTCATGGAAAGATTGAATATATGCAATATTATATATTTAAGTTGTGGAAAGCATTTCTTCCACAAGATAAGTGGAACATTATCTGGGCCAGCTGAAAAATCTTTTGTAAGTTTCCGATGCGCTAGTGTGATATCGGCTGTGCCCACCAAGAGATTATTAAGTGTACCATCCTTAATGACTTGAAATTGATAAGTTGAAGCAGCAGTAGCTGTAGTTTTCTCGGAAAATGAGGAGAAAATGGTCGCAAAAAGATCTGCTTTAGTTTTGTCACAGGTTTTGTAGGCTTGCCATCGGAATCAATGATCCTGGTTCCTGTTGAGCAGTTATTAGAATTTTTAAGCATGTTCCAGAATGGCTTGAGGTCTCCATTCACCACGAAACTGTGTTGAACTGATTGAATATAATGAGCATACTGATTTCTGATCATCCTTTTAATGTTGCTTCTATGTTCCTTGAACAGCAATATATATGCTTCATCATGTGTCGCCCTGAAGTGTTTTCTGCAATGCTCTTTGGCTCGGGGCGCCTCCGTAGCCAGGTGGGCAGGAGCAGCAGTGCGTAGCACACACTTCTTGATTAGACCGGGGTTCGAGCCCGTGCCCGCCAAATACGGAGGATGCGGAAAGGTCAGGGAATGACCACTGCATATCCCCAGAGCAATATGGCCTTAGTTGCTAATGCTCCTAAAAACCAAATAACAAATACAAATACAAATACTTTGGCTCGGATAATCGGAATTATGTCTGTCATGAAGCAATGAGGGAATTTGTTCCTGTAGTTTTTACTGAGGGGTGCGAAGTTTTGAATGATAGAGATTATGCTAATAAGATGATCGGTGACTGCATCAAGATCATTAATCTGTGGGAAGGAGAACCAATCAATGCAATCAAGTTCACGTCCTAATAATTGCCAGTCAGCTCTCCTAAAGTTTAACTTGGCTGGGCCAAGAGTAGTGTATCTACTTTTCTATAATATATTTATTTGACAGCTTAAAGCCTTGTGATCAGACGGCAGAAATGAGACTGCTTCTAAAATAAGGATCTTCTTGGGTGCAAAAATGAGATCCAGCAATGCCTTGCCTCTAGTACAGGTATTGTTACACTGCTTGAGGCCCAGTCCAGACATGATGTCATATAGTGGACTAGTTGTAGCGGATGACTCATCAATGCCTAATGGAGAATGTTAAATATTGAAGTCTACAAAGAAGTAAACCTCATCCGACTGGTGAAAAAACGTTTCAAACTCACAAAGCCCTTGCGACAGCCTCTCCATAACAAGAAGATCAACCAGGGGAGGAAGGTAGATAGCTGCAATGAGAACAGTTTTGTTATGAATCTTCAGCTGACAAAAGATTCCTTTCATATTGTGGAAAATCCTGTTCATTGAGAGTAAATTCGCATGTAGTACTGGGATCCATTGCTTAAATAAATAAATACATATGTCCAGTAAAAAATTTTAATACACATTACGTGCCCAACCGTATCCTTTAAATTTTGTCTCTAATGTCTCCATTCTGTTAGTATTAAAATTAAATTAAATTTTCTGTTTATACTCCGGCACGACAACCAAGTCAGTAGAGTTTACAATAAATCGTCAATACAAATATTTATCGTATTTAGTAGTCACGGGCTTGAATCCCGGTCCACTCAAGGAACGCGTGCTAAGCACTCTCGCTTCTAACCGCTCGGCTACGTCAGGCCTGCTTTGCTGATGAAGAGACCCATTTAGCCTCGAAAGCTACAAACCATTTATAATTAAATGTGTATTAATTTTTTTTTACTGGACATACGTATTTATTTAAGTCCTGTGGATTGTTACTGCAAATTGAGATAATGATCGCGAATGACTGTGCAAAATTAATGAAGAACAAAAAATCTCCAGGCCCTAGAAACATAGCGATGGAACTAATTAAATATGGACCACCAAGTCTTTTCGATCTGATGGCACAGCTGATTAACAGATGTATACAGCTAAGGAAAACCCCAAAGGAATGGAAATTAAGTCATAGTTCATCCATATATAAATAAGGAAATAAGCTGGATCCGGGGAACTATAGAAGCTTAAGTGTTAATTGCACTATGTCCAGACCAGTGCTTTTTTTGTAAAAAAATAGGTTCCGGTACTCATTCTTTGCTATCAGGAAAAATTGAAAATTAAAAGGATATGAAAAGTACTCTAAAATTTTTTCCCCTGATATCCTTACTTTAGTAGTAATGTTTTTAGAATAAGAACAACAAATTAAGTATATTAATACAGTTTATTAAGTATAAATTTATTATTCAAGTACTGTATATAAAAAAATAACTAAAATGTGAGTAAAATAAGTAAAAAATAATAACATAATTAAAAATAATTTCATAATAAAGTTTTTGTAGAATATTCCAAATTTTTATCAAGTTCTCAACCGACTCCCTATGCTGACTTCTTTTTTTCCTCTTTGTGTGTTGGTTGCTGAATGACGTTTCCGTAGCAGCCACGAATTGACATATTTTGTTGGATCGAAGTGGGTCAGCGGTGGGCCCACAGTTTGAAGAAATAGTAGTGAAGAAACTGTTTCTGTCATCAAAGAAGAGCTGGTTGGGCTGGCGACCAGATTCATTTGTGAAAATCCTCGTTCATATTCACTCGATGAAATTGGTATCGTACTCAGAGCTTTCATCAAATACTTCAATTATTCCGAAACCTTTTTATCAATTAGGTATCCACCAGAGGCATAGCTACCATGTAGGCAGGCAAGGCAATTGCCTCCGGGCCCGGCGTCTTTGGCTGTCTCCTGTTTTCGAAATTTTCATTAATTAAGTAGGGGCCCAAACATGTTCTTTGCCTCCGGGCCCAAAAAAGGGTAGCTACACTAGTGGTATCCACGAATTTCATCTCTTTCATTTGACTGTAACCTAATTGACCATTTTCTAATTTCATTTTCACCAGATGCCAACAATTCATGTATAGAAGGATTAATACCTTCGTTGTCCTCGTTTTGCTTCTCCCGTGATCGGTATTGTCACTAGTTCTTAAATTTGAATTTTTTTTTCTTTTTATTTTTTTTTTAAACTATCCAAAATGTCAGTGTCATTCGGATATTCAGGTTCTGTGACCATGTAAACAGTGATAGGGAAAATTTAAGGAAAATGTGGATAATGCACTTCCGCAAAACTACAGATGATTATTTGTAGGGGTAAAAGAAAATCACGTTTCTAATTCTCGAATGGGGCACTTACAGTTGATTCGCAGGGGTGTCCAACCTACAGCCCGCGAGGAAAGTGAACTAAAATAGCATTTTAAAATTTGTTAATTATCAAAAAAAATTTCTCATTCAATGTTTTATTCAGTAAATGTAATTGTGTGTACTTAAAAAATTACATTTACTGAAAGGTATTGTACTTAATAAAATTTTCGAATATTCTCAATTTTACTTTTACATTTTTTTTTTTTTTTTTTTTTATGAAAACCCCAAACACGAAAGGTATCAAAACCTATAGTACTTAGTACTGTGCATGGGTTGAAGGAGAAGTAAGGGGGGAGGGGGATGCTGGAAACTTTGCTCTAGAGACTAAACATGAGTTTCACCACTTCAAGCCTCCAATAAGCAAAGTGGTGGTGTTTCACTGGTTGATTAAAGTCATCTACATGCAACAAGATATGGAAAATGAAACAAACTAAAGAACGTTGAAATTTTTTGAATATGGACCCTGCACGGGAAAAGGTTGGACAACACTGCAGTAGAAGGTGGGCCAGAGCCCATTGGGAATGCACCTTGAACTGCTCACTCTTAACTAGTGTGACTTCTCCGTATGTGGGACAGGTGTTTGGATAGGTTTTACCAGGTACCACTAAGTTGTAGAATGGTAATCCCTTTAGTTCTCTTAATTCGCACAGCCACACTATTTGCCTAAATTTCCTAAAGGCTAGAAATGCGTACAGTTCATACTGAGTAAATTCCCCCCTAATCCGTTCACTATGTTAAAATTTTCTTCCCTCAATGGAAACTATTTTAAATGTAACTTCCATGGAGAATTCAAAATATTTTGCTATAAAAGGACTTCGTTAAACAGAGGTCCGACTGAGTAATTTAGAATTATAAAAATGGTTATACAGTTTTATATGGAAAATATCTTAACAATAGACAGTAAAGAAAAGCAAACGTAGTTAAATAATTTTAAACTTATTTGAATAGTAGGTAAACGTGAAAAAAATTTAAGGAATATTACAAATTTCAAAGTACACTGCATCCATATGTCACACGTCACTGTTAATAAAGGTGCCGGTACGCCGTACCGTTGTGTACCATCCCAAAAAAAGCACTGGTCCAGACTATACTCTAAAGTGCTTCAGTTAAAATTACAAGAGGAGGTAAAGGATAAGTGAAGAACAAAGTGGATTTAGGTAAGGTCGCTGTTGTATGGACAATCTGTTTGTTCTACAACAGATGGAAGAGAAAAGAAAAGCAAAGAATAAAAATACCTTTGCCTTCATCGATTTTTAAAAGGCTTATGACTCCATTCCAAGAAAAGAATTATGGAAAGCCCTTTAAAATATGTCAGTTGATACAGAGCTTATGGAACTGATTAGGGAATTGTACGATAAATTAGAGTTGGCAATACTTTATCTAACACAATCTATCCAACAAAGGGGCTGAGACAAGGATGTAGCTATCACCTTTACTGTTTAATGTTTTCTTGGAATGTGCTTTACAAGGATGGAGAAGAAGCTGTTATGGAATGGGAGTACCAATTAATGACAGATATCTTTGGAGTCTAAATTTTGATGGTGATCAAGTTATCATTGCATAAGAAGCTTATGATTTAGAATACATGTTGAGAAAATTGCATCTTCCATATCACCAATGGAGCCTCAATATCAATTTCACAAAGACAGAATACCTAAGCACAGCGGAACATCCTGATGAATTGATAGTTATCACAGTCTATACATCTAAAACCTGTTGACATTTTCAAATATCTTGGATGTAGATTAATTAAGGAAGGATTGGGGAAAGAGGAAGTTTACACAAGAATTCATCAAAGTAGGAAACTTCTTAGTGTCCTAAACTGTATATGGTGGGACAACGATATCTCCCGTAGAACTAAAAAAACATATCGGACAGTCCTTAGTGGAATTGGTACTTTGTTATGAATGTGAGGTGTGGACACTGAAAGAGGGTGACAAAATGAAGCTTAGAGCCCTAGAGATGGATTACCTACGTCGGAGTGCTAGCGTTTCTAGGCTAGAGAGTATAATGACGAGGAAATAAAAAGGTGTACGCACGCAGATAAAGATATTATAGAAAGAACAGAAAATAGGAGGTTGAGATGGTTTGGACATTTGCTGCACATGAATGAAGTGAGATGGCCTCAAATTATATATGGGTGGATACTGCAAGGGAAGAGAAGGTGAGGATGCCCTAGAAAAACATGAGGGAAGGTGCCTTTTCGAAACTGAAATTTTAGCTTTAAATCGCAAATAATTGACCATATCATTTTATTAAATAATCTAATTTTATTAAATATAAACAACTTCAAAAAACCCCAGGGGCTCACATCTCGTGAGTATGGCTTGAAAAACCCAAGTTCCTAAGCTGGATATCATCATTCTTCTCTTTCTTGCTTTCTTCGTGATTCCCTTCTTTTTCTGACTCTCTCTCTCAGTGTAATGTGAGAATTTTTTTTTTTTTTTGGTTGGTGCAGCATAAGCCTCAGGCTTCCTTGCACCATATGACTAATAATATAGGAACAACAACTGGTTGATTAGAGGGTTCGGTTCGAAAAATCAGAGATAGTCAAAAAAGGAAGACAGTGGAGCGAGTGGTGCAAACCCCCATATGGCTACCACAAGAGAAGGGCAAGACCATCCAGCCTGACCAACTGGAAGTGCTTCTTGCTGAACAGCGCAAGTGACCACCCAGGAAGGGAGAAAATGCCAATGAATTGGAGCATCGAAATGAATACATACACGATGCAAACATACTATGAAAAAACGAAGCAGGAGACCGATATGACAACTTACAGGGCGCGACTACATACCAAGTGGTTGGAACGATTCCCCGATATTCAGGTCACCAAACAGCGAATAGCGGACCAGAAGACTATCGTCACGAAGAACCTGATGGCTCCTGCAATCTTTAAAAAAAATCAAGCAGGACGTGAGCGATCAACTACAAAGGATAAAGAATATGGAACCAGACGAGGAAGAACATACGAGCACCGAACCAGAGGCGGAAGAGCAAGAAGAAATACAACCCACAGCAGCCGAAGTGGAAACAGACGAGGTCATGATATCCAGAATAAATAGAGGATGAGTGAAAGGCCCTAATAGAATTCGAAGGAATGAACAACACAACGACTCACGTGATACCATAGTAGAGGCCGAATAGAACCCTGTGGACAGTCACAGACCACCTGAATCGACACATAATACTGCATTACCTCGACAGCAATGGTGCAACACTGGAGGCCATCCACATAGCCGTGTATTGTGCTGCAGTAGCAGCCACGAGGATTAATGGAAGAGAAGCGAGAGACCAGCAGCAGAAGAACCGAAAACAGAAGGAACCACCAGCTTGGGAAAGAAGACTTCAGCAGAAGATATAAGAATAAAGATGGGCCAATTGACCAAGTACCAATGGGGCAATAGGAGTAAGAAATTAATTGGAAAAGTGTAGAGCATCCTCAAGAGAGACAGCATCCACAGCAAACATGAGACAAAAAAAATCAGAGAATACGACAGTACTTCGACACATTGAAGCAGAACGTCCTTGCACTCAGCAAGAGAATACGCCGATACAAGGAGAGCTCGCAGAGAAAAATAAACAACAGGATCTTTGATGATGGCCAAAGAGGCTTCTACAGGAATCTCGGAGAAGACGGGAAAGAAGGGAATGGATCACCCGGGAAGAAGAGGATTTAAGGATTTCTGAGGAAACATATGGAGTTCGGAAATAAGACATAACAGCCAAGCGCCCTTCATAGAACTAGAACATATTGTTCAAGGTTTAGGCCTAAATGGATGTCGGATGAACTGATGAGACATATGGCAGAGAAGAAACATGCATGGGATACATACAAATTAACACATGACACAGAAGCCTATGATAGATACAAGTTGATCCGTAACCAAGTTACAAAGGAGGTTAGGCAGGCGAAATCAGATTACGAGAAATCTTTGGCAAGGGATGCAAAGAAAAACAGCAAAGAGTTCTTTACTTATGTAAACTCTAGAAGGAAGGTGATGAATCAGATTGGTCCACTTGATATCGATGGTCAACTGTTGATGATCCTGCTCAGGTAGCTAACAAACTAAATGAATATTTTGCATAGACATTCACACATGAGGAGTTATTTAGCGAGGGGAAAGCCAGAGGTGTATTCAACTCTAGCAGTAAGCTAGAGAATCTTGTAATAACTGAGAGTAAAGTGGAGGAGAAATTGCTGAAGATAAACACAAGAAAGGCACCCAGGGTGGATGGGATCTATCCAGTTATATTAAAGGAGGCAGCAGAGGAAGTAAGCAAACCCTTAGCCATAATTATGAGAGCTTCCTTGGACTCAGGGGAGGTACCCACAGACTGGAGATGTGCAAATGTGACCCCAATTCACAAAGGAGGATCAAAGGCTGTTACAAGTAATTATAGACCTGTGAGTTTAACTTCTGTTCCAGGAAAATTAATGGAAGCACTAGTTAAAGAAGCACTGCAGGATCATTTAGACAAGACTTCAGTTATAGCTCGGACACAGCATGGTTTTGTTAAGGGAAGGTCTTGCCTGACGAATATGATTGGATACTATGATGCAGTCACAAAGGAACTGGATGCAGGGAATAACTTTGATATTATATACTTGGATCGTAGAAAGGCTTTTGATACTGTTGCACATGGAAGACTGCTGCACAAATTGGAGCAGTGTGACATTGGAGGCAAATTGCTGCTGTGGATAAAGAGGTGGCTGAGGGGGAGAAGGCAGAGAGTGGTAATCAATGGACACTGCTCGTCGTGGACTAATGTTATTAGTGGAGTCCCTCAGGGCTCAGTGTTGGGTCCATTATTGTTTTATGTATTCATAAATAATATTGATGATGGTATATCAAGCTTAATGTCGAAGTTTACAGACGATACAAAGGTAGGCAGGGTTTTCAAGGACACTACTGACACTATGCTGCTGCAACAGGATCTGGAAAGGTTGAGCAAATGGGCTGAGAGGTGGAAAATGAAGTTTAACCTTGACAAATGTAAAGTACTACACATGGGAAACAGCAACCCCAGAGCAACGTATCAACACTGTGGTACTACACTGACAGTGGTAGTGAATGAAAGGGACTTGGGGGTGGTTGCGCAGGGAGATATGAAGTTCTCTGAGCAGTGCAGACGGGCTGCAAGAGTAGCTCATGGTGTATTGTCAATGATATATAGGAATTTTTCTAGCAGGGATAAGGAGGTGATTATTCCCTTGTGTAAGGCAATGGTCAGGCCACACCTAGAGTACTGTATATAGGTCTGGAGGCCTCATTTCAAGAAGGATGTAGAGCTGCTGGAACGAGTACAGAGAAGGGCAACAAGATTAGTGAATGGAACAAAGGGGTGCTCTTACGAAGAAAGGCTTAAGTTTTGCAAATTACAGTGTCTGGAGGCTAGGCACCAGCGAGGTGATCTGATAGAGGTGTATAAAGACTTGAATGGTTTGAGCATGCTCAATGCTGATGGGATTCTTCCTCTCGCTCAGAATAATCACCTGAGAGGGCATAAATTCAAATTGAGGAAAGACAGATGTAGGATAGACGTGCGGAAATTTGCCTTTAGCCAGCGGGTCGTTGGTTGGTGGAACAGACTTCCATCCCTTGTCGTGGAAGTTGATAGCCTAAATAAGTTTAAGGCTCAGCTGGACAGGTATTTGAATGAACATAGGGATGAAGTGGAAGTGGTTTCTTTTTTTTTTTTTTTTTGTCTGATGCTGCATAAGCTTGCTTTCTTGCATCAAATGCCTCTAATAATGCTAATGCTAATGCTAACACAAGAAAACCAAGGACGTACAAGAAATTGAAAGGGTTGAGCAATTCGACTTTACACCAGCCGGTATTTAAATAAACAAATTTGAATCCTGCAACTAAAACACTTTATTTACAATAAAATAAATAAAAATAAAGCTAAGTTAGCCACTATGGCACTAATGGGGGATTCCCTCATTAGTGCCGTAGTGGCTAACTTAGCTATGGAAGAGTTGCAAGTCAGAATTTTTGAGGATTGGAATTTCCCATGAACAAATGGAAAAGATTTGGCGATGACACATTCACCATTGCACAAAAGGGGAGGGAGGATCAGGTACTTGATGTACTTAATAGCTTCTTCCCTTTTATTAAATTTACTTCGGAGGTGGAAGCAGAGGGAACCCTACCATTCCTTGAGGTGTTGGTAATTAGGGATGGTTGTAGGCTCAAGACCAAGGTGTTTAGAAAGCCCATGTGCCAGGGTGGGTCAATATATCCATTATACCTCGGCACAAGCCAGCCAACACAAGGATAGTGTTGTCAAGGCTTTAATAGATAGGGTGTGGTCCCACTGTAGCACCTCCGAGGATAAAGATAACAAAATTATTCGTGTCAAGGCAGACCTCAAGAAATGCAGCTACCCCCAGAGGGTGTTGGACAGATTTATTAGAGGAGCAAAGTCCACCCGTACTGAGCCGTTCGCCTCTGTGAGCACTGCATACACACCCTACTATCTGGGCTTTTCAGACCACATTGCACGAATAATTCGGGGGGGTGCCAGATACGCTTTGTGCAACTCCCGGGACGGAGGTTGCTCACAGTGATATCCGGTGTCAAAGACCCCATAAAGAAATAAGTCAACAGTGGGGTGGTATACGAAATTAAATGCTCGGATTGTGGGGTGTGTTATGTAGGTGAGACGGGGCGATGACCGAAAGACCGTCTGGGGGAGCATATGAATGCAATAAAGTCCACAAATTACAGGAAGTCTGCCCTGGCGGAACACTTCTGGGCGAAGCTACATCAAATTTCTCTGGAGGATGCTGTCATCACGGATCATGCACAGAAGTTCGACCGTAAATGGCTTGAGAGTTTACGTATTGGGGCAGCTAGCAATTCCATTAATAGAGACAGGGGTGTATGCCTAAATTCCCTCTTTGAAACCGTTATTCTTGGGTGAGATGAACGGTTTCAGCTAGCGCGCTCCCGGGCCATTTCCAGTTCCGATGCATAAATGGGAAATTCCAACCATATTCCTGAGGAACCACGCGACGACTGCCGTGGATCTACTATTTAAGGATGTGCCGCACAGCAGAAGCATGCTGTTGAGAAAGGAGACCGCTGTCTCCGAAAGCTACAGTTGTTACGATATTTTTGTGTTTTATTTTACATTTCTTATTTTATTGTAAATTAAACCACAGTTTTAGACTATTATTTTTATTCTATATACTTGTAATTTTATTAATTTTATTGTAAATAAAGTGTTTTAGTTGCAGGATTTAAATTTGTTTATTTAAATAACGGCTGGTGTAAAGTCCAATTGCTCAACATGAAATGTCCCAGCCTTGTAGGCCTATTTGGAGAAATTGAGAGGGAGAGAGATTCGGGAAGAAGAAGTAAAACAGACGATCAAGAACTTTCACAATTGGTGAACTACAGGAATAGATAACGTCCACAACAACTGGTACAAGAAACCCACTTGCACACTTAAGCACCTGGCAGAGCAGTTCACCCGAATGATAAGGCACCCAGAGACAATTCCGAAGTTTCTCACTCAAGGAATCACATATCTGAAGCCTAAAGATGAAGATACAAGAAACACAGCGAAATATAGGCCAATCCTGCCTCCGAACAATGTACAAGTTCCTGACCAGCTGCATAACCAGGAAGATATCAGACCACTTCGACAGCCAGAACATAATGGCCGAACAGCAGAAATGATGCTAGCGGCTGAGCAAAGAATGCAAGAAGCAATTAACCATAGATGCCGCGGTTTTGGAGCAAGCCTACAAGAAGCGCCGCAACATGTACACAGCCTACATCGATTACCGCAAGGCCTTCTCCTCCGTGCCTCATAGCTGGCTAGTAGAGTTGCTGACCATCTACAAAATCAATCCGATAGTGACAAACTTCCTAGGAGAAACAATAGCGAAATGGAGTACCACCATTAAAGTTGCAAACATTACGACCAGCCAATCCCCATCAGGAGAGGAACCTTTCAGGGAGATGCCCTGAGCTCATTGTGGTTCTGTCTAGCACTTCACCCGCTATCTAGAGTGCTCAACAGTAGCAAGTATGGATATAACCTCAAACAAGGAAGGACAAACGTGTACACTCTCACCCACCTGATGTACATGAATGACATCAAGCTCTACGCGGGAATAGAGAAGCAACTTCAGCAACTACTCCAGATCACCGAAGGATTCAGCAATGATATTAGGATGAAATTTGGTCAAGAAAAATGCAAGACCGACGGATTGCTCCAGGAAAAATTAGTCAGCCGAAACAACCTTGGGGATGATGCAGGTTCAGCAAGTACAACGCAAGGAAATTAATGTCTACTGACCGAAAAATACCATCAGAGACTCAAAAGCCTGCTGAAAGCAAGCTGAATGGAGGGAACACAGTTAAAGCCATAAACACCTATGCAGTCCCAGTGCTAACATACTCCTTCGGGGTCATAGACTAGACCAGCACCGAGCTGGAGGATATCATGAGAAAGACAAGGACAATGATGACCAAGAGCCGCCAACACCACCCGAAATCTGCCATGGACAGAATGACAATTGCCCGGGAAGAAGGAGGAAGGGGCCTGATAGACCTCATTGAGCAACAGAAGACAGCTATAGTTAACATGAAGGATTACCTTCAGAAACACACACAGCAGCACTCCACCGGGTCATAAGAAAGATATACATGTGGTATGCCCCACTCAACCTAAGCGAGGAGTCCCCTATGAACAAGGAGGTACAAATGAAGCTAGAAATTTGCGCAGAGAAGACACTCCATGGCAGACACTACAATGATCTCCATCAGGATCACATAGATAAAATTTCTTCCAGTGCATGGCTCACGAGCTGGACGCTCTTCCCCCGAGACTGAAGGATTCATGCTCGCTATCCAAGACCATGTAATCAACACCAGGAACTATAGAAAATACATTGCCAAGGAGCCCGGAGTGTTCGATGACACATATGACGATGCTACCTGACCTCAGAAACGATTCAACTCATCACTACGGGTGCTAGGTGATCACTCCGACTGAGTACACTCATAGACACGACCACGTAGCCAGGATCAGAGGCGGATTAAGGTCAGTTGAGGCCTCGGGCGCAGAAGAAAATATTGGGCCCCTATTTGCGTATATCGCAAGTTTGCACTGCAGGAAAACCTTTATAAGTACAAAGTAGCAAATACGATTCTATTGCTCCGATGAGTGGTAGCGCCGCCGCGCAGGGCCTATGCAGTGTAGTATGTGTATAGCATGCAGCATAGTAATGAAATAATGAAAATAGGCGAATATAAACATACTATCAGGTTTTACCGCTGATTGTAAACTTGTACGTAATTAAAATTGCACATATCAAACCAAACTTGGTGTCATTAAAAAAAAGTGTAAAGTTGGGGTTTTGCAGAGCCCTTCAGAAGTCGGGGCCCAGGGCGCGCGCCCAGTGCGCCCGCCGTTAAATCCGCCTCTGGCCAGGATAATACATCAGAAGCTACAAAGGAAATACCAGGTGGTTGAAGAAAGTGTACCGTACTATAAGTACGAACCCAGGCAGAACTAGAGACCTCAACCCACAAGCTGTATTGGGACCGTGCCATAATAACAGATAGGACAATCCCGCACAACAGACCAGACATAACCTTTGTGGACAAGAAGGAAAAGGCTACCTATCTGATTGATATAGCGGTACCACACTGGCAACCTGCAGAAAACCCATGCGGAAAAAATCAGGAAGTACACGAATCTAAGACAGGAAATAAAAGAGATGTGGCGTATGCAACAAGTAACGATCATCCCGATCATCATGACAACCAAAGGTATGGTACCAAAGAACCTACATAACAGGCTAGCAGCAATAGGTCTCCCAGCGAACACCTACATGAAACTCCAGAAAGTAGCAATCCTGAACACCTGTACGATAGTCAGAGAGTTCCTCGACCAACAGTAACACCAGACATAACAACAACCACCCTGTCTACTTGATAGCAATACCCGTCACAAGGTGGAACCCCCAATCAGGGAAAAATAATATAATAATAACAATGATGACCAAGAGCCGCCAACACCACCCGAAGTCTGCAGTGGAGAGACTTGCAATAGCTTGGAAAGAGGGTGGAAGGGGCTGATAGACCTGATAAAGCAAAAGAAAACAGCGATAGTTAACCTTAAGGATTACTTCAAGAACAACACAGCACCACTCCACCAGGCGATAAGGAAGATAGATAAGTGGTATACCCCACTCAACCTAAGCGTGGAACCCCCTCGCGCCCAGACGGCACAAGAAACGAAGTTAGAAACATAGACAAAGTAGATATCAATGGCAGACACTACAATGACCTTCATCTAGATCACATCGATAACAGTGCTTCCAATTCATGGCTCACAAGAGGGACGCTCATGCTGGCCATCCAAGACCAGGTAATCAACACCAGAAACTATAGAAAATACATAGCAAATGAGCCTGGAATATCAGATGACACATTTCGACGATGCCACCTTACCTCAGAAACGATCCAACAAATCACCACAGGGTGCAAGGTGATCACCCAGACTGAGTACACTCATAGACACAACCACGTAGCCAGGATAATACATCAGAAGCTAGTGAGGAAATACCAGTTGACCAAAGAAAGTGTACCATACTACAAGTACGAACCACAGGCAGTACTAGAGACCCCAACCCACAAGCTATATTGCCACCGTGCCATAATAACGGATAAGACCATCCCGCATTACAGACCGGGCATAACCTTGTGGAAAAGGTGGAAACGGCTACCTACCTGACTGACATAGTGGTGCCGAACACTAGAAATGTCCAGAAAACTCATGAGGAAAAAATTAGGAATTATGCGAACCTGAGACATCAGGTCAAGATGTTGCATATGCAAGAATTATCGAACATACCGATCATCGTGTCAACCACTGGTATTGTGCCAAAAACTCTATATAGTAGCCTTGCAGCAATAGGTCTCCCAGAGAACACCTTCAAGGAACTCCAGAAAGTCGCAATCCTGAACACCTGTAGGACAGTCAGAGATTTCCTCGACCAACAGTAAAACCAGACATTATAACCACCCTGTGTACTTGGTAGCAGTACCCGTCACGGACTGGAATCCCCCAATCAGGGAGAAATAATATAAGAGCAACAATAATAATCCACCATGCTTAACGCTATCCACCATGCTTAACGGCAGAAAGTATGGATATAACCTGAAAGAAGAATGAACCTATACACCTATGAACCTCACCCACCCGATGTACATGGATGTCATCAAGCTCTACGCGGCAACCGAGAAGCAACTCCAGCAACTACTCCGGATCACCGAAGAATTCAGCAAGGACATTGGGATGGAATTTGATCTAGACAAATGCAAGACCCGCGCATTGCACCTAGGGAAAATTAGTTGGCCGAAACTACCAGCTGCTGACTAGTAAACACATGGAATCTATGACAGAAGGAGAAAACTACAAATACCTAGGGTTGATGCAGGCTCAGCAGTTAGAGCACAAGGAAATCATGAAGTGCCTGACCGGAAAATATCATCAGAGACTCAGAAGCCTGCTGAAAGCAAAATTGAACGGAGTGAACACAGTGAAAGCCATAAATACCTATGCAGCTGCAGTACTAACATACTCCTTTGAGGTCATAGATTGGACTAACACCCACCGAGCTAGACGATATCATGCGAAAGACAAGGATAATGATGACCAAGAGCCACCAACACCACCCAAAGTCAGCAGTGGAGAGACTAACAATAGCTCGGAAAGTGGGAAGAAGGGACCTGATAAACCTGATGGAGCAACAGAAAACATAGATAGTTAACCTGAAAGATTACTTCGAGAACAACATAGCACCGCTCCACCAGGCCATCAGGAAGATAGATAAATGGTATACCCCACTCAACCTAAGCGAGGTGCCCACTCCCGCCCGGAAGGCACAAGAAACGAAGCTAGATAGATGTATAAAGAAGACACTCCATGGCAGACACTACAATGACCTCCATCAAGATCACACCGATAACTTTTTCCAGCAGGGATAAGGAGGTGATTATTCCCTTGTATAAGGCAATGGTCAGGCCACACCTAGAGTACTGTATACAGGTCTGGAGGCCTCATTTCAAGAAGGATGTAGAGCTGCTGGAACGAGTACAGAGAAGGGCAACAAGATTAGTGAATGGAACAAAGGGGTGCTCTTACGAAGAAAGGCTTAAGTTTTGCAAATTACAGTGTCTGGAGGCTAGGCACCAGCGAGGTGATCTGATAGAGGTGTATAAAGCCTTGAATGGTTTAAGCATGCTCAATGCTGATGGGATTCTTCCTCTAGCTCAGAAAAATCACCTGAGAGGGCATAAATTCAAATTGAGGAAAGACAGATGTAGGATAGACGTGCGGAAATTTGCCTTTAGCCAGCGGGTGGTTGGTTGGTGGAACAGACTTCCATCCCTTGTGGTGGAGGTTGATAGCCTAAATAAGTTTAAGGCTCAGCTGGACAGGTATTTTGAACGAACAGAGGGGTGAAGTGGAAGTGGGTTTTTTTTTTTTTTTTTTTTTTTCGGCTGATGCTGCATAAGCTTGCTTTCTTGCATCAAATGCCTCTGCTAATGCTAATGCTAATAACATTACTTCCAATTCATGGCTCACAAGCGGGACGCTCTTCCCCGATTTGAAGGATTCATGCTGGCCATCCAAGATCAGGTAATCAACACCAGAAACTATAGAAAATACATCGCAAAGGAGCCCGGAATGTCAGATGACACATTTCGACGATGTCACCTGGCCTCAGAAACGATCCAACACATCACTGCGGGGTGCAAGGTCATCACCCAAACTGAGTACACTCATAGACACGACCAGGTAGCCAAGAAAATACATCATAAGCTAGCGAGGAAATACCAGTTGACCAAAGAAAGTGTACCATACTACAAGTAGGAACCCCACACAGTACTAGAGACCCCAACCCACAAGCTATATTGCGAGCGCGCCAAAATAACGGATAAGACCATCCCGCATTACAGACCGGACATAACCCTTTTGCACAAGGTGGAAAAGGCTTCCTACCTGATTGACATAGCGATGCCCAACACTAGCAATGTTCAGAAAACCCTTTAGCAAAATATTAGGAAGCACATGACCTCAAGACAGGAGGTCAAGGATTTGTGCCATATGCAAGAAGTAACCACCATCCCGATCATCGTGTCGACTAACGGTATGGTGTCAAAGACCCTACTTAGCAGCCTAGCAGCAATAGGTCTACCTGAGAACTGCAGAAAGTCACAATCCTGAACACCAGTAGGATAATCAGAGATTTCCTCGACCAACAGTAACACGAGACATTACAACCACCCTGTGTACTTTGTAGCAGTATCCGTCACGGAGTGGAATCCCCCAATCAGGGAAAAATGATATAAAAGCAATAATAATAATAATAAATTGTCGGTTGGATTTAGGTGTGATATTATAGGAATTTTTTTTTTTTTTTTTTTTTTTGAAGAATAGTTCTTAAAGAAAAGTTCTAATTATTTCTAATTTACCTGTTTTGGAAATGGCTTATTTATCTGGTAATCATACTTTTGATCATAATCTGAACTAGTTACAGACTCTTGAAACTGTGTGCTATATTTTTTTGGTTCATGAAGAGGATCTTCCATTGGTGGCCTGACAGAATAAATTATATTTTGCATAAGTAAAATTAAAAATGTAAACAATATCAATATAATTGTGGCAGTTATAAATGGGACATTTATAATTGCATTTATATATACTGAAAGTAAGAAATAATTCACCTTTTTAAAGAATGGATCAGAATTTGAACATTATTATTTTATACAACTTCGTTTATTATTAATTTCCCCCCTATTGAATTTATCCACAGGGTGGGATTAAGGATGAAATAGGCCCCGACCATATTTAAATTTGAGGCCCCTTTAATATATATAGGGTCTACTATCATTATTATGACCACCTACCTAGTATCCAAATATGCACTTTTGTGGCATGTTCCACAGCCAACCGCCGTGGAAAGAACTTAATAAGTCAGCGGGAGGTTCCTGTGGGTATCTGTGACTATGCAGACTGCAGTGCACCCCGGAGTTCCTGTAGGTTTCTTGATGGAGGATCCATCCGTCTGATGTGTCGATCGAGGTGGTCCAATAGATTTTCAATTAGGTTAAGATCCGAGGAATTCCGTGGCCAAGGGAGTAGCTTGAAGTCTGTGTCGTGCTCCCCAAACCACTCATGGACAATTCTGGCGACATGGCATAGCACATTGTCTTGCTGATGGATACCATCGCCCCCAGGGAACATGGTCAATGTGTACGGGTGTACCGGATCGGCGATGATCGATAGATAACCATTTGCATTCAGGGTGCCCTCCAGACGTATCAGCGGACAAAATCCATGCCATGAAAACCATAATTCGCTGCTGCAAGCATGGCCACACAACGCATACATCCACAGAGAAGGAATCTACCTGTGGCCACTGCTCGGGAAAAGGGCACGAATTTAAAAACTGCCCGAATAAGCTAGCGAACCAAAATGCTCCAACTGCAAAGGCTTAAAATTAGATCATGCACAATCAATCAGAGATCCAAACTGCCCAACATACATCCACACAAAGAGTTTATACCAGGCCAGGATCGATTATGGGGACCACTCTCTAAACGATCATACAACACCGGGATCCTAAAGATACAGCAACTAAATGCACAGCGAGCCTGAGCAGTGGTAGAGCAGATCAGAAAGAAAGCAGACGAGGAAAACACTGATATTATAATAGTGCAGGAGCCATACATACATCAGAAGCGGGTGAGGGGATACCCTGTATCGTACAAAATCGTGCACTATACAGAAGATACGCCTTGGGTGGCAATTATAGTAAGGAATCCAGACATAACTGTCACTAAAATCCAACAGCTCTGCACACCCTGGGCAGCCTGTGTCCAGCTGATCACATCTATTGGAACCATTTATATAATTGCTCTATATTGTAAACCCGGTGTAGAAATTGACTTTGCTACAGCATATCTAGAAAACGTCCAGTCAATCCTAGCTGGAAACAAGATAATTATAGGTGCAGATGTAAACTGCAGGTCCCCACAGTGGCATAGCTATACCCCTGATCGACGAGCAACAGCAAATGGACAGAAGTTAGAAGACTTTCTATCAAATTCCATCTTTACTATTATGAATCAACCTCACTGCCTTCCCACATTCTCAAACACACTGTCGGAATCGACCATAGATGTTACCCTGGTGACAAGGAATATTGAAAATTACATCTCCGGCTGGACAGTGCAAAGTGATTGGACGACTTCAGACCACAGGACAATCACATACTCCATAAATAGAAGCTTGGAAAGGATCCCTATTATAGACAGATGCAGAACAGATTCAACATCCACAAAGCTGACTGGGACAAATTCAAAAGGACACTAAGTAGCCAAGAACAGGCCTACATGGAAGCCCACAGAAATATACAATCGGAGATGGAAAATCCGGAAATCCTCCAAGGAGTCATGACCAAAATGATCACCACGGCGGGGGAAGCAAGCATGAAAAGGAGAACGCCGATCTCAATGCCTTGGTGGACCCCTGAGCTGCAAAGGCTAAGGAAAATGGTACAGGGAAAACGAAGAGAATTTCAAAGGGCAAGAAGAACCTGGCCACAGGAAGAAGTCACGGAAATGAGAAAGAAACAGGTACCCTCGGCTTAGAAATCACTACACGGAGCAAATCAAAAAGAGCAAAAGAGAAAGCTGGCAGAGACTCGTCCAAACAACAGGAAACACCGATCCCTGGGGAGTGGTGTTCAAAATCATAACTAGCAAGCTCCCCAGAGGAGAAGTTATGGTGGCAACAAAAACGCCACAAGGCTCATTGACCACAACGTTGAGAAACTCAGTTGCAAATATTCTTGCAGCAATATTCGTGGAACCGCCAACAGAACTGACACTAGAGCAGGAGGAGATATGCCACGCAAATGAAAGTTACATAAACACCCGCAAAGAACCGCCGTTTACTCTTGAGCAGCTCCAAGAAGCGTCGGGCAGAACAAAAAACAAAAAATGACCAGGTTTAGATCTAATTGGACCAGAGATGATTAAAAAGACTGCTGAATGCGTCCCACAACTCTTACTACGACTGTACAATAGCTGCCTAGAGCAAGGTCACTTTCCAACACAATGGAAAAAAGCCATCTTATAATTGATACCAAAAAGCCCTACAAAACTGCCGGAGCTGCCGACCAATTGCCTTGCTATCGACGGTGAGCAAAATCCTGGAAAGACTACTACACAAGAGAATTGAACAGCACTATATGGAAGCAACCCTTAGCAACTCAAAACAATTTGGGTTCAAATCTGAAACCTCTACTATTGATGCGATCCGAGATCTCCTTAACAGAGCTGCACAATGTACCAGAAAGTACTTCCTGGTGATCGCGGTGGACTTCGCTGGGGCATTCGACACCCTTTAGTGGCCGAGCGTCCTGGCGAGGCTTCGTGCTGCAACCTTTCCAAAAAATCTATTTGACTGTGTAAAGTCTTATCTCACTGACAGGGAAGTGCAGATCCTTGCGCCCTATTCCAGCCTATCGCAGGGGCTGCCCCCAGGGTTCTGTTCTGGGGCCACTCCTGTGGAACTTTGTCCTCGATGACTTTCTCTGCAAGGACCTGGGGGAGGTTGAGGCCCAGGCCTTTCCGTTGATTTACTTTTAATCACAGCAAGAGCGAACCTTGAAAAACAAGCAAATGGAACGCTGCAAATCCTACAGGATTGGGTTAAACTAAATAACCTAAAACTAGCACCGGAAAAGACCAAATCGGTCTTCTTGAAAGGAAAACTAAATTTAAACAGGCCACCACAAATCAAAATAGAAGGAATAACAGTAAAATTATCAAACGAGATAAAATACTTAGGAATTATCATTGACAGCAATTTCTCATTTAAACCGCACTTAAACTACCTCAGGAAGAAGATACGCATATACACAGCACTTATAGCAAAAATCACGCATAATGACTGGGGGCTAAATAAAAAGATCCTCTCCCTATATTACAAAACCGTCTTCATCCTGGTAATTATGTACGGATCGCCAGTATGGATGACGAAAACCAGCACAGTAACAAACAGGAAAATTCTTGAAACAATTCAGAGGAACATACTACGTACAATCACTAGAGCGAGTAGCACTGTCAGTACGGCGGCGCTCCAGGTCATTGCAGGTGCACTAACCCTTGACCTGGAAGTTGCTCGCGCGGGACTAGTGTATTATCACAAAAAAAAAAAAACGATCCCAATTACAACCTGTGGCATAACCCTTGACGTGACTAGTGGCTGGAAGAGGGAACAAAAAAGGATAGATGAATTCCTAACAGAAACCTGGCAAAGAAGGTGGAATGAAACCACCAAACATGCTAGGCATAACAGAAGATAGAAATTGTACTTGCGGAGAACCAGAATCATGGACTCATGTCATGCATAAATGTGAAAATTATGACCACATAAGAGCGAGCCTCATTACAAACATCCAGTACAATCCAATTAACCAAGAATCCCGACTCCTGAATGCACAAGAAGAGTTTGTAGCTTTCACCAACTTTGCAACTCAACTATTTAAAAGGAAAACAATTGTTGCAATACAACCTGTCCAGCAGGAAGACAACAACACTCAATAGAAAAGCCTAAACTTAGAAGGAATGGATGAACCAGAACAACGGAGAAACTCAATCAACCCAGAATCAAAGAAGAAAATTCAACAGTACAGAAAAATGCACCATTAGTGCCTAAATCAAAGTTGCTCACGGGAAAAGGAGAAAACAACTATCTTGAGGAAAACTATCCCAGACAAGACAAATTCTCTTCACACTGACGAAATTCCTGAAAAAGACCAACACAAAGGCGTCAGAGAGCTAGAGTAAAGCGCCATCGGGCTCTCAGATCCTGCACCTGCAGGAGCCTCTTTAAACCCCATGTCCTCGCAGGACATGGGGTTTAAAGAGATCCTCTAAAGAGGGGGGGAGGTTTAAAGAGAGGGAGAACCCTCTTCTCCCCTTGCCACCCTTCTTTCCCTCTGGTGGGGCATGGGCATGCTCCACTGAAAAACGGGGGGTCATCTTCTCTATCGACCCCTTCGCTTCATATTTCCACCCCCAGTCCTCTGCCTCCCCACCCAAAACTGTCATCTTACATAGCGATCTACCCAACATCAAAATTTAAGACACACCAAAATTTATGCCCGACCTTTGAGGCCTTACAGACTTTCAGTGTAAACCCCAAACGATGTTTAAAAGAGTCTTAACTAACTAAGCTACGCTCGCGACGTTTCCAATGTATTTTATTTTATATATATATGTATATATATTTTTTTTTTTTAGGTCGTAGCCACTGAAATCTCAGGAAAGTAAGTGGCAGGACCCGCCAGAGTAAAATAGCCTCATTGGGTACACCCGGCCAGCCTCCCTGTGGCAGTGTGTGGAAACGTCAGGTCCCACTAGGGGCCTGGCGGCTAATAGGCCGGATGAACAAAGGGCACAACACGCCACATAGCTCATGAACCATATATATTTTTTAAAAAATCTCAGGCTTTCCCGAAACATAGAAAATACGCGGAGATGGGAAAAACCCCAGGAGCCGTTAGACCCCCAATACACCTTACCTACCATAACGCCTCGCCATGGCTACCTTCTTGGTAACACGGGCTGCAAATCGCTCCGTGCATATTGATAGTTTTAAGCAGTTTAAAATAGTACCAGCTTTTTGGATTTCTGCCATACAAGGTTTTTTAAGGAAGAGGAACTCAGTAGTGAGATCAGTTTCTTGTTTTTCTGGGCCATTTTCGTGCATTTCAACTCGTTCGTATCCAACGATTGCAACGATGTGTCTGCCCACCTTGGCGGCATTGTTTTAGAATTGGAGAGCGTGCCAAACACATATTTTAGTTGCTACCACGGTTGAACTGCACTATTGACTGGGGAGGGTGACCCCCGTGTGATCGAGAGTAGTGCTGAGTGGCTGTGTTTTTTTTTTTTGTGCTCCGCGAAATATCCGTGAAACTGTTGTTAATAAAGATTGAATTGTGCTTTGATAGTAAAGTGTCATTCTGGGAGTTATATATTGTTTTCAGGTGAAACTTGAAGGTAAATTGTGTGTTTATTCCTGGGAAACTTCTATTTTATGAAAGTGTAGTTACCACACTGGCTGGTACAATATGGCCGCCGTGTGGTAACGATCGTCGAGTTGACATTGCTGTTTTGGCGGGAAAACTTTATCCTTGTCTGCTGCGAATAATAGTTGTTTCATAAGTTGAAATATCGATATTATATTTGTCGAAAATTATTTCCTCTTAACAAAATGGAAAATAAAAGTCAAGGAACAAAAAGTTAGTAGGTGTAAAGGGGAGTGGGGGAAATGTGGATTTCTGCCATACAAGGTTTTTTAAGGAAGAGGAACTCAGTAGTGAGATCAGTTTCTTGTTTTTCTGGGCCATTTTCGTGCATTTCAACTCGTTCGTATCCAACGATTGCAACGATGTGTCTGCCCACCTTGGCGGCATTGTTTTAGAATTGGAGAGCGTGCCAAACACATATTTTAGTTGCTACCACGGTTGAACTGCACTATTGACTGGGGAGGGTGACCCCCGTGTGATCGAGAGTAGTGCTGAGTGGCTGTGTTTTTTTTTTTGTGCTCCGCGAAATATCCGTGAAACTGTTGTTAATAAAGATTGAATTGTGCTTTGATAGTAAAGTGTCATTCTGGGAGTTATATATTGTTTTCAGGTGAAACTTGAAGGTAAATTGTGTGTTTATTCCTGAGAAACTTCTATTTTATGAAAGTGTAGTTACCACACTGGCTGGTACAATATGGCCGCCGTGTGGTAACGATCGTCGAGTTGACATTGCTGTTTTGGCGGGAAAACTTTATCCTTGTCTGCTGCGAATAATAGTTGTTTCATAAGTTGAAATATCGATATTATATTTGTCGAAAATTATTTCCTCTTAACAAAATGGAAAATAAAAGTCAAGGAACAAAAAGTTAGTAGGTGTAAAGGGGAGTGGGGGAAATGTGGATTTCTGCCATACAAGGTTTTTTAAGGAAGAGGAACTCAGTAGTGAGATCACTTTCTTGTTTTTCTGGGCCATTTTCGTGCATTTCAACTCGTTCGTATCCAACGATTGCAACGATGTGTCTGCCCACCTTGGCGGCATTGTTTTAGAATTGGAGAGCGTGCCAAACACATATTTTAGTTGCTACCACGGTTGAACTGCACTATTGACTGGGGAGGGTGACCCCCGTGTGATCGAGAGTAGTGCTGAGTGGCTGTGTTTTTTTTTTTGTGCTCCGCGAAATATCCGTGAAACTGTTGTTAATAAAGATTGAATTGTGCTTTGATAGTAAAGTGTCATTCTGGGAGTTATATATTGTTTTCAGGTGAAACTTGAAGGTAAATTGTGTGTTTATTCCTGAGAAACTTCTATTTTATGAAAGTGTAGTTACCACACTGGCTGGTACAATATGGCCGCCGTGTGGTAACGATCGTCGAGTTGACATTGCTGTTTTGGCGGGAAAACTTTATCCTTGTCTGCTGCGAATAATAGTTGTTTCATAAGTTGAAATATCGATATTATATTTGTCGAAAATTATTTCCTCTTAACAAAATGGAAAATAAAAGTCAAGGAACAAAAAGTTAGTAGGTGTAAAGGGGAGTGGGGGAAATGTGGATTCCCCCCTACCCCTAGTAACGCTGAGAAGTTCTAAATTGCCTAGACAGGTTTTAGCAAAAAAGGTGGACAATAAAAATAGTAAAGGCAGATTATCTAAAACTCCTATGACTAAGGAAGAAAATATTACTCAATCTGTTTATACAGAGGAAATTAGAGTCTAGTTCAAGTTCGCAAAGGGGAAATGTTGAACAATCTGTAGAAACAATAACAGATCAAGTTCATAGTTTAAATCTTGAGAGTTCGCCTATAAATTCTGTTGTTGATGAGCAGTCTCAAACAAATGTGGAATGTGAGGTGGATCTGGGACAAGTTACTGAGTTGGAGGAAATAGTTGATTTCATAAATGAGAATGGTTTGAGAAGAGATATTGGAATTAGCATAAGGGAAAGCGACATAATAGTAAGCAATACACATGAACAACAAATGAGATCGGAAGATGTTACTTCAATCTACAAATTTGTTATTAAATTAAAGAAACAGGTCGTGAATTACATGACAAATGAGGCGAATAAAATAATTAAAACAGTTTCGAATTATGTTTTGGATAAGTGGATCGATATGGAGACGGTGACTACGGCATTAATAATCGACAACGAAAGATTGAAAGCTAGAGCTAATGAATTACAAGTTAAGGCTTCATTAATAGACGACATAGTTAAAGGTCAACCACTAGTAGAAAAAACTATGACGTATGACGATAAACGTAAATCGGGCAGTATGGGGGAAAGATAGGAGGTCGTGAATTACATGACAAATGAGGCGAATAAAATAATTAAAACAGTTTCGAATTATGTTTTGGATAAGTGGATCGATATGGAGACGGTGACTACGGCATTAATAATCGACAACGAAAGATTGAAAGCTAGAGCTAATGAATTACAAGTTAAGGCTTCATTAATAGACGACATAGTTAAAGGTCAACCACTAGTAGAAAAAACTATGACGTATGACGATAAACGTAAATCGGGCAGTATGGGGGAAAGATAGGAGTAGATCATTTGAAATTTATGATAAGGTGCTAACTCAAAAAAAGATTCTGAACGGTGTAAAAAGCAAAATATTATAGTAATAAGAGCAGGCGAGAATTCCAGTTTGCAAAATAGTCATGAGGTAAGGGGGCAGTAGTTAATACCCTTAAAAATGACTATAAGGAGATTAAAATACGTAAAATGAGGCCAATTCGAAATAAGTGGGTTGTTCTGGAATTTGAAGAAAAGAGTGATATTGATAAATTCTCTAAAACAGAACTGCTAAATACAGCTGGGGTAATATATGATAAACCAAAATTGAATGACCCTACAGTATTAATTTATGACGTTCCAAGAGAGTTAACCAAGGAGAACATGATAGAAGATCTCTACTGTAAAAATTTAAAGCAGCATGGTTTTGAAAGAGATTAGCATTAGTAGAGGCATTTGATGGAAGAAAGCAAGCTTATGTAGCATCAGCCAAAAAAAAAAAAAAAAAAAATAAAATAAAATAAATAAATAAATAAAAAATAACCACTTCCACTTCACCCCTCTGTTCATTCGAAATACCTGTCCAGCAGAGCCTTAAACTTATTTAGGCTATCAACTTCCACGACAAGGGATGGAAGTGTGTTCCACCTACCAACCACCCGCTGGCTAAAGGCAAATTTCTGCACGTCTATCCTACATCTGTCTTTCCTCGATTTGAATTTATGCCCTCTCAGGTGATTATTCTGAGCAAGAGGAAGAATCCCATCAGCATTGAGCATGCTCAACCCATTCAAGGCTTTGTGCACCTCTATCAGATCACCTCGCTGGTGCCTAGTCTCCAGACACTGTAATTCGCAAAATTTAAGCCTTTCTTCGTAAGAGCACCCCTTTGTTCCATTCACCAATCTTGTTGCCCTTCTCTGTACTCGTTCCAGCATCTTTGCATCCTTCTTGAAATGAGGCCTCCAGACCTGTATACAGTACTCTAGGTGTGGCTTGACCATTGCCTTATACAAGGGAATAATCACCTCCTTATCCCTGCTAGAAAAAGTCCTATATATCATCGACAATACACCATGAGCTACTCTTGCAGCCCGTCTGCACTCCTCAGGGAACTTCATATCTGCCTGCACAACCACCTCCAGGTCCCTTTCATTCTCTACCACTGTCAGTGTAGTACCACAGAGTTGATACGTTGCTCTGGGGTTGCTGCAGAGTTGATACGTTGCTCTGGGGTTGCTGTTTCCCATATGTAGTACTTTACATTTGTCAATGTTAAACTTCATTTGCCACCTCTCAGCCCATCTGCTCAACCTTTCCAGATCCCGTTGCAGTAGCAGTGTCAGTAGTGTCCTTGACAACCCTGCCAACCTTCGTATCGTCTGCAAACTTGGACATTAAGCTTGATATACCATCTCAATATCATTTATAAATACAGAAAACAATAATGGACCCAATACTGAACCCTGAGGGACTCCAATAATAACATTAGTCCACGATGAGCAGTGTCCATTGATTACCACTCTCTGTCTTCTCCCCCTCAACCACCCCTTTATCCATAGCAGCAATTTGCCTCCAATGCCACACTGCTCCAATTTGTGCAGCAGTCTTCCATGTGCAACAGTATCAAAAGCCTTTCTACGATCCAAGTATATAATATCAAAGTTATTCCCTGCATCCAGTTCTTTTGTGACTGCATCATAGTATCCAATCAAATTGGTCAGACAAGACTTCCCCTTGACAAAACCATGCTGTGTCTGAGCTATAACTGAAGTCTTGTCTAGATGATCCTGCAGTGCTTCTTTAACCAGTGCCTCCATTAATTTTCCGGGAACAGAAGTTAAACTAACAGGTCTATAATTACTTGTGTCGCCCTTTGATCCTCCTTTGGGAATTGGGGTCCCATTTGCACATCTCCAGTCCATGAAGTGTTACAAGGGATAACTTTCCGATTTCAGTCAGGAGTTAAAGCAAAAACTACAAATTGGATAATTGGTTTTTCCCCGCGTTTATTAAGGTGTATTTTATATAAAGACAGGATATTTTTGGACTTCTCGTATAAATTTCGAACGTTTACTATTGTATCACAATGCTTTAACTGTCTAGGTTATGGGCACACTGCACAGTACTGTCAACACAAGACTGTGTCGTGTAGCCATTGTTCAGAAAATGGGCATGTTTATGCTGATTGTTTATTAGGAGATCAACAGGCCAAATGTGTTAACTGAAAGAGAAGAAAAAAAGATTGCAATCATTCGGTACGGGACAAGAATTGTCCTGAGTACCAAAGGGCTATTGAAATATCTAATTTGAATATTAACAATGAGTAATTTAAATCGTAGGGAAGATAGTGGGAGGATTTCTGAGCACATGGGAACATTGAAAATTATGCAGATAAATTGTCAACGTTCTCAAATATTAATGGATGGAGTTCGAGTGGTTATGAATGAGAGTCAGTATGACATAATATGTATGCCAGAACCATATTATGTCCGCCAAGTTTGTCAAGGAGGGTGTAAAGTAGCAGGGATTCCACTTTATTCCCGAATTATACAGTCCAGTAGTGATAGACCTAAGTCAGCTATTATAATTAATAACACTGATATAACTGTTACTAAAATGACAACTTTCCGTACTCAAAACAATACGTGTGTTCAGATTGCATTTTGTGGTTTCTCGTTCTATTTAATGTCCTTATACTGCCTCCCTTCGCAAGACATTTTAGAAACAGTCCATTATATAGAAGGTTTTCTGAGTGTTACTGCAAATTCTAACCTAATGATTGCTATGGACGCAAATGCGAAGTCTTTGCGTTGGCACAGTGGCCTGACGTAGCCCAGTGGTCAGGAGCGGGAGTGCATAGCACGCGTTCCTTGAGTGGGTCGCGGTTCAAGTCCGTGACTACTAAACACGATAAATATTTGTATTGACGATTTATTGTAAACTCTACTGACTTGGTTGTCGTGAAAAAAGAGAAAATTTATTTTACTGATAACAGAGGTAGATTATTGGAAGAAATTATATTTACATACAATCTTAATGATCACAATGATCAGGGTATGCCGTATACTTTTTCAACTGTGAACGGACAGTCAAACATAGATATTACGTTATCTACAATTAGTATTTGTAATAAAGTCGTTGGTTGGAAAATTCTTACTGAGGCGACGCAGAGTGACCACAGAGCAATACATTTTATTATCAAGTTTGACAGGTCAGTTGTTAATTCTCTCAGTATGCAAAATATAAACAGATTTTCAATTAAAACAATGAATTGGGAAAAGTTTAGGCAAGCCTTATGTATAGAATTTGAGGGAGACACTGGAACACAATTGAATGTTTTAAATGCTTTGGAATACTCTTCATATGAAGAGTATTCAGAATGCTTTGTATAGAGTAACATCTTATGCATGTAAGAGGGAAAAAATGGGAAAGAACATAGTTCCTTGATGGTCTGAGGAATTAGCGCCTCTTCGTAGACAAGTAGACAAGTTAATTCTGCAAGAAGAGATTATCAAAGAAGACGATCGTTGCCAGCTCAGGAGGTCGAATGGTTTAAAACCAATTACAAAAATAAAAAGAAATTATACTGTAAAACAATTAGGCAGCATAAGACCCAATCAGGCAGAAATTTGTAAAAGGAACAGGAAATATGGAGCGGTGGAGTTTATTGTACAAAATGTCTCGCAATAAAGTTCCCTTAGGAGATATATTTTACAGTGTAGAAGATATGTCACATGAACCTACATTAGATTGGTTTTCTTCAGTTGCTGCAATAGTGAACAGCCTTTATAAGTGTGATGATATCGGACAAGACACTGCTGATCAGCTTAGAATAAGAATGGAAAACAGTTTACAATGCGTCTATTGACACAGAGCTATTTAATATGATTGAGTTACAATCAGTAATGAAACAAGTTAGGTTAAATAAATGTCCTGGTTGGGATTTAGTAGAAAATACAGTAATAGTTAAGATGTTTGAAATTTATCCTGAAATATTAAATATGTCTAACAAATGCCTTTTAGAATCAGTTTTTCCAGAAATATGGAAGTTCGCAATTTTAAAGATGATCCTGAAACTATGAAGAATCCTTCGAAGCCAAGAGCATACCGGCCGATATCTTTATATTGCCATTATGGCTGGCATATGCAGAAAGCTCTGCGGTCTCATTGGGCTGGTTGGAATTCAGCTGAGTAGAAAGTCATTCATGAGGCTGCATCCTGTCCGGGGGAGGGTCCACGTATCGGGTGTGCACCTTTCATGGGTCAGGTCCGGTTCGTGTGATCCTCTTATCATGTTGGTTTTCAAGGTGGGGTTCTGACTTTTAGAAGCAATTTGGCCAAAGTTGGGACTGGTTGGTTATTCATTTCATGGTTGTTGCTGTTGTGGTGATGGATGCGGAAGAGTCCGTCTTCTTGTGAAGCGGTCTTTTGCATATTGAGTGAAGGCACTATAGGTATCTCTTTCGGTTAGTATCAGATATTCCTGGTCTCGTAGCATTATTTGTGTGGTGGTTATAAATCGGCAGCGGAGATCCTCGTACAGTGGGCACTTGAGGTACAGTCGTACATCAAGTGTTCCACTTTGAAGTCGGTTTCAGGGTCCACGGTGAAGTTGAGGTGGTTAGCCTCCCGTCCCTTGGAGAGTTGATATGTTAGGCCACGGAAGACTATTTCCAGGTGTAGGGGAAGAGTCCCTGTCAGGGCCTGGAGAGCGTGCTTACAGTATTGCAAGCTCTTGATATTGTAAGTAATATATACCGCTGCATTGTGTCCAGTTTTCTTCTGTTGATGGCCGTGGTGGGCTTCCGGTACCACACGTCAGTGGCATATGTTATGGCAGGCAGGAATACGGTTTTATAGAATAGCTTGAGAGCTCTCCTCCACAGGCCCCAATCCTTGTGAGAGACCCTCATGGACAGAGCAGAGTATCTTCTGATCTTTTTTTGTATGTAGGTCAGATGAGGGGTGAATGAGAGGTTTTGTCTAGGACAGCTCCGAGGTGTTTTAGCTGCTTTGTGAGCTTAATTGTAGTGCCTTGGATGCGGATTTGGGGTGGTCTCCTGATGTCCAGGGTACTTTTTAGCAGTACTGAGTTGGTCTTGGTTGATAAGCGGAGATTGTTTTCATTGGCCCACTTCTGTAAGGTGTCAATCGCACGAGTAGCAGACGATTCTAGCATGGCTCTGCTGTCCTCTTGCAGTATAAGGGGTCAGGTCGTCAGCATATGCCTGGGTTGACACACGACCTAGGTCTGGGTTTAGGAAGCCACCGAGAACCATGTTCCAGAGGAGCGGACCCAAGACTGAGTCCTGTGGGCAGCCTCTGAAGATCTGTCTGGAAATGGACCGGTATGAAGTTTCTACGACAACCAATCTGTTGCTAAATATGTTCTGATGCATTGGTATAGGTTGGCCTTCCGGAGTCTGCTGAGGATGCTGGGCCACCATAGGGTGTAAAACGCCCCGGCAAAATTTATTGCGATTACAAGTAGATATTTATGGTTTGTTGTTTCAGCTGCTCTGGTAATGTTTTCCAGGGCATCCAGAGTGCAGTAGCCCTTCCAAAAGCCGAATTGATTCTGTGATTGCAGGCCTGCAGCCATGTACCAGGTTTCGATTCTTTCTTTGAGGAGGTGTTCCAAGAGTTTACTTAGTACTGAGAGAAGGGCTATCGGGCGGTATGACTCCAGAAGGTCCTGTTGCTTGTTTAGACTTTTCAGGATTAAGTGAAATTTGGCAGTTCTCCAAGCTTGTGGAAAGCATCGCTCATTAAGGCAGTGATTAAAGAGGGTGAGTATTACCTCTGTAATGGTCTCGACGGCCTTCTTGACAATTTCAGGCTCCAGTAGGTCGATACCCGGTAATTTCTGGTTGCGCAGTTTTGCTGCAGCAGTGTGAAGTTCGGTGATGGTCAGCGGTTCTTCCTTATTGGTGGTAGTATATGTATCGTTGTCTTGACATAATTGTTGCTGTTCTGGTGTAGTTGGAGTAATATGTCCCAGAAACATGCTGTCCAAGATGTTGTTGATATTATCCTGCCAGGTCTTGGTATAAGTCGCTAGCGGTGTTTTTGTTGCAGGGATGACTTGTCGTTATTCTGTAGACAACCCCCCCCCCAGGGGTGTTCGTTTCCGGTCGTAGAAACTAGTTGCTCCCACGAGCGCTGTTTCTGAGTCGAATTAGAGCCGTGTACTAATTTCTTGCGGTGCGATAGTGGTCGCGGAGTTGGTCTATTTCTGATGCTGGCCAGGAACGTCGTGCTCTCTGGAATAGTCCTCTCCTTCTGTTCACTTAGCATCTGAGCTGTTGTAGTTCCTGGGACCACCAGGGAATGGCTCAATAAAAATTTTCCTTTTTATTGAGCGGCTTGCAGTGGCAGTGATGAGGTCCACCACGGCGGTTTGGTGCTGGTCTGGGCTCAGCCCCTCCTGTCTACCACTTACCTGTACGTTAGGTAGGTGGTAGACGTCAGAGTGCCCGGCACGTGGAAAACTGGACCTAGGGTATCCGAGCAGAACATCGCTCAAAGAATGACACCACAACCACTGGCTTGTTTTCATATCACAGTGCATCCAGGAGCCATCACTTCCCCTGGTAAACGACGCACACGTACCCGGCCGTCCACATGGTGCAACAGGAAACGTAATTCATCAGACCAGCCAATCTTCTTCCAATCACTCAAGGTACAGTTTCGATGCTCGCGTGCTCATTGTAGGCACTGTTGCCGGTGAACCGTGGTTAGCATGGGACTCAGAGCGGCCTGCGGCTACGCAGTCCCATTTTCAGCAGGGTTCGATGTACTGTGTGTTGTGACACATTACTCTCATCACCAGCATTCCAATTATCGGCGAAATGCGCCACAGTCGCCCTTCTGTTGCCACGTACCATCCGGGAGAGCCTTCGCTCATCTTGAGCATCGATGAGCCGTGGTCATCTAACACCTCGACTGCAGTTCGTGGGTTTTCCTTCCTCGGACCACTTCCGTTAGGTACTAACCACGGCTGACCGTGAGCATCCCACCAGCCGTGCCGTTTCGGATATGCTCTGACCCAGTCGACTGGCCATTAGAATTTGGCCTTTGTCAAACTCGCTTAAGTCCACTGCCTTTCCCATCTGAAGAAAAGGAGTAACACTGATTAACGGAGCTCAGTATCAGGTGTTTTTTATACCGAGTCCCTACCCGTGCACGCGCCATAGTTCACCTGCAGTTGCTTCGATTTGCATAATGACTTGCTGGTCATAATGTTTTGGCTCATCGGTGTATATGGGTATATGGAAGAAATTCTGGGTGACCCTAAAATATAATTGTTTGTTTTTGTTACTGAAGAAGCGTTGCTTATACGAGGTAATGCAATATCAGGGCAATCATTGTGAAGGCGTTCACAATATGAGATGTAAAAAAAAAACGATGCCATTTCACCTACTTCGGTTTTCTACGAACTAAAATGATGCTTTGCACTAACTTGTTCGTCTATTGCAATTATTAACGTAGTAGGTCATGCTGAGTAAAAGAAGGCAGCAAATAACCACAAAAAGAAGCCAAAAAAAAAAAAAAAAAAGAAAGAAGCCATAAAAAAAAAAGAGAGAGAGAAAGAGAGATACCCCACAAGTTCAGGGTAGGTACAGCTAGCACGGCCAGTCAGTTGGAGCCGACACTTGGTGGAAATCCAGCGGTGTGAGTGCTGCTATGGTGGATGGGTCATGTTCAGGAAGGTCTAGTCCAGGTGTCGTCATTGGGACTCCATTTGGTGAGTCTGTGTCGCATCCAGACTGAAGGCTGGTCCAGTAGCCCATGACAACGAATAGTGGGGGTGGTCAAAACCGGGAGTCCAAGATATGATGGTCAAGTCCAGGGATTATTGGTAGGTGTCTTCTTGATGGGATGTGTCACGTCTTGTCGGGAGAAGTTGGTCCAGGAATCAATGATGAGGAATTTGACAAGGTATGTGTCGACAAGGTAGGGATCAAGTTGGGTTCTGTACTCCGGATGGTTTGTTGGTCAAGTCTTGTGTAAGTTGGTCCAAGGCATTAGCATCCATGGCTGAATGATGCGCAGCAACAGTTGGCAGTCATGGTTGTTATGACCTATTGATTTGGATGCTAAGGTGGTGGTAGCGATTTCTGTTTGATAAATAGGTCCATTGCAAATTGAGTCAGGGCTCTGTAAGTTTCTTCATTCTGTAGGGTGAGGTGTTCTTGATTTTGGTAGTTGAAGGTAGTCTCGTTATTAGGATCCTCCTGAAGTCCTCGTAGATTTCACAGCTGTGGGCAAGATGCACCCACGTCTGATCCTCTCCACAGTGACAGCGGGGTGAGTCCGAAATTCTGAAGTCATGGAGTTTTTTCTGGAAGGAGCCGTGTCCAGTGAGGAGGTAGGAAGCATAGAGTCCCGGTGAAAACCAGACAGGTGTGAGGGGGGGAGGCCCTGACATCCGGGAGGAATCTTTTGGTGACAGCGCCTTTAGTTGAGGTCTGCCATCTTTCTTGCCAGGTGTCTGTTAGATGTTCATTAAGTCTCTTCTTTTCAGAGTTACTACTATTTGCTGGGTCAGTTGTGAAACCTGCGCAGGTAGCTGCTCTTCCTTTGGCTATTTGATAGAGCAACTCATGACGAACAATCTCCAGGTCCAGTGAGGACCTGGAGCGCATGGGTGCTGACAGTGCGACAGGCACGCGAGGACAGAAGGAGGAGAGAGCGCTGGATAGTTCCTAGGCGCGATCTGTTTACTACTGTATTGGCCTTCTTGTACCAGACTCCAGAGGCATAGGTGATAACCGGGATGAAAACTGCCTTATAGAAGAGGGACAGCGTTCTCTTCTTTAAGCCCCAGTTCTTCCGGGCAACTTTTGAGATTTGGGCAGCATACTTCCTGATCTTAATTCTGAGTTGATCTAGATGAGAAGTGAAGGAAAGGTTTTTGTCTAAGATCAAACCTAGATATTTAAGCTGTTTTTAGTTTTACTGTAACACCATTGACCTTGATTTGGGGTGGTCTTCTCAAATCAAGGGTACCTTTTAGTAGGATCGAATTGGTTTTCTCTGGGGAGATCTTTAGGTTGTTATGCTCTGCCCAAGCTTGAAGAGTGGAGATGGCCTGGTTGGTAGTTGCTTCTAGTTGGGCTCTGTTATTGGCAGAAAAGAGCATGACCAGGTCATCTGCATAGGCCTGGGTCTGTACATTGTTGAGTTTGGTGTTCAAGAAATCATCCAGCACCAGATTCCAGAGGAGAGGCCCCAGGACAGATCCCTGAGGGCATCCTCTGAAGACTGGTCTGGAGACACTGCAGTGGGGAGTGGACATGACAATTTGCCGGTCCTGGAGATAGGTCTTGATGCATAGTCAATCTTCTGTCGTTGGAATGATAATGAACCGCTTCACTTTGAGAACATTTATGCACCATAAATCTTCTTCCCATTCTCGCCTTGCTTGCAGCTCTGTATAACTATTTTCAGTGGGACAGGCAAAAGAAGTATGTCATACAAAACCAAAAAACGGCAACGAACTGGAAGACAGAATAAACTATTTTTGACAACTTTTCTGAAAACATGCTGCGAGAGAAGGTAGTAAACATAGCAACTCGAATGACCTGGTATATTCAATAAAAATGTGTTAATTGCTTCATTAACCACGGATTGTTTAATTAAATTCTGTAAAAGTATGAAACGGTCTGTAAGCAGTATAAAATAAGTACTGGTTTATCATACAGCCTGTATATGGAAATAGTTGCATATGATGGTAAAGGAGATACTGAATTTTATAAAACTTATGAAATATAGAAATCAGTTTATTTGACAGACGGGTTTTCATTCATTCAGACGGGTTTCAGAAAAAAAGTAGTTCAAATTTCCGCCACCAGGGGAAAACGTCGCTGCACATATGTTGTCATTTATTTCAAGACACGCTGCTACGCAAATAACATCCTGTTATATAAAAGCGGAAAGGCCATCGCCAATAACTATTATGGCTCTTACAAATAGGAACGTGTTCTTTTAGTAAAACTGTTCTACCAGAATAATAGTAACGCTAATGCAGCACTAGGTGAATATAACTTAAACACATCTAAAAGCAAACCTACAAAAAGGCAAACCATTTTATGGCTCTCGGCGCACAGGAATTCCTAAAACACTGGACCTTGAACTGTGGACGGATCACACTGCACGGTTCTCGAACAATGTGGTCCCGACATATCCAGGCAACTTACCATTGAACAATATCCCAACGGATATACTCGCTACCGTTTGCATCACCAGGAAGCAGCTTATAACTGCTATAAATGGATTTCCACCCACCGCAACCGCAGGCCCCGACCTTGTGCCACAATTCATGATCATGTGTCTCAGCACGTTTATCATCGATCCACTACTCTCAATTTTTAACTGTGCCTTAACGCAGCACTACTTTCCCCCCTCTCTGGAACAGATATGCTGTGAGGCCACATCCTAAATGCCAATCTACATCCCTCATTAAACAGTTCAGGCCAATGTCTCGCTCTTCCAGCCTCTTGAAACTTATGGAGAAGGCATTACTTTCAACCATCACCAATCAAATCATGCCTTACAAACCTCCACAAATTCACTGTGCCATTCCCGGAAGATCCACAGTCACCAATTTAACATCTATAACCAGCACCATTCTCAGAGCACTAGAGGCTAAAGCAGAACTTGCCGTCACGTACGTCGACCTGGAAGCTGCCTTCGGCTCAATCAGCATTCCCTCGCTCGTTCACCTCCTAGAAAATTACTTCCATATAAAAGGTGACATGTTGTGGTTTATCACAACCCTGCTTTCTGACAGAATCATTCTTCTTACAGCGGATTAAGATATAATCTCAAGAAAAATCCCCGCGGGATTTCCCCAAGGCGGAGTCCTCTCCGGATCATTATTTACTGCAGTCATTATTCCGTTTGTGCAACAGAGAGAAGACATAAACTGCTATTCTGACGATATTAAGCTATACACCCAGATTAATCCCAGATTAATTCCCATTTTTTGATTAATCTAAAAAAATAATGAAAAGATCAACCGAAAGTTACACGACATCAATTTGGACTACTTATTAATCCTGCAAATCAGCCCAAATTGTCTTTTCTTTGAAGCACCAACACACTGAAGTCAAGATTCTCTATGGCATTCTCCTTCCAGTGGTAAATATACATACGGACTTGGGAGTCATCTTCGATTGCAAACTGACCTTCAAGCCGCAAATTGACAAGCTCATAACAAAATTCTGCAAAATGCGGTGGATTACCAAACAATAACTACTCCACGTTAAGGATCTGGATGTGACTCGGCGGTACGTATACACCTCTGTATACTCCGTCGTGTTATACGCCTCAGAAATATGGGCATCTGCAGCCCCCACGAATATCAAGCGCGTGTACTCCTCCGAATACTGGCTCCTTCGTTGGATCACACATAAACATCATCGTCCGCCCCAGCAAAGAACAACTGCGATGGCAACCGCACTGCACTTTGCCCGACTGCCAAACCTTATAATGGAAAGATGCCTCACCCTAACTGCCAAAATGACCACTGGAATAATCTCGGAGCCAAACACGTGGGAACTGTGCAGATGGAGAATTCCTCAACCCGGACTGAGGTCAGCTCCAACGCTTATAGCCAACCATAACAGACTAGCCCTTAGCGACCGTTTTCTCCCCAAGCAGATGCTTATCACAGTCTAAGCAATCGAAGGCGACCACTACAAAGTTGTCATGGTTCGCAAATACCGGAGAGAGATCCTTGATAGCCTAAACTCAACCAGGCAAACTGCACAGTAATGTCGTAGTATAATAAATTTAAAAAGGATGTCTGTATAATATTGTATATAATGTCAAAAATACTGTATAATATCTTTATGAGTATATTGTGAATAATTTAACTGAAACTTATTATATTGTTGGCCCTGGAGGATGAACCCGAATTTCGATGTGGGCCCCATCCTCAAGGCCCTTGTCCACCAGCCAATGTGAAGCCCCTGGCATTCCTGCTGTGAAGGATACATTGTATACATCCTTTTGTACACAATAAAGATTATATATATATATATATTAAATGTTTGCGTAAAGGACCTTTGATCTTGTCAATGGTGCTTCGAAACTAATACAGAAATTTAAAGCGACCGACCGGCAGTTAGGTGTAATTCCAGGCAGGGGACTACCACGTATCAGAACGGAGTAGTGGACGAAGTGGCGGTTGCAATGGTCAGAATGCGAAACACTACCAGTCAGCAGTGCCTGCCAGAGGTGTGTCAAGAGACATGAACCTTCTTTGGTCTACTGTACATAAAGTGCTTCCAACAATTTTAAGCTGGTTCCCGTACAAGATTCACGTAGTGCAAGAACTAAAGTCTTGTGATCAGCAACAACGAATAGACTTTGCTCTACGATTTCTGGCTCGCATGCAACTTGAAGATACATGGCCTCGAATGATCTTGTGGTCTGATGAGGCACATTTCACTCTTCATGGGATTGTAAATGCACAAAACTGCTGAATATTCTCGTCCAGCTGCTGTGCATGAAAGACCACTGCAAAGTCCATACGTTACAGTATGGTGTGGATTCACAGTATAGTTTATAATCGGACCATTTTTCTTTAAGAATCTAAATCTACACCTCATGGCCCCGTAAGCTGTACGGTAACTACTGCACGGTACTGTGCTCTTCACATTATTCCCGCTCTGCAAGAAAGGCAATGCTTAGAGACCGTAGTTTTCATGCAAGATGATGCCCCTCCCCACGTTGGTCGACAAGTGAGGGAACTGCTCCGTTCAACATTTGGAAATGATCGCATTATTTCTAGAGACTTTCCGCAGTTCTGGCCAGCCCGATCAACTGATCTCAATCCCTGTGAGCCAACATTCCCAATGAAATGCTACGCGAAACTGTGTCGCACCGTTTTCAGAATGTCATCTCAAATGAAGGAAAGCACATAGAACAATATCTGTAGATTTCTAAGTTCTGATATTAAAATATAATCCTACGTTTAGTATTCCATCTCACGTTTACAGTGCCAATTTGTCCCCTGGTGGCGAAAATGTGAACTATTTTTCTTCTACAAATCGCTTTCCCATACCCTAAATGACATACCCACCGATTTTCACAGCGCTATCTCTAACCGTTTTGGCACTAGGGTTTCCTGAATAGGGAAACTTATTTTATAACCACTCGGTGTATATACACTGAAAGCACAGAATTCATGGGATACCTGGTTCCTGGGCAACGCGCCGTTGTCAACTCTCTCGCTAGTGGATGAACTCACCGCTTTCCAGGTATATGGGTACACTGCATTTACATACACGGCAATTCGATGTCAGTATGGATAAACGTCGTGAGTTAACCGACTTTGAAAGAGGGATGATAGTGGGTGCCCGACGCATGGGTCACTCTTTCGCGGTGGTAAAGAAATTGCACTATCCCCGTTCGACAGTATCAAGAGTGTATCGGGAATATGCCATTTCCAGAATAACATCACATTGTGGACAGCGCTGTGGGCGGAGAAAAGTGGTGGATGAAAGTGGCCGTCAACATCTGTCTCGCATTGTTTCAGCCAACCGGAGAGCGACAGTGGCACAAATCACCGCCGACTTCAACCAGGGGGGGTGCCAGAAACGTCTCCACCAAGACCATCAGGCGATCATTAGCAGCAATAGGTTATGGGAGCCGCTGACCCACCAGAGACCCATTACTAACACCACGACACAGGACTGTACGCCTGAACTGGGCGAAAGAACATCGGTACTGGACCTTGGATGATTGGAGACGGGTCTCCTGATCCGATGACTCCCGTTTCCAGTTATTTCGAGAGGACGGGAGGGTGCGTATCTGGCGGAAGCCGCACGAAGCTATGCATCAGTCATGTCAATCAACAAGGAAGGTGTTCAAACAGGTGGGCGGTCGGTAATGGTCTGGGGCGTATTCAACTGGCACAGGTTGTGACCTCTGGTACGCCTAGACGAATCTCTGAACGGTCCAGGTTACGTGTTGTCCATCCTTGCAGACCATCTGCATCCTTGCAGACCATCTTCATGGTCATAAAATAAATAAATTTTCTGTTTATACTCCGGGATGACCAAACGGTCAGAGGAGTTCACAAGATAGATAGAATACAAGAAACAGCACCGTATTCAGTAGTCACGGGCTTGAACCCCGGTCACTCAAGGCACGTGTACTTATGCACCCGCGCGCCTGACCACTAGACTACGGCGGCCCTGTATCGTGCACTCGCAGCGCAATGGTCTCTTCCAGCAGGATAATGCGCCTCCCCACAGAGCCGTGGTGACTAGAACATGGTTCGAAGGGCATTCCTCAGATTTTACCACTACCGTTCACCGGACATGAATCCTGTGGAGCATTTTTGGGATGCTGTGGAAAGGTCCGTTCGAGCTTTGGATCTTACACCCAGGAATGCGAAGGAATTATGGACAGTGGTGCAACAAGCATGGATGGAAATACCTGTGGAACGCTTTCGTGAACTAGTAGACTCAATGCCTTGCCATATGACTGCCCTTATCCAGCTAAAGGTGGGCCAAACCGTTACTTGGCAGGTAGGTATCCCATGATTTCTCTCATCGGTGTATATATATCAAAAATAAATATATATATATATATATCAAACCCTAGAGATGAAACTGTGTGAAAATTCAATCAATATCCGTAGACCATTCCATTATCCGACGATTGGTCACTTGTGCGCATGCGTGAAGAACAAACATTACAGCATAAGACAAAAGTTTTGGATTAATAGTGTGTTGCTCTTATTCCTGTGAACATGTCGCTTCGAAAAGTTCTAGTCCGACTTAAGAAATTAAGAGAATAATCTCCCCATATTCATTAAGCTTTTTAGACCCTTAAATTTTAATTTTAATGTCAATTTACAGGAACGAAGAGAATAATCGGTCCATATTTATTAAGCTTTTTAGACCTTTAAATTTTAATTTTAATGTCAATCTCCGTAATGTTTGTTGTTTGTTTGTTATTTGGTTTTTAGGAGCATTAGCAACTAAGGCCATATTGCTCTGGGGATATGCGGTGGTCATTCCTTGACCTTTCCGCATCCTCCGTATTTGGTGGTCACGGGCTCGAACCCCGGTCTAATCAAGAAGCGTGTGCTACGCACTGCTGCTCCTGTTTCCCTTGCTGGCAGAGGTATGGTGTTTGAAGTCAGAAGCTGGGTTGAGCGCTCAATATTGAGACCCAGGGGTCTGAACACTACTGTTCTGACAGTGGGGAAGATGTTTCGCATTTTTTATAAAATTTATATCGCCTTCACAAAGAATTGTTAGCGCGTTGGACTAGGAGAGTTGGTTGGAAAAGAAGCATCCTATATCAAAAATAGAGGTAATCCCTGTTGTTTTCATATATCAAAAATATATACATAAAAAATAAATAATAAATGGAAATTATAGTAATTAATTTTTATGTTTTACAAATAAAAAAAATAGGAAAAGTTTATCGTGGAAGCATACTCTGTATATGGCACCATGAAATCCCTCCATCCATAGTGACGACTGGTAACAGTAAAAAGAGACATCTTTAATCAGCACCCAGTCCTGTCTTCTAAGTAAAATATTCGAATATCTTCAGCAAGTCTCGTAATTTCGGAGACAAGCCTAAAAATAAAAAAATAAAAAACATTTTAATTCATATAATTTTAAGAATAATTGAATGTTCTAATAAATTTAAACAAGTTATCAATCAGTTCGCTGAATTTTTAAAATTCGATCATGTGATAAATATTAAGAATGCAATTATTTGCATTTGTAAAGTTTTAAGAAGCAGAAAGCAAAAAATCCGCGAAACGTTAAGACATTACGTCTATCTATTAAGAACAAATTGATTCTTAAATTTTTACACAAGTAATTTTTAGTAAAGTATTTGGATCAAAGATAAATATTTATGCATATCAACATAGATAAACATAAATCTTTTGCCATCTATATCCTACCTCACTTTTTTTAAACAAAATTGTGCTACTGTATGTCTTGAAAGCAAAAATCAATGCGAAATCGCATCCTGCAGGCAATGTGTTTCAACATAGGATGAAGTTAATGAAAAAGCGATCGCCAACTGCTTCCAACATGATGGATTTACCGCCTTGAATGATGCAATGTGCGAAGTTTCGCATGCTTCTTCCTCTATTAATTGAGAAGAACAGTCCGATAATAGGAAAAAAATAATTGAGCGTGTGCGTCATCACGCTCAATTATTTATTTCCTATTTAAGCTTCAAAGATTACGCAGAAGTGGATGCGGACATTGAATGTTTCAGGAAATGCACGAATGAAGAGGAACACATTGCAGACGTAATGGAATCTTCTGAAATTTGTAGTGATGAAGATGAGGAACCTATTTTGGTTAACAAGAAGTTTCAGTGAAAGACGCTCATCAAGGATTAGAACTTGTACGTCGATTTTTTCAAGCGCAGCCTAACTACGAAAGTGAAATAACTGCCATCGCTCACCTTCATAATTCCTTTTTAAAACATGCTCTATCATTGAAACTGCGTGGTTTAACAGATTACTTTAAAGTACGAAACAATTCTCCTCTTGTTAGGTCTTGGTAGTATGTAGCCTATGTAGTGAAATTTGCAATTTAATTGTAACATTACTGCTCACTACAATCAATGCAAAATTTATAATCATAATTTTCTTGTTTAATACTGTAGTACATATTATAAATAAGACTCTAGAGCTGACTTTAGTAGATATAGTGTGATTGCTAGGCGGTTCCTGTGGTTTCCCACAATTTCTCGTTAAGTATGCTGTGATACTGAACAACCTTCCAAAACCAGCTGCTGTGAGTAGCGTGAGTTATGTGAGTAGTGTGTTGTTTGCCTGGTCACTTAGTTACAGGGACGCAAGATTGCCAGGAGACCTCCTAGCATCCGTCTACAGAGCGGGGAGACGGACCAGGCACGGCAGATAGGAACGCTTACTGGGCCACCAGTGCTCTGGCCAGAAGAAGAGCAAAGGCGGTCAGGGAAATAATGAGAAATAGTTAAGAGCATAGAAAACAAGAAGGATGTTGGAGGAGCAGTAGCGGATTAAGATCGGTTGAGGCCCCGGGCGCAGAAGAAAATATTGGGCCCCTTAAAAAAAGAGAGAGACAGGGAAAATAAAAATACATGTTAACCATTTTTTTAAAATAAATAAAAAATATTATGTACTATTAATGTTTTATTTCCAATAAAATTTGAATATAATATATGTATAATATAATTAATAATAGCATAATAATAATCACAAAGTTTTGAACTAATAGTTGAACGTATCAGTTCAACTAATTTGTTGGGGTTTTGTGTATAAAGTTGGGGTTTTGCGTGGGCCCTTCAGAAGTCGGGGCCCAGGGCGCGCGCCTGGTGCGCCCGCCGTTAAATCCGCCTCTGTAGAGGAGGAAGGCATTTCCCAAGGCGATTGAAGAGCAGGAATCTAAAGGAGTTGAGAAGCCTTACAGAAGGTTAAGTAGGATGGAATGGCCCTCAGAGGGCCGAAGGAATAGATAAAGATGAGGAAGCGAGAGTCAGAGTTAGCTGTAACAGCACGCATAGAACGCAGTTCCAGAAATCGCACTCCTGAGAATGCAGGAGACAAAGCACTTCATGCTGAGGAGAAGCACGCCAACAGATGGAGAAAGTAGATCATCCATACAGTGACTAGATCCCACGCTAGAGAAGTAGTTGTTAAGACCTTGAATGGATTGAGTAAGCTGAATGTGAATGGCATTTTTCTTCTTGCTGAGTCTACACACATGAGGGGGCATAAATTTAAGTTGAGGAAGGATGGTTGCAGGATAGGTGTGCAGAAGTTTGCCTTCAGTCAGCGGGTGGTTGATTGTTGGAACAGGCTTCCATCTGTTGTTGTACAAGTGGATAGTTTGAATAAATTCAACGGAGAACTAGACAAATTCTTGGAAAGTATGGATGGGAGAAGTGTGTGGTGTTTTTTTTTTTTTTTTTTTTCTGGCTGATGTTATTATGAACTTGCGTTTTTGCATCATTTTCCTTTATTTATACTTTATTTTAATTTTTGTTTTTTGTGTTTTGTTATTTGGTTTTTAGGAGCATTAGCAACTAAGGCCATATTGCTCCGTTATTTTAATTACTTCATTTATAGTGTTGTACACAATCAAGTAGTAGTAGTCCAGCGACTAAATGGCCAGAGGAACAACGGTACATAACATAACACACTCACATGATCCACACACTTTTAAATCTCAATAAATAAAGTAGTAGTAGTACTACTACTACTACTTTATTTATTGAGCATGTTAGATAGATACAGTTAAAACAAAGCTATTCATCGCGATTTTGAATTTATTCGATATATATATATATTTTTTTTTTATTATTATTATTATTTTTTTTTTTTTTTATTAATAACAAGATACACAATAGGTAACCATTAACAGTGTATCTGAGATCAGAACAATACACATAATAACAATAATAAGAGATCCAACAGGAAGATAAACATTGATATAGATTCAAACATTAAAATCATATGTACAAAAGAGGATTGCATTAAGTTAAGTTACTGGTAAAACAAGTAATAATTAATCAGTTAGAGAATAGAAAAATAATAAAACAAATAATAATAATAATAATAAACTACAATAATTAGACGAGAGCTAGTCATTTTGCATTTGAAGAGAAGAGGCAAACTTGTGGATGGAGTTCATCAGTGACTGGGAGTTGTCAAAGAAGTCAATGAGAGAGTCATTTGCGAATTTGCTGATTCTGTTCAGTGGACTGAACTGAACTTCATAAAGTCTGTAGTGGCAGAGTCAAGGCGAAACAGTGTAAGATTCCTAACTTGTCTACAAGGAGCATTGAAGTTGATTTTATTAAAGATATCAGATGCTTCATAAGTTCCAGTGATTACTTTGGCTAGAAGAGTGATGTCAGCAATAACTCTTCTAGTGCACAGAAGCCTCATATGAAAATGAAAAGTAAATTTTATTGCATAGAAATCATATTCATGTAGAAACTTTGAAGGCTTACGACTGAAGCCTAAAGATTATTTTGTGAAGATTTTAAGGTTACTAAGTTTTGCTCTCCCCCCACCGTATATAAAATGAAGTTAAGACTTACTTGGACAGACAAATGGTTACGATATTATAATAAAAGCAATAAAACAGTTTTTCTAAGGTAAAAAAAAGGGGGGGGGGAAAGTGTCTTCGTGGCCAAGTCAGAACCACTTCTTTCGCTACAGAGCGTCGGGGGTGGGGAGATATCTCAAGCTCCCCTATATATGTATACAAGAGACATTTCAGAAGGGTCTTGTATGCTAGGATTAGCATGCTGTTTAATAGGTTGCACGAATAAACTACCGTTATGTTTAGCGATAATACAGTATTAACTATCCAGCGGCGCCAGAAAAGCGTATGTTCGTCCAGTCCTGCACGTAGAACGCAGGTAGCTGCTTACCGGAAACCAGCAGCGACATGCAGCTGAAGCTTCTCACTAGCTATGAACACATAGAAAGCAATTGACCAGTGCAACTTCTTGGTATGCGATGGGGTAAAGTTTTGCACCGGTCAGCTGCTTCCAATGGTTTCGTAGCCAGTAAAAAAACTTTGCTGCATGCCAATGCGGGTTTCCGGTAAGCGGCTACTGCGTTCTACGTGTAAGCACCCTTATGGATCGTGAAAAAGCGCAGGTGAGTTTCACGCATACGTATTTTGAAGCAGTGATAAGTTGCATGTGTCGGTAGGAAAAACGTTGCACCAGTATCATGACCTTTTGCAGGAAGGCTTATAGGTCTGGTCGTATGAAACTGTTCAATGGTAGATGAGCGCCATTAATTGAGGTCAGGGGCATTAAAAGCCAACAGAGGACCTGAAGCAAACAGCCTCATAGGACTGGCCCTCCTTTCCCCATAGGGAACTTTGATGGCAATTCCGAGCTCCTTGCAAAATTTTCGGGCCCGGAAAGATGATCCATCTGCCTCCCCCTCCCCACCATCGCCTCTCAACGTTCCTTTGAGACTGAAAGTGATGGACGTTGTGTTCTTCACCGGTAAGCGCCGTGCTTGACCACATCAATTCCATATGGTGCCACTGTTAATGGTGTGTATTACGCAGGAGTTACAATTCATAACTAGTATGCAGTCAGACACGATACGATCACTTAACTTCAGAACAATGCAAATTATGCAACACCCATTGGGATGTTCACAATTGCTGTAGAATTGGGCTGGCAGCTGCTGACGCAGCCACTTCATTCCACGGATCTATCCCCCCTGTGGTTACTTTTTATTCTCTTGGGTAAAGGCGCAAATTCGGGGAAAGGTACAGATAAATCGATCTAGAACGTATGCAATATACTGACACAATACACAGAAGGATGCAGTGGCGGGATTCAGGGTAAGGGAACCGGGGCACGTGCCCCCTGTCGTTTTTCGGAAAGTATACTCCAATCGTTTAAATTCCCTTTCGCTACAAAAAAAAAAAAAAAAAAAAAATTTCATTGTTAACATAGGATTTTATCTATTTTTGTATTGTGTCTCAGCTATTTTCAACTGACTACAGTTGGCAACACTGATGCTAATATGATCGCCATTCTAGTGCACAAAATGGTGGCCCCCTGTCACAAATGGTGCCCCTCCTGTGATTTTTTTCTGGATCCGCCACTGGAAGGATGTAATGGTGCTTATGTGCTAATCTAAAACAACTTAATCCAGAATAAGCTCAGCTGATTTATGATATCTAATACATAATTTTTAAAACCACATGCAAATTTTATTGTAAGTATTAAAAAAAAAAAAACTTCTAGTGGAGAATATCTGTTGGTTTCCTTCTTTATACTATAAAATTTCAATATCAGTTCAGCCTCCTTTGTTCATCAGAGGAATAAATGAATTTTTTTTCCCAGGCGAAAGTTAAAATGGTCCTCACTTCACGCCAAAATTAAGAATTGTGTTTTGTTGATTATTTTCGCCCCCTTCACAAACTTTTATTTCTCATACAGTATGAGATTACTTTTATTTCTCATACAGTATGATTTTACGTCTCTGTTAAAACTATATGGAGTAACTATTTCAGGAATAAATAACAGAGAAATAATAATCAGTGAAGCAACAATATCTCTTTCAAGTGTCCTTCAGAAAACAAATACAGTATTCGAAAATTCTTCAAAAATTCTTCATAGTTATTTCATAATTTCAACACATTACATATATTAATTTCCTCATAAAAAAGCATTAAAAGGTTCACACCAAAAGTATTAGTTTCGAAACGTTAGTTTTAAAAACAAAAACAGAAAATAAAATGCAGTATTGTATACTCTTATCACTTAAAAAGCAAAGCGTCGGTATTCATACATTAGACACTATTTCAAAAGTAATATGTTATTATTTTTTAAATAAAAATAATTCCAACCTAAATCTAAGACTAATATCTCTTATGATTTCATGAAAAAAAAAAAAAAGAGTCGGTACCTTTAAAAGCATAGTGCCAGCTATTGCTTGCAAGTTGAAGGAATATTGATCTTATTGATCCTCTCCGAAATCTTAAGTGGACGATTACGTAGAGGTAAACGCCCGAGTGGACAACGGACACAACTATATCGATTCCTCATTGCAAACTTAAGACAGTCGGTACGGCAAATCTCCATTGTTTACATGTTATTTAAATAACACTTACAAGGTATATCACTGTGCATTATAAAGAAAGAAGGAAAGGAGCAGTCTTAAGTCACTGTATATACATATACAACTTAGATCAGCCAAGCAGAGCAGCAGAAAACTAATCATCTGAGCCACATAGAAAAGTATTATACTGAAAGAAAGAAGAAAAGAAAGGATCTAAGTCACTAAGTTATATTACTGAGGCAAGCAGAAAAGTAATCACCTGAGACACGCAAAAAAGTATTACTGACACGAAATTTGTGGCACAGGGCCTTTGCTATCAAGGTATATTACTGATTTAAACATATATTAACATGCACAAAATAACTAATATAAAAAAGTATACAATTAAGCTTTCTTTGTATTGAATTAATGTCATGTATAATTAATGAACGAATAACTAAACTATCTAAACGGGCACTCGTATCCAGTTCAAAAGCTTTTCGAATACCAGGTAAGGTTTGAACATCAAATACCAGGCAAGGTATGTGATTACACATCTTTAAGGATTGAGTCCTAACCCAAATTAAAAATAAGTTTAAACCTCTTAGCCACAACCAACCTTCCAACCAAATATTCACCCCAACTAAGAAATAGACTACAACCTAGATCAATCCCTACCAACCCTAGAAACAGAGGATTGGTAAAGTTTTCCAACGATAGTATTCAGATTATATAATTTAGTTTATTTATTTAATTTTGTTTTATTCTATTATATTTTAATTTAAACAATTTTTATTTTTTTTCTGTTTATTTAATTTTTATCACATATCCTTAAATGTGTATCAACATAACCCTGAGAGTATCATTACTGCATGTATTAACCCAATACCTGCGGTAATGATACTCTGAGGGAACATTTAAGTCCTGGGATTGAAAGCAAAAAAGATAATCCCTTAGAGCAGTGGTTCCCAAACTACTGAGATCTACGGACCCCTTCAAAAATGAAAAAAGGTTCGCGGACTTCCTATATATATATATATATATGTAAGTATATGAATATGTTTCTGTGTGTGAGTGAATATATGCTGGAACACTGGGACCGAAGAATATGGGCAATATGCATATGCCTCATAGCATTAGTTGTTTTGGAGTTTAACCACCACTCATATATATTTCATCTTTGATAGATATTTGTTAAACTAAGAACTGTTATGGAAATATACAGTAAAATAGCAAGTTTTGTCACAGTGCTTTATATTACACTGTACACTATCTTTATTGGTACTACTTTTTTCGCTGTTGTAATAATTGCAAGGATTGAATGATTTAGTGAGGAATTTGAGTCTAACCAAATCCAGTGCAGAGCTCTTAACATCCCGTGTAATTTGCTGGATATCAGCTACAAGTCCAAAAAACCATCACTTACTGATGATGATTACTGCAACAATTTTGCATTGTTGCAATAATGCCTGTGCTGTTCTTTTGATTTGAATAGTATTTATGAGTAGTAAAAGCGTCTGGATAACTTTTATAGTCAGTTGAAGTAAAAATAAACTATGGAAATACGAAGTATGTGTTAGAGAAGTCCAAACCATGACCAATAAACATGGGATGTCTGTGGGGAAGGATGTAAGGTACCGTGATTGCTTTTAGGTTTGCAAGTGGTTTCACTAAGTTCTCTGCTTCTGGGACATCAGGGTCGTAGACAAGAGAAGATAATAGTCTGTTTAACCCAAGCACGGTACCAAGTACTATAGGTTCTAACACCTCTCGTGTTTGGGGGTTTACATAAAAAAAAAAAGTAATTTTAAAATTTCACTCTGGCAGGTCCTGCCACCTAATTTCCTGAGATTTCAGTGGCTAGGACCTAAAAAAAAAAATAAATAAATAAAAAATAAAAGAAGGTGGCAAAAAACACTGGAAAAGTAAGGCCAAAAGAGGTTTATATTAATGCGGTTTAATTTTGGACGTTGTTGAATTTTAACATTGTGTGGGGTGTACGTTGACAGTTTAAGGCAGAGTGGGGATGGGAGGCTGAAGACCGGGGGAAAAAGACAGAAGTATGGGGGACAATAGAGAAGGCGACCCCAAAAAAGTCAGTGTGGCAGGCCCAGGCCTCACCAGGAGAAGAAGGGGAGGAGACAGAAACCCGTATCCTCCCCTCCCGGCCTAGGAAAGGGGGTTTATTCGAACTAGGTGCCTAACTAGGTTAGGCACCTAGTTCGAATCGACAGATGGCACTTGATGGGGTTTAAGTGTGTCAGTTTCCTTATCTTCTGCTGTCCGCTAATGGAACTTCTCTCTCAATCAAGGCTCCTGTCAGTGATTCAAAGCTGCATGGTGAGTTGTGGGTGGTACTGTACAGTTTTCAAGTTTGTGTCCGTGGAAGCGCCCTACGTCGGGTGAACAATTCTTGAGCAAAGTGCGTGAAGGCGATGTAGTCTTTGGCGTTATCAAGGACGTGCTGTTCCCGGTCTTTTGGAAGATAGTGGATTTTGGTGGAGAGAGTACATCTTAAGTCCTCATAGAGCTCGAGAGTACATCTTAAGTCCTCATAGAGCTTGCCCAGGACTAGATCTTATAGAAAACATTTTTATCATCAGAGTCTTGAAATTAAAACCTTACATTCTTCTAAACTTATTCAACAGATGCCTTCAGGAAGAAACTTTTCCGGAAATTTGGTAGGTCGCTCTAGTTAAGTTGATCAGAAAGCCGGATAAGCCTCCAGGAGCGGCTAGATCGTACAGGCCGATCGCTCTGCTGGCTAACTTGGGTAAATTGCTAGAGCGACTAATGGCCATTAGATTGAATACCCTACTGGTAGAACAGGATCTGCTATCAACAAGTCAATATGGGTTCTGTCGACAGTGCCTGAGGAGATTTCTTGACATTCGTTCTAAGAAACTGAACATTGGAAATTAGGGAAAAAAAAAAAAAAAAAAAAGTATTTAATCAACAGTGTAAGTGCTACAATGTATTTCCACAAGAAGACTAACCTTATTGGAGTGCCTTGGTGAGAAACCTTTGCTTTTCTTTTGGGATTTACGCCAGATACTAGCGTTATTCTCTGTTTTCCTTTGTTTGCGAGACTGTATGGTCACCATGCGGCTCGCGAAGGGAAAATAGAGAAGTGCTCCGGTATAACGCGGCTGCCGCGCTAGGATCTGGCCCTTGACTGGGGAAGGATCCCCCAAATAGTGTGTACCCTGGGCTGAACGAGAGCCCCAACTTTCTTGCGACTGAGTTAACCTTTAATTACAAACTATGCGTTCAGTGACTGCCCTCCCCCCCCTCTCTACCATAAACTTTCATGGTGAAGTGGAACTTCTCTCTCGTGCATTTCCCAACTTTTTTGATCTTTTCATCTGACCATCATCTTTAGCGTCCTCAGAAACCGCTAAGGAAAAATTTCCCATCATCCTAGGGGAATTTCTACCCTCGGCTGTTTCCCCCCATGTGTTTCGGTGGGGGAAGGAAAAACACACACATAGTAGTATACTTCTCCAAATTAACGTACGGACTCGTGTGAGGCATCTTTCAGCGACTCCCGAAGAGACCTGTGTAGGAAAACTGCAGCACCTCGATAAACCAGAAAATTCCGATTATCCGGAAAACAAATAAAATGCATGAAAACGACATGGAAGTCATTGAGATTGGTACCCTCAGCCAAACTGAAGAGAAACAGGAAGAGGCCGAGGATCATAGACCAATTGCCAAAAGAAAAAACAAAAATGGAACAATACCAAAATCTGACCGGAAAACCCGGAGCACCAGCCAAATAAAGGATCAGCATGACCACCCAGGAGGGACAGATGACCAACCCAAGCCTTCAGAAAATGCTAAACTCGATCCAACACTACCAAAGGGAACCGTTCCAGAGCAAACATTACTGCTGCGAACGGCCTTAGAAAATCTGATGAAGGAAAACTGCAGCAAAATAACATCCGTATTACGAGCAGAAATCGTACACCAATGGAATAAACTTGAAGCCATCTTAATGAACACATTCGGCCAACTACAGAAGGCAGAGGCAATATTGGAAGCACGAAACATGGATGGAGACAAACAAATGCTACAGCGCGCTCCGTCGTATGCACAAGCGCTGAGGACACCAGCAAGTGACTCGATAGTGGCCGGCAAAGCACCCGAACTCGAAAGAAAGATCCTACCTAAACAACCACACTTAGTGGTCCTACGACCAACAAAACCCCACGACAACCAGTCCAGTGAACAACTCAAATCCCAAATAATGACTAACCTAAACGAAGAATTTAAAACAACAAGAATAAAGGCCGTAAGGAAAACAAGGAATGTCGGACTACTGATAGAAACGGAAACAAGAGAGGAAGCACAAAGAATAATAGAAAATCCGAAAATACCTGAACTAGGACTAACCGCTGCTGCGCCCAAAAACCGAGGCCCTTCAATCGTAATATATGACCTGGCCAAAGACCTTACCCCAGATCACCTATCAGAGGAGCTATTCCAAAGAAATCTACAGGCCATTTTTCCGGACAGGAATAAGGAAGACCTAGTGACTCCCAAGTACATAACCAAGTCAAGAGACGGAAGCCGCCAAAACTGGGTTGTCGAGCTCGCGCCCATGGCATGGAGGGCTTTAAGCACCCAGAACAGAATCTATGTTAACTGGGGCAGTCACCGCTTTCGGGAGCATGTGACTGTGCCCAAATGCTACAGGTGCTGCAAATTTGGGCATACAACTCACACATGCACCCAGACAATTCCCACGTGCGGGCATTGTTCGGCAAAAGGTCACGCCTTCCGTGACTGCCCAAACAAAAACACCGACCCAACCTGTGCAAACTGCAAGAGCTTAAAGTTAGATAGCGCGCATTCAATCAGAGATGGTCAATGTCCTACATACCTGAAAGCAAAGAGTTTATTCCAATCAAGACTCAACTATGGGAACACATCCTAAAAAATATAACATCACAGAGGTTAAATTCATGCAGATAAATGCACATAGAGCCAAGGCGGTCGCCGACCAAATCCGCAAGAAGGCGGAAGAAGAAAACATTGATGTAGTAATATTACAAGAACCATATGTACATATGAAGGCTGTCAGGGGCTATCCCATAACATACAAAGTAGTCCAAACGGGAGATGACACCCCATGGGCAGCGATTTTGGTAAGAAACCCAGATATAACGGTGACCAAAATCACTCAGCTATGCACATCTTGGGCCGCATGTGCCCAACTCACTACGGCCTTGGGCGCGTTTTATGTCATAGCCCTTTACTGCCGTCCGGGTGAGGACATCGACTTCGCAGTAAGGTACCTAAGTCTGGCTAGTGATATGCTCCCAAATGCAAAAATCATCGTGGGAGCAGACGTTAACTGCCGGTCGCCAATGTGGCACAGCCATACTCCAGATAGACAGGGTACCAGAAACGGGACCAAGTTGGAAGAGTTCCTGGCAACCTCAACACTAACTGTACTAAACTTACCCAACAATCTGCCTACATTCTGCAACACATTATGGGAGGCCACTATAGACGTTACCATGGCAACGAGGAATGCTGCCAACAACATTTCCAAATGGACCGTCCGTGAGGCTTGGACAACGTCTGATCATCGCGCCATTACGTTCAGTCTAAACAAATCACTGGCCACAGTACCTGTGAACAGACAAACTGCCCATAGATATGCCATAGCAAAGGCAGACTGGGAACTCTTCCAGACCACCCTACGGAATAGCATACAACAACGACAGAGAGAACTCCAACGTATCGAGGACCCAAGAATCCTCCAAACTAAAACGACTGAAATCATAAAACAAGCCAGCGACACAGCCATCAGGAAGAAAAATCCAACACCAGGGAAAGTGCCCTGGTGGAATCAAAACCTCCAGCGACTCAGGAAGGAGGCACAGGAAAGAAGAAAGGCCTTCCAGCGAGCCAGACGCTCCTGGCCGATGGCGGAAATTGAAACCCTACGACAGAGCTACAAAGAGGCAAGAAACGCCTATACAGCACAAATTAGAGAAAGCAAAAACCAATCCTGGGAGCGCCTGGTCTCCACCACTGGAAACAAGGATCCTTGGGGACTTGTATACAAGATCGTCACCAACAAACTTCCCAGAGGGGAAGTAGTTGAAGCCACTAAAACACCTGAAGGAAACTTGACTATCACTTGGGAACACACCATCAACAATATCCTTGACGCTGCCTTTCATCCAGAGATACAAACAATGACAACAGAACAGAGCCGAGTTTGCCAAGCCAACGAGACTCATCAAACGGCAACAAAAGAGCACCCTTTCACCATGGAAGAGATCAGCAATGCAGCAGACCTAATAAAGGGAAATAGATGCCCTGGACCGGACCTTCTGGAACCCGAAATTATCAAAAAAACGGTAGAGTACGCTCCGAACTTAATACTAAACCTATATAACCTCTGTCTCAGAGAAGGTATCTTCCCGAATTCCTGGAAGATGGCAAACGTTAAACTCATCCTAAAGAATCCAACAAAGCCACCACACCTTCCAGACTCCTATCGGCCCATTGCACTTTTGACAGTTATCAGTAAGCTATTTGAACGACTACTTTACACACGGATCCAACATTACTATGATGAGGCAGGCCTGGCCTCAGCAAACCAATTCGGCTTCAGACGGGGAACCTCCGCCGTGGATGCCTTAACTCACCTCCTGACCAAGGTAAACAGATGTAATACAAAGTACTTCCTAGTGATAGCCGTCGACTTCGCTGGGGCGTTCGACTCACTTTGGTGGCCGAGCGTCCTGGCGAGGTTGCGCGAAGCCAACATGCCGGAAAACCTCTATAACACCATCAAAAGTTACCTAAGCAACAGAACCATCAAAGTCACCGCCCCCTATGGCACACTCTCCAGGCATGTCCATCGGGGCTGCCCTCAAGGTTCGGTCCTTGGCCCACTACTGTGGAATATTGTCTTGGACACCTTTCTTAACATCGATCTCAATGAAGTACAATCTCAGGCATTTGCGGACGACCTCATTCTCACGATACAGGCAAACTCAAGAGCTGCGTTAGAGGTCCTCGCAAATCGGGCCCTGACCACTCTCCAAGAATGGGCAAACCGAAATCAACTCAAAATATCCTCCACAAAAACAAACTCCATCCTACTAAAGGGACGCCTTGATCTTAGGCGGCCTCCGCAAATAAAAATTGGGCAGGAAACAATCAAATTCTCTAACCAACTGAAATACCTAGGCGTGATATTGGACCAAAACCTGTCATTTCAGGACCATCTGAAATATCTCCGTAAAAAAATAAGACGCTACGCAGCCATGGTTGCCAGGGTCACGCGTAAAGAATGGGGCTTGAAAAAGCGAGTCCTCAAACTGTTCTACAAAGCTATCTTCACTCCGATCGTCACCTACGCATCCGGTGCATGGTTTCAAAAAACTACAACAGCAGTAAACAGACGTATCACGGACCAAATTCACAGATCCATCCTCCTAACCATCACTCGCGCTTGCCGCACGGTGAGCACCCACGCCCTGCAAGTGCTCGCAGGCACTCTCCCGCTGGACCTAGAAATCATACAACGCGGCCTACTATACTACCTAGAAAAAGGCACCCCACAGACTTTTCTGGGGTTCACTATTGACCTAACCAGCAACAGAAATGTGGAAAAGAAGAGGATACAAACTCACCTGCAGCAGGCATGGCAGGAAAGGTGGAGCAACTCTCAAAAGGGAGAGATCACAAAGAAATTTCTACCCAATATTGAACAAAACTACCCAACCTCACCCAACTGGTTCTCCCCAGGTCTACAAGCAACGTACCTCTTAACTGGACACGGAGCTATAAATGCCAAACTGTCTCTACTTGGGATTCAGGTTGATCCAACTTGCACTTGCGGGGGGCTGGAGAGCTGGCAGCACCTAATGTATGACTGCAGGCTCTATGAAGACCTACGTGGTGTTTTCCTCACCAGAATCCACTACTTACCACAGGGACAAGAACATCACCTCCTAGACACGAAGGAGGAGTATCAAGCCTTCTCGGATTATGCACAGGCACTGTTCACGAGGAGGACGACGAGGAGAAACCAAATGGCCGCAGCCCACAACCCACTACCATTATAACCAAAGAACATCTGTTCTTCAGCTCACCGGGCTCCCTTGCCTGGTGCCTTTCCACCCCCTCCCCTGCGCCGGTGGTGGGACGGTCCCCCCGGCGCCCCCTACTTTCTCCTGGTGAGGCATGGGCATGCCTCACTGACTTCTGGGGTTGCCTACTCTATCATCCCCATATTTCTGCCTTAACCCCCCCAGCCTTCAGTCTCCCACCCACTCTATCTTTATGCTAGTGAATGTCCCACACACAAAAACGTAATTATGTCAAAATTCCCGTTCGCCCATTCTTTCGGCCTTTATTATGCAAGCATTATCCCCCTCACCTAACGATCATCAAACCGACGATGATGGATATATGTCTCTGTCTGTACATACGTGCATATAAAAGAGCGCGCGCGTTTTTTTTTTTTTTTTTTTTTTTTTTTTTTAAGGTCCTAGCCTCTGAAATCTCAGGAAATTAGGTGGCAGGACCTGCCAGAGTGAAACTAAAACTACTGGGTTCCTGGTCTGCCTCCACGGGGCGAAGGTGGGGCAACGTTGGGCCTCAGCAGGGGTCCAGCGGCTAAACGACCAGATGAACAACGGTACACGACATCACACAGATACAAAGCCCACACACTTTTAAATCTCTGGCATTTCCCAGTGAACTGGTACACCCACAATGAAAGCAACACGGAGATGGGGGAAACCCCTGGTGCCGTCTGACACTAAATACACCTTACACCTTACACCTTATGGGTTCTGTCCCGGACGTTCCTGCGAGGATGCTCTTGTGGACTTTGTCTCTTCAGTTCAAAACTCGGTACATAAATATACCCTGGCCGTTTTCATCGACTTCGAGGGTGCCTTCGACTCCCTTTGGTGGGAGAGCGTCCTGGAGCGTCTGCGATCGGCTAGGTGCTCCAACCACCTTTACCTTTTAATCCGCAATTATTTTGCCAATAGAACCATAATAGTCAAGGCTAAACATAGCCAAGTATCAAGATCAGTATCTAGAGGGTGCCCACAAGGCTCTATATTGGGTCCTTTTACATGGAACATGGTGCTGCAGCAGTGGCTCTCCCGATCTTTCGGTAACGTCAAAATAATAGCGTATGCAGACGATCTCACCATCTTGGTAAATGGTAACTCTAGGGCCGATCTGGAAAATACCGCAAATTTTGTTCTCCGGGATCTCTACGATTGGACTGTGGCCAATAAGCTTAAAATCAGCTTGTCAAAAACAAAGATGATGATTCTTGGATCAAAGTTGGATATCACTCGTCCTCCGTTGGTCAAGATCAACAACATTCGTCTCCCCATAGTTAGAGTACAAGCTTCTAGGAGTGGTAATTGATTCCAGTCTCAATTTTATTCCTCATTTGACAAACTTATCATCTAAAATACGTAGATTTACTGGTGCAATTGTTAGGGTGTCCCGTGTTGAATGGGGGCTCTCCAGAAAAACTTTAAGGATTTATTACAATGCAGTTTTCCTCCCTCTAATCACGTATGCTGCCGGTGCATGGTTTCACAGGGCACGGCTCAAACACTTCATTACAAAACACGCCTCATTGCAGAGAACCATTTTGCGGTGTTTAGTTAAGACATGCAGGACAGTCTCGACGCAAGCTCTGCAAGTACTAGCCGGAACATTACCTTTAGACTTGCAAGTTACTTATAGAGGCTTTTTATACAGACTGAAAAGGCAGATTGAGACCAAATTTCTTGGAATAACCATCAACCTTCAAGAAGATGCTAAAAGAGAAAGAAGGAGACTGTGGAACGAGTTAGTAAACATTTGGCAGTCTCGATGGGATACAGCTCCCGTTGGTGCAACAACGAGAAAATTTATACCACAAGTTTCATTTCTCCTTGATAAACGTGTTCGATTGTGGTTCTGCATGGACATATTCACGTCGTACCTGTTGACAGGACATGGATCGATGAACCAGAGTCTTCTTAGGTTCAATTTATCACAAACAGACCTCTGTTCGTGTGGATCACCAGAGAGTTGGGATCACATCTTGTTTCATTGCTCCCTGTATGACGATCTCAGACTTCCTCTTCAAGCACTTACTAATTTTCAATCAGGACAGGAGTCGTCTCTGCTTCAAAGCTCGGAGTCATTTCAGATTCTTCAGGCTTTCGCTCAAGGCGTATTTCTTCGAAGGCGTTCAGTGTCGACAGATCTCAACAGAATGCAGCACAACGGTCCTGCTGATGAATAGCTGGTTAGATCTCCTTATAATACATAAACTCAAATCCTCAAGAAATGAAACTTTCCTCGGCCTGCAGAAAAAATTAAGTGCTTTCTTCCTTTTTTTTTTTTTTTTTTAAATTTTATTTATTTTATTATTTAGTTACATAAATGTTTTATTTTAATAATTTTGGTTCCAAATCCAGCACCACGGGTGATCCTTTTTTTTTTTTTTTTTTTTCTCCCTCTGGAATGGGCCCCCAGAGGATCCTGGCCTACCTTCTGACAACATTAGGTGGGTCAGAGTCTCTCTTGAGACAGTACGTGCTTTACATGGACTGGCCCACCTTCCCGTGGTGTGGACGAGTACCCAGAATCATCTGTCCAGGTGACTGATGCTTCTGGGTAGCCAAGCGGCCAGAACAGAACAACAAAACACACACATAATACACACAAACCGACGTCACACACATATCTGGCCCATTTGTAGTGATACTCTTCTTCACAGAGATACGAGGCGGAGTTGAACAAACGTTCTAGGAGCCGCCCTTTACATATACACATGTCCACACATGTCCACATGTCCTCATAGAGCTCGCAGCCATACATTAAGTGGCTCCAGCTTTCCGAGGAACCACAGTGGCATAGGGGATCATCAATAATGCCTAGTGCTTGTAATTTCTCTTTGATGGGCCCATGGCCAGTTAAGAAAAACGTGGCATGGAGGCCGGGGGAGAACCATTTCGGCATTTCCGGATAAACCATAGTAGTGTCGGGAATGAACTTTCTCGTAATCTCTCCTTTAGAGGACTTGGTCCACCTGGATTGCTAGGTTTGTTGTAGGTAGTGGGCTAGGCGTTTTTTCTCTGCTTTAGCTGTGTTAGCTGGGTCTGTTGTGTAATCCATGATTGATACTGCTTTGCCCTTAGAGAGGTGATATAGCAACCCGCATCTGACAACCTCAAGGCCCAGGGGTAGCACATCGGCCAGCACCTGAATGGCGTGGGTGCTGACCGTGCACACTGTCCTGGTGATGGTCAGTAGCATTGTTTGTTGTATTGTTTCAAGCTTTCTGTAATTGACTGCTGTTATGGCCTTCGTGTACCAGATTCATGCTGCGTATGTGATTATTGGTACGAAGATGGCTCTGTAGTATTCGTTTCTTCAATCCTCAGTCGTGGCTAGAGACTCTGTTTACTAGTGAGGTGTAATTACGGATCTTTTTACGTAGATACGTCAGATGAGGGGTAAAAGATAGGTTCTTGTCCCGGATTATGCTTAGATACTTAATTTCGGTGGCAAGCTTGACAGTTCTGCCCTGTATTTTTAGTTGTGGAGGTCTCCAGATGGCCAGCGTTCCTTTAAGAAGTATGGAGCAGGTTTTGTCCGGTGAGATCTGGAGGTTGTGCTCATTAGCCCAGTTCTGTAGGGTAGCAAGTTCTCTGTTTCCTATATCTTCAAGCTGTGCTCTTTTCGGCTTCCAGGGTAAGGACCTGGTAATGTGCATACGCCTGAGTATTGACGTTTGCTAGGTTGGTAGAGAGGAATTCGCCTAGGACGATGGACCAGGAGAATTGAGCACTGTATGGTGTCCAAGATCTTTTGTTAAACACCTTTGTGGCTCTATGGAACCACATGGGGAAGCGTATGTAATTGCTGGAGTGAAGAAGGCTTTGTGTTAGCGTGCGTTTTTTGAGTCCCCAGTTCTTTCTTGTTATTCTGGCTATTAATCCGGCATATCTTCTTATTTTTTTCTCTCAAGTATTTGAGATGAGGTGGAAGGACAGGTTGGTGTCTAGAATGATACCTAGATGCTTCAGTTCGGTGACTAGTTTGATTGTCTGGCTATGAATTTTAATTTGTGGTGGTCTTCTTAAGTTTAGGCTGCCTTTTAACAGTATAGATTTAGTTTTTGTAGTTGATATTTTTAAGAAGTGGACAGTGGCCGAGTCTCGAAGGAGTTTAAGTTCTTGGACTTCCATTTGTGCTCGGCTTTCAGCAGCGACTGTCAGTATTAGATCGTCTGCAAAGGCCTGGGAGTTAACTTCCCCCAGTTAAGTTAACTCCCAGGGCCAGGAATTCGTCTAGGATCATATCCCAGAGCAGTGGCTCTAGAACTGAACCCTGGGGGTAGCCCCTGTAAAGCGATCTGGTCAACTTATTATATGGTGCTATTACCTGTATTTCTTTGTGGGTTAAGTAGGATTCCATAACTTTGTGCAAATTCATAGGTGTGTTTGCCCTTCTCAGTCTAGCTAGGACGCTCGGCCACCAAATGACGTCGAATGCCCCAGCAAAAAAAAAAAAAAAAAAAAAAAAAACGACTGAGAAGGCAAGGAAATATTTTTTGTCACACACCGCTGCCGCCCTCAAAAGGCCACTGAGGGCTTCGATGGTCGAAGTTCCTTGCTTGAATCCGTATTGTGTTGGCATGCTTAGAGCAGCTGTTTCGTAGTGGTGAGTTATGCTTTTACCTATCAGCCTTTCGAATAGCTTACTTGCCACTGGGAGCAGGGCAATTGGTGCGCTTGTGTGTAGCGGTCGGTAGTGTTCGGGACAGTGGCGTAGCTATCATGTAGGCAGGCAAGGCAATTTCCTCCGGGACCTTTAGGGGCCAGGCGTCTTTGGCTGTTTCCTGTTTTTGAAAATTTTCATTAATTAAGTAGGGGCCCGAACATGTTCTTTGCCTCCGGGCCCGAAACATCCGCGTTTCTTGAGACTGACTAACTCAGACTCGAACGAAAGGGCCTCTGGTTTAAGACCAGACAGAAACACAGACATTTCCAAAAGGATGCAATGTGAATAAGCCACTACTGTACTGACACGAAGCGTACTCTAGTCGGGATGCATCAAGTGTTGTAATCAGCATTACAGAAAGCGTAAAATGAGTTAATTATAACAACGCATAGACCCCACTTGCGACAGGAGGATATGGCTCACTTACGAAATCAACTATCAAGAACACAAGAATTGCAAAATTTAAATTACCGATACACGAAAGCCGAGTGGGCAGGAGCGGGAGTGCAGTAGCACATGCTCTTTGAATAGACTGGGGTTCAAGCCCCTGACTGCTGAATACGTTCGATCTGCCAACCCGCACTGGACCAGCGTGGCAGATTATGGTCCATTTCCCTCAGCATGAATTGTTGAGGAGGCTTCCACCCTGCAGTGGGTTGATAATGGCTGCACTTTACTTTGCTTTTTATTTATAAATTATTCATAATAATTCATAAAAAATATAATTTATTTTATGAATTATTATAGTTTCACTTTTGCCGATTAGAAGCAAGTACAATCGATACAGGTACATAGATGTACAGTACATTCAGATGTTATATATTACGTCTAAGTTTATGGATTTTCCGGCTAAAACTGTTAGTATATTAGCATTAGTATCAATGATGGAAAATGATGCGAGGAAGCAGGCTTATACAGCATCACCCACCCCCTTATCTCCTCCACTAACATTTTCGTTCTAACTCGAATTGAACTCCGTGCGATAAGTAAGTATAAACATAAAATGATTTGAAGATCGCTTCAAATAATACATATATCCCAGAAGTGTCTAACCTTTATGAGTGAGGGGCCAGATTCAGAAATTTCAAATCTCTTCGAACTAGTGAGAAAAATTAACAAAGGTATATCACAATTATCCAACTATTTTCTCATATGTACACCGTATCAAGACTCCTAGGTACGTACGCCAATATATGCATGATGTACACGGGCCTTTAAAAATACCTTTATTTTTAAATCACAAATGCAAAGGAAAAAATATAACGAGTTATTCTTTATTCAGTACATAAATAGGCAAATTACATTTTTAGTGAGATATTTGATATTGTTTTTGCGTGCACAAAAATTGAATATTCGCTGGTACATTTGACGTAGCAATATGAAGTACACTGCATAAATGTTCACCTGCCAATAATGACTTTTAAGTATATATATTTTTATGTATATATTAAGCGCAATAGCACCATTAATACACAGCCATTTCTGAATAAACAGAATATTTATAAGGCGGCATCGTTTTAAGTTATATCTCATATTGTGAATACCTTCACAACGAGTTGGCATGATATTGCACTCTCATATTGTGGAGTTATACTTCATAACTGTTTTGCCATCAATGCATCACTTGGGTACCTACCCACCCACCGAAGAAGGGCCAAATAGCCCTGAAACGGTGCCGTCTGGGTGGTGGTACCTATCTGAGAATAAGTAACATTAATCTTCTCCTTAGGCAAAGCGTTACTTATTCGAAGTAGTGCAATATCATGGCAACTCGTTGTGAAGGTATTCACAATATGAGATATAACTTAAAATGATGCCGCCTTATAAATATTCTGTTTATTCAGAAATGGCTGTGTATTAATGATGCTATTGCACTTAATATATACATAGTCTAAATTTGCTCGCAGCTTGAGGCTTTAGCCCTAAACGCATCTTAGTATACATTTCTCATAAATGAAAAAAGGCTTTCACAACAGTATGTGCTACCAAATAGCGGAATACATGAACACCTTGGCTTTAAATATTGGGTAAGCATCCTTTGTTGATGTATTTTCTATAAAAAGTGAGAATATCATTCTCAACTAAAGCTTTCCTCAAATGACTGCTGGCTTGAACTTTATTTAATTAATTCTAGTTGAAAGATGTTTTCTACTTCATCAACATTTATGCTAAATGTATCAACAAAAATTTTAAGCGCTAGACTACGATTTCTTGCGTCTGCAAATCGCAGATCGAATTCATCTATAAGGCAAGTAATTAATTCTGCGTATTTTTAAAACTTAATCGTCTCAGCAATTTTTGCTGAAAGTGTTATGAAGTGGTTAGTTTTTTTAAAAAGTAACTATTTACGAAACAGCTTTAATTCCTCGGTAAAGGCTGTAGCATGCTCATATAATACATTTACTAACTGATCCTTTCCTTGTTGCTTTATGTTCAATTCAGCAAGATATTTGGTCGTATCTACTAAGAATCATCCACATTCTTTCTCACATCCTTTCTCTTGTTTATCATAAACACCTTTATTTCTTGTATCAGAGAGTAGAAACGGGCCAATGTCTTCGTCCTACTAAGCCAACGAATGTTGCTGAAAAACACTACTTCGCCATATTGTGACTCAAAATCTTCAAGAAAAGTCTGGAACTGTCCATGATTAAGTCCTTGTGATTTAATTAATCATGGTACATTGTGATTTGGTACACTGAACGTACCAAAATACGTTCGATGTGTTCCTCTACGTCTCTCAAATTTACCAAATAAATACAACTGCGCCATTAAAAATATTCATGCATCACAGCTCACTGCTCAACTCTCCTTTATATTACTTTGAAGTGATATAAAGTAGAGTTGAGTGCAAGTATTTAGTTGATCGAATTAGGCCGAAAAGAAGTAAGAGGTCAATGATTCCGTACTTTAAAAGTAAGGTAAAGTAAGGAATACTAATGTAAAGTAAGGCATGTTAATAGTCCCGCAGCACCTCTAAGATGAACTGCTCTAATTGCAGCCTGCACAGTGTCCTTGGAAAGTGTGTTATCTGGAAAAAAACTTGTGTGCAGTCTTTGAGGTGAAACCTGATAATTAAGATTGGCTAGTTGGTTTTTTCTGGTTTATAGGCGATAAGCTACTGAAGCTGATATTGCGTTTGGAAATGTAGGTTAACCATGAGTAAAAGTCAATGGCTAAAGGGAAAGAGTTCCTAGAGAAGATCCTAAGCGCATCTACGTGGGAAGTACAGTGGTATCGTCAATGTCCTATTTTATACCGGCTGGAAAAGGTCCGGGTTCGAATCACATGAAAACTTTACTTTTTTTTTTTTTCACTCCGTGGCTGAGTTAGTCGTTCTCAGACGTAGATATCAAGTTTTTTTTTTCCCCCCCAGAAACTGGGGTTTTTTTTTTTGTTCAGCAAACAGGCAAATCGATCAGAGAACACACGCAATTTACAGACATATTACATATATAGACAAATATATGAAAAGGCCGTCGTAGCCTAGTGGTCAGGCGCGCGGATGCATAGTATACGTGCCTTGAATGACCGGGCTTCAAACCCGTGATTGTTGAATACGGTGCTGTTTCTTGTGAACTCCTCTGACCATTTGGTCATCCCGGAGTATAAACAAAAAATTTATTTATTATTTTTTTTATAAGAAATTATGGGTGGCCCTAATATAATAGTTTGAGGTGTCTTTAGTAGATTTTAGGAGAAGTTTGTGTTGATTTTATTAATCAAATTAGTAATTTATTTTCATTTTAATATATTGAATGCGTTACGAGACTAAGAAAAAGCTGTATAATCTTGAAGAGAAATCGATTTCTTAAATTTCATCAAATATTTTTGCTTTGTTCGTAAAGATTAGAAACTGGGTGTCCACCATGTCTTGGCATTGCTGAGCGGAGAAGGCAGTTTTGATGCTGCAACTTTCAAGATTGATTTTCGAAAGGAGATAAGCAAGGCGGATAGGGAAGGATAAGAGATTATCCCAAGAATAGAGGCTTAGAATACAGTATTGTGTGTTATTATACTAATACACAATACTGTATCGAAATCAGTAACAGCATGAGATCTCATGGATGAACCCATTGAGAATCAACATACATTACTTCTAAGTTTCTACGGTAAAAACATAAAGGGAAGGATAAGAGATTATCCCAAGAATAGAGGCTTAGAATACAGTATTGTGTGTTATTATACTAATACACAATACTGTATCGAAATCAGTAACAGCATGAGATCTCATGGATGAACCCATTAAGAATCAACATACATTACTTCTAAGTTTCTACGGTAAAAACATAAAGGTAAGGAAGATTAATTTTTAAATAAGAACGAATTTATATATTAATTATAACGTTACAGAACCTAATTAATTATAACCTGATATATTCAATTGCTTATTTCGATGTGCATACTTAACTTTTTAACAGTTGTTTTATAATTTAGATCTGTTGTATGTTATTTAAAATATACATTATAAATATTTTTACAAGTAAGGTATTGGCGTTTCATGTTAATGCAGATAGAGAGGGTGAGCCCTTCGGCGGTCTTTGTATAGGAGCCCAAAAATTCTAGCAGTGCTCCTATGGGTTCACTGTACAGTGCACATAAGAAGCCCAAATCAATCAGTCAATATCCATTTATTCGTTAAAAACAAAGCAGTCAGTCGCAAAGACAGAAGCAGAGGTCTGGCAACAGGCTTATCAAAGAGCAAATGGTCACCGAACTAAAGTATAATAAACCACGAGCAAAAGATAAACATAAGAATCCCTGAAACAGCGATGAAAAATAGGGGCTAAACAGAGACAGTATTAAAAATAAAAAACAGTAAATAAATAAATTATTATTGTTATTATTATACATTTTAATTAAATGTATTATTTTACAATACATTTGGTTGCTTTACATAAGCAGAAAGCGTTATCATTTCCAAATGAATGACATATTATTTACTGTATATAAACTGAATTAGCGAAGTGAATAATTATTTAAACAGTAAAAAATATTTTGGAAGTTAATTGTGGTAACTTATGTAATTATATGTTGGGAGAGTGCAAAATTGCTTACTAGCAGAAATAAGTTTTATGGAATTGGAAAGGAAGATTACACAGTTTCCGAAGTAAAAAGCAATATTTCATATATTGAATATTAAATCATACATTTATTTATCTCTAAATAACGTGAATTGTTATGAAAATCACTTTACATCGCGTAATTTTCAACATTCCTTGAACAGCAAATGGGCATTTTTCTTGTTACCACTGTTTACACTGAAAGAATTTATAATTGCACTTTTCTTTCCAGGTATTATTTTCTTACTTAGCTCTTCCAGAATATACATTTTTTATCAATTATCTATAATTACAAGTCGTTTGAAATATAAAGTGAGTCAAATTATTAAAATATCTTCTTACCCGATATTCGATGACACAACTTAATGCACGATTCTAACTGTTTAATATTCTTTTCAACAGAGGTCGTATATGTATTACTCTGATTCATTGAGATTAAATATATTATTATTTTATTAATTCTCCCCCTCGTTCTCTCCCAGTGATTTTTCGCATATTTATGTGCTGTGCATATAAATCGTCATATATTACAGTATTATGAAATGAATCAATATATTAAAATTTCTTAATAACTTCATGAGTGGAATAACCAACAGTTATGGGTCACCGCGAAAATGTAGCACATACGAATATAAGAGTGTAAGATACACATCTTATACGTAAGAGGGGAACAATTATGCAAGCGGCAGCCGTTTAAGGACGGTTTGTTGAAAATAATGATAACAAAGAGAAGGGAGCGCAAAAAAGATCCTTACACATGGGTGGCACTAGGGACGGCTCGTTGATAGGCACTGAGGAAATTGAGGAAAGACAGATGTAGAATAGATGTGCGGAAATTTGCCTTTAACCAGCGGGTGGTTAATTGCTGGAACAAACTTCCATCTGTCGTTGTGGAAGTTGATAGGTTAAATAAATTTAAAGAGGAACTGGACAAACATTTAGAGGGAATTGTTTTGTAATTTTTTTTTTTTTTGGCTGATGTTGCATAAGCTCATACACTTTCTTGCATCACATGCCACTACTACTACTGCGGAACTGCAGCACCCCCAGATTTTTAAACCTGAATATACAGTCAACGGAATATGAAATTTTGTGAAGAACAATGCAATGTAATGAATATTTTTATTAACAGGTCCCGCATATAGTATACTCATCCTGGATTTCCAATACGTAATCATTTCAATAATAAACAAATAAAAACACGAAATCGTTTTCAGCTTTGAAATTTAACCGTTGGTGGAACTGTGCGCTACACAGTTCCACATTTTGGCTCCAGTGGTTGAGTCAATACCTAGTTGGCAGGTTGCCAATACGGATCTTTTAGAGGTGATAAAACGAGTCAAAGGAAGTGCGGAGCGAGGCGTGCACCAAACTTGAATGAAAAAGTTAAAAATCTATTTTCAACAAATAAAAACCGAAGAATGGATTTTATTTTTAAATAAGATTTAGAGATAACCCAAGTCTGTTAATGGTAAGTGTCCAGTTAATGTTTTGTAGTATTTTTAACTTGCTTATTATTATTACCATCTATGTCTACTTGTAGTAGTAGTAGTAATAGTGGCATGTGATGCAAGAAAGCATGTATATGAGCTTATGCAGCAGTAGCCAAAAAAAAAAAAAAAAAAAATCACACCATTCCCTCCAAATGTCTGTCCAGTTTCTCCTTAAATTTATTCAACCTATCAACTTCCACATCGACAGATGGAAGTTTGTTCCAGCAATTAACCACCCGCTGGCTAAAGGAAAATTTCCGCACATCTATTCTACATCTGTCCTTTCTTAATTTGAATTTATGCCCCCTTAGGTTCGTAATCTGAACAAGTGGAAGGATCCCATTTGAATTCAGCGTGCTCAACCAATTCAAGGTCTTATACACCTCAATCAGATCACCGCGAAGGTGCCTAGTTTACAGCCACTGCAATTTGCAGAACTTAAGCCTCTCTTGGTAAGAGGATCCCTTCATGCCCCTCACTAATCTTGTTGCCCTTCTCTGTACACGCTGAAGCAAATCGACATCCTTCCTAAAATGAGGCCTCCAGACCTGTACGCAGTACTCAAGGCGTGGCCTGACCATTGCCTTATACAGAAGGATAATCACCTCCTTTTCCCTGCTAGCAAAATTCCTATATATCATTGACAAAACCCCATGACCTGCCCTGGCAGCCTGTCTGCATTGCTCAGAAAACTTCATATCTGCCTGCACAATTACTCCCAGGTCTTTTTCATTTTCTACCACCTTAAGTGTAGTACCACATAGTTGGTATGTTTCTCTGGGGTTACTTCTACCCATATGTAGTATTTTGCATTTGTCAAGGTTAAACTTCAGTTGCCACTTCATAGCCCATCTGCACAAATTATCTAGATCCTGTTGCAGTTACTGCCATTAACAACCCTGCCAACCTTTGTATCATCTGCAAACTTCGACATTAAGCCTGATATACCTCCATCAATATCATTGATAAATATACAAAACAACAGTGGACCCAACACCCGAACCCTGTGGGACACCACTAATAACATTATTCCACGAAGAACAGCACCCATTGATTACCACCCTCTGTCTTCTCCCACTTAACCATCCTTTTATCCATTGTAGCAACTTACCCTTAATACCATTATGCTCCAATTTGTACAATAGTCTTTCATGCGCAACAGTGTCAAAAGCTTTCCTGAAATCCAAATATATGATATCAAAATTGTTTTTTGCATCCAGTTCGTTTGTAACCACATCATAATATCCTATCAAATTTGTCAGACAAGTTTGATAGGATATATCAAACTTGGTTATATTGTCTTATAACCAAGGCAATTTAATGTAACTTTAAGAAGCAGCATCCCTAAATATCAAAGTCACAAGCCGCGACTGGTCATCTGTTAATGAATCCTTAACCTGTAATTCATTAACTCTAGCTTTCAATCTTTCGTTGTCGATTATTAATGCCGTAGTCACCGTCTCCATTTCGATCCACTTATCAAAACATAATTCGAAGCTGTTTTAGTTATTTTATTCGCCTCATTCGTCATGTAATCCACGACCTGTTTCTTTAATTTAATAACTAATTCGTAGATTGAAGTAGCGACCTCATAACTGTTTTGTTGTTCACGTATATTGCTTACTATTATGTCGCTTTCCCTTACACTAATTTCAATATCTCTTCTCGAATCATCCTCAATAATAAAATCAACTATTCCCTCCAACTCAGTAACTTGTCCCAGATCTACCTAACATTCTACATTTCTTTGAGATTGCTCATCAACAACAGAATTTATAGACGAACTTTCAAGACAAACTATGAACTTTATCTGTTATTGTTTCCATGGATTGTACAACAATTCCCTTTTGCAAACTGAACTCTCTAACTTCCTCTGTGTCTGCACGTATAGCACAGTGGTATCGTCACCGTTCTCCTCACACCGAATGGAAAATGCTCGGGTTCGGATTCCGTCGATGATGACAGGAACTTTAATGGCTTTTTTCACTCCGTGGCTGAGTTAATCGAACTCAGGCGTAGATAGCAAGGCTTTTTCTCCCAGAAACTGGGGATTTTTCGTCCAGCAAAACAGGCAAATCGACCAGAGAACTCACGCAATTTACAAACATAATAAATAAATGGGTATATGTAAGAAATTTCGGATGGCCTTAATATAATAGTTTGAGTTTGAGAGTAGGTAAACGAACAAATTGCATAAAGCCATTAGCCACAACAAAAAGTTTCAGCCTCTCTACCACCTGGGACAGTGAAACTAGAAAATTAAACTTAAGCTGATGTTATGAATATTAAAATCACCAAGAAAATGATTTCACTTTTAGGAAAGTTGGAGAAAGTCGAGCTACAAAGCAAAAAGTGTCGAAAAGTGCTGTTTCAACTTAGTTTAACAAAATTGGGTAAATGTATGTATGTATTTGTGTAGGGCGGCACCTTGAACGTTAGTTCATCTCCGCCTCGTTTCACTTTTGTAGAAATGGCCAGAAATGAACTGGCTATTTGGCTACTCGGATCAGCTGGTCGGAAACGCGCCACTACCATTACGGGAAGGTAGACCAGGGGCTACCAGCCAGCAGCAGCAGAAGAGAGAGACGCCAAGAGTCCAACAAAGTTCGAGTCAAAAATTGTTAAAAAATATATATATATCTTAACAATTGTGCAAAAATGAAATACTACACAGGATTAACCTCAAAGCCATGAGGCAAACAGACAATACTTCGAGGTTTTCAAAGTAAATAAAGCAAGTAATCTAGTTAATTTTTAAAAATTAACAAAAATATCAAAAATTAAGGGTTATATACAAAATCAAAGAAAACAATTAAGGATAATAATCCCCAACCAATAAAAAAAAAAAAAAAAAAAACCTTAGGCCAGTACCATTTAACCGACAAAACTTTACACAAGTATTTTGCACAGAAGCAGGCACAAACCTCGTAAACAGCTTAGGTTAAATGTGACATCCAGTAAGTCCTACAATCATCAGTAACAAAGTCACAGTCAGTCAATCACCAATAACAAAGTCACAGTCAGTTAACAGACAGCCGAGCAATTTCAGGAGCACGGAAATTTTCATCGTTAAATTGAGCTGTAGGTCGAACACTTGTAGAGTTGCAAAAAGAAGAACACAGCTCAAGTCCAAAATTGTATATCTTGTTGAGAAAATGGACGTCATTGTAGTGAAGGTGAAGAGTCTTGAGCTGAATTTTAGACATTCGCAGCCACAATCATTGCAAAAAGAATTGCAAGTCGTTTATTGAAGGCTGCCTTGGCAAAATCCTGAAGGGCGTGGTAACTGCTGGCATTTGATAAAAAATTAGGTTCCAATCCTGATGAAAACAAAAAATTATGATATTACGGACCCTGTAAATGATTACATCTACCCATATATTCATTTCGTCTGTAAATTGCGTGTGTTCTCTGGTCGATTTACCTGTTTGCTGGACAAAAAACTCAAGTTTCTGGGTGAAAAACCTTGATATCTATGCCTGAGACTAACTAACTCAGCCATGGAGTGAAAAAAAGCCTACTAAAGTTCTTCGTGTCATCAACGGGATTCGAACTCGGGTCTTTTCCACCGGGCGTGGGGAGGACGGTGACGATACCACTGTGCTATCGCGCAGACTAATCCTAATGAACAGTTGGGAATTGCATTCTGCAGAGTTACTCGAAGTTCATTCTGAGGGACAAGAGTACAGACAGTTCTCGCTTTACAAGTTTTCGCTTTACGAGTTGCCGGGTTTACGAGTTTTTTTCCCCCCAAGTATTAAGTATCTACAAAATCGAAAATACGAACATTAATTGCAAAAAAATGAATGTTAAACATTCATAAATACCACATTCCAAACCACGTGCGCAGCTGTACAATACAGTGTACATCTTTACGATATTAATCAGTTCCAGAAACACGTATCCACTGTATCGTTAAAATATCGTAATATGAACCCAATAACACATTGTGTTTTGGTAATTCGTTTCAAGATCTCGGAAGTTAAAAATTTCACTGTATAACTATGCTATTTTTCTCTCTAAAATGTCATTTTTAAGGTCACGAGCGTGACCTTAAGACCATATAAAAGGTCGTGAGCGTGGTTTGTAAATTATATTAGTTACCAATTCAAATAATTAAAATGAACTAATTATACTTATACTTTCGTCGTTATCATATGTTATAAGAATCAATTTTAAACGCCTTTGTGATATTTTTCTAAAAGCACATTTTTGGAGGTGACAACCATAAAACAATAAAAACAATTTGCACTTTCCGGTTTATTGGGCTTTTCTGTTACTGCAAGCAATTATAAGCGGGTAGTAAACTCAATCTTCTTGCATTTGCGAAAATACCGATAGCTGGAATTGTGTGTTTTTTTTAAGTTATTATGGTGAAATGTGTTTCCCCTTTACTGAAATCTTCAATTGTATGAAAAACATAAATTAATTTTCAGAATCTTCTCTTCATTTCTTTTTTTTAAGCTTCGTAAACTTGTTACTCCGTGCAAATCGTGTTAGTTGCAATTTGTGCATTCCGTTAAAAAATGCTTATGCATGCTATTGAAATTTATAAAGAAAAGAGAACATTATCTTGGAAACAAACGCCTCTTGAAGCATTTCTGAAGAAGACTATTCCTTGTGCAACAAACCGAGTGCCGAGCCAATAATGAGTTATCAACGAGTGTGCATTTAGTCGATGATGATGAAGAATAAACATTCTTTGACATTTGTAAGTCGTAAATAATTTCTCTATTATTATAATCTACTTTATTTTACAGGCTACGTTTTCATTTCTTTCGATAAAATTTCGATATCATTATTTAAACATAAACTAATTAGCTAACTAATTTCATTGTTGAGAACATAACCCCTATTTTTAACCTTATGTATATGGGATATAAATTCCCACTTTACGAGTTTTCGCTTTACGAGCGCGAACTAGGAACGAATTAACTCTTAAAGTCGAGAACTACCTGTAGAACACGTGCTGTCAATCTTCCATAGGGAACCATAGGGAGAAACACAGAGTTATAGTAAATTCTTAAAGATCTTCTAGAAAGACCTCACTCAGTTCTAGAAACTCTGAAAAGAGAGCCGGTGAAATTTCTAATCTTAATTCGCAGATTGGATAAAAGAGGGAGAAAATTTAACCTGCTGTCAATAGTTAATCCCAAAAGTTTAATTTCCTTTACTAGAGGTATTTTTGTATTGTTTTTTGTATATTTTAGCTCTTGGTGGTCTACGAACGCCCAATTTAGGGCCAAGGACCATAATTTTTGCCTTGGTAGGACTAATTTTTAACTTATTTTCAACTGCCCATTGTTGAAGATCAGATAAAACTTTCTCAGCAGATATTTTAATTGATGATCTTGAATTGCCACTAACAAGGACTGTCAAATCATTCGCATATGCGATGATCTTCACATTGTCAAAGGTTCGGGTAATCCCACCTTACAAAACAAAGTTCCAGAAAAGTGGTTCCAAAATGGAGCCGTGAGGACACCCTCGAAAAACCTGACGCAAAATTTGTCTGTATTTAGATCTGCCGGTGATAAATCTGTTAGAAAAATAGCTCTTAATTAAAAGATAAACTTGCTGGGAACACTCGGAATGACGTAAACGTTCGAGGGCACTTTCTCACCAAAGGAATCAAAAGCACCCTCGAAATCAATAAACATAGCAAGAATATACTTGAAACTGGAGTGTTCAACAGAAGAAATGAAGTCAGCAAGGGCGTCCTCGCAGGACCTTCCAGGAGTGAATCTGTATTGATTAGGCGCAATTAGTCCCCGTTCCAATAACAAGTTGTTTAATCGAAGGGCAATTAAACGTTCTAATAGCTTACCAAGGTAGGCCGATAACACCTTCCTGAGGGGACTCGTCTGGTTTCCTAATCAGCTTGATAGGGGCAGTTTTCCACAGACCCGGGAAAGTTCCATTTATTGAAAAGATATAATAGTATACATTTATTGAAAAGATGTAATAGTATACATTTATTGAAAAGATGTAATAGTATACATTTATTGAAAAGATGTAATAGTATACGGGACTTAATCTTGGCGAGACGCACACGTACTCTCCACCATGTTCTTTCCTGGGCATTTTTTAACTTTCACTTGCTTGACCGCTGTGTCCAACTCGATGGCGCTGAAAGGCTCAGTCTTAATTGAAGAAACATACAGAGTATTCGCAGAACGAATATTAGTGTGAAAATTAGAATCAAAGCACACATTGTCCTGTAGAAAAAGATTATCTAGAATAATGTTCAAATAATATTGTTCAAGGTTTAGGCCTAAATGGTTGTCAGATGAACTAATGAGGCATATGGCAGAGAAGAAAAATGCATGGGATACATACAAATTAACACGTGACACGGACGCCTATGATAGATACAAGTTGATCTGTAACCAAGTTACAAAGGAGGTTAGGCAGGCGAAGGCAGATTACGAGAGATCCTTGGCAAGGGATGCGAAGAAAAACAGCAAAGAGTTCTTTACTTATGTAAACTCTAGAAGGAAGGGGATGAATCAGATTGGTCCACTTGAGATCGATGGGTCAACTGTTGATGACCCTGCTCGGGTAGCTAACAAACTAAATGAATATTTTGCATCGACATTCACACATGAGGAGTTATTCAGCGAGGGGAATGCCAGAGGTGTATTCAACTCTAGCAATAAGCTAGAGAATCTTGTAATAACTGAGAGCAAAGTGGAGGAGAAATTGTTGAAGATAAACACAAGAAAGGCACCTGGGGTGGATGGGATCTATCCAGTTATATTAAAGGAGGCAGCAAAGGAGGTAAGCAAACCCTTAGCCATAATTATGAGAGCTTCCTTGGACTCAGGGGAGGTACCCATTGACTGGAGATGTGCAAATGTGACCCCAATTCACAAAGGGGGATCAAAGGCTGACACAAGTAATTATAGACCTGTGAGTTTAACTTCTGTTCCAGGAAAATTAATGGAGGCACTGGTGAAAGAAGCACTGCAGGATCATCTAGACAAGACTTCAGTTATAGCTAGGACACAGCATGGTTTTGTTAAGGGGAAGTCTTGCCTGACCAATTTGATTGGATACTATGATGCAGTCACAAAAGAACTGGATGCAGGGAATAACTTTGATATTATATACTTGGATCTTAGAAAGGCTTTTGATACTGTTGCACATGGAAGACTGCTGCACAAATTGGAGCAGTGTGGCATTGGAGGCAAGTTGCTGCTATGGATAAAGGGGTGGTTGAGGGGGAGAAGACAGAGAGTGGTAATCAATGGACACTGCTCATCGTGGACTAATGTTATTAGTGGAGTCCCTCAGGGTTCAGTATTGGGGCCTTTATTGTTTTCTGTATTTATAAATGATATTGATGATGGTATATCAGGCTTAATGTCCAAGTTTGCAGACGATACGAAGGTTGGCAGGGTTGTCAAGGACACTACTGACACTATGCTGCTGCAACAGGATTTGGAAAGGTTGAGCAGATGGGCTTCGAGGTGGCAAATGAAGTTTAACATTGACAAATGTAAAGTACTACATATGGGAAACAGCAACCCCAGAGCAACGTATCAACTCTGTGGTACTACACTGACAGTGGTAGAGAATGAAAGGGACCTGGGGGTGGTGGTGCAGGCAGATATGAAGTTCTCTGAGCAGTGCAGACGAGCTGCAAGAGTAGCTCATGGTGTATTGTCAATGATATATAGGAATTTTTCTAGCAGGGATAAGGAGGTGATTATTCCCTTGTATAAGGCAATGGTCAGGCCACACCTAGAGTACTGTATACAGGCCTGGAGGCCTCATTTCAGGAAGGATGTAGAGCTGCTGGAACGAGTACAGAGAAGGGCAACTAGATTGGTGAATGGGACAAAGGGGTTCTCTTACGAAGAAAGGCTTAAGTTTTGCAAATTACAGTGTCTGGAAACTAGGCACCAGCGGGGTGATCTGATAGAGGTGTACAAAGCCTTGAATGGTTTGAGCATGCTCAATGCTGATGGGATTCTTCCTCTAGCTCAGAAAAATCACCTGAGAGGGCATAAATTCAAATTGAGGAAAGACAGATGTAGGATAGATGTGCGGAAATTTGCCTTTAGCCAGCGGGTGGTTGGTGGGTGGAACAGACTTCCATCCCTTGTCGTGGAAGTTGATAGCCTAAATAAGTTTAAGGCTCAGCTGGACGGGTATTTCGAACGAACAGAGGGGTGAAGTGGAAGTGGTTATTTTTATTTATTTATGTTACTTTTTTTTTTTTTTTTTTTTTTTTTTTTGGCTGATGCTGCATAAGCTTGCTTTCTTGCATCAAATGCCTCTACTAATGCTAATGCTAATGCTAATGCTAATGTTTACAGAATCCGTCCAGTTTGTGATCTACAAGCCATTGTATGCAATCGATCCATAGACTTCTTGTGTAAATAATTTATTTCTTACAATTTTATAAAGTAAACCCCACGGGTCTGCATTACCATAGTTGTGCACAGATTCTGTCCATATTTCCTTCTTTCTGGTAGCAATCGCCTTCGCGTACTGTTTCTTGAGACCAATGTAACAATTATAAAAGGCGCGAACATCAGCCTGAGACAAATGACGATTACGCTAATATGTGCGTCGAGAGTGGTGGACCTGTTTTCGAAGCGAAGACAATTCTGACGACCACCAGAACAAGTTCTGGAATTAACGCGTTTTTTCCTTGATGATTTGTATAATGCATTCCTCAGAATTTTTTGAATCTGTGTCGCAGCTTTAGTCACAGATATAGCGTCAAAATTAGAGTTAGTCAGTTTGGAGAAATCATCATTTACAGAGTATTTAAATATGTACCAATTAATAAAGTTGCTGAAGAGACCTTCATCCTGCAGTGTATTGAAAATTGCTGATGATGAATTGAGAAGCGAAATCAGGCACACAGGTACTCGAAACTGAGGTATGAGAAGGTACAAAGACTGAGGAAGAAATTGCCGGATGGTCACTAATTGTCCAGTTAGGCTGCGCGGTGGCACAGTGGTATCGTCACCGTCCTCCCCACACCGGGTGGAAAAGGCCCGGGTTGTTCAAATCCTGTCGATGACGCAAGAAACTTTAATGGGCTTTTTTCACTCCGTGGCTGAGTTAGTCGGTCTCTAGCGTTGATGGCAAGGTTTTCCCCCAGAAACTGGGAGTTTTCTTCCAGAAAAACAGACAAATTGACCAGAGAACACACGCAATTTACAGACATAAAACATAAACGGGTATATGTAATCATTTACGGGAGACCCTAATATAATAATTTGTACAGCTTAACTGGACAGTCCAGTCGTTGATAGCTAGATTACAGAAGGAATTTGAGAAAGTGATATCAATGTTTGATTCGCCGAAGCTGGAGAACATAGTGAACTGTTGAGGTCTGTTAAAAATCTTCATTTTATTATTAATAATAAATTCTTCCAGTAACTATCTTCGAGCATCAGAACGTGCACTAAACCAAAACTTAGACTTGGCGTTTACATCCGCTGAAATAAGGACATTGTGAGACCAAGAAAATTCAATGTGGATTCTAGATATTTTAACGAATTATTGAAGTCTTCAGATGGAGGGCAGTATATTGAGATGATATAAAATGTCATAGCAGAATATGTGACAAGGATACAAGTTGCAGTTTGGTGACAGAGACCGTTAATGACAGTTACATCAATTTTGTCGTTTAATATAGCAATACAGGTCTTCAGAATTGGGTAAAGAGATTTTAAGCGATACGAGATTCCAGATTAGGAGATTTTTGACTCTCAGGAATCGTCCTCACGGGGTAGCACATTAATAGTGTTTCATCCAACAAAACATGCTAATCGACACAGAACACACAATTTACATACGTAATATACACGTAGTTTGGTGCAAGTCGCTGATGTGCCTAAAACCCTACAGCAGTAACAACTATGGAACATCAGAGGAATGAACATAGCCATAAGTACTTTCCCTGGGAAAGACTCGAATTTAAATCCCATCAATGACACGAAGAACTCTTATGAGCTTTTTCACTCCGTGCCTGAGTTAATCCATCTCAGTAGAAGATACCAAGGATTTTTCTTCTAGAATCACTGTTTTTTTTGTCCATCAACGGAAGCAAACCGGCCAGAAAACACGCAATTTATGGACATAATACACATTGGTGGATGAGGTTGTTCTCGGGTAACCCTAATATGACAGCTTTTCAATAGTGATGAATTGGTGAATCGCGTAAATGAGGTAAGTTTAGGAGGCGGAACGTATTCTATGAACTGATGAAATTTTTGGATATGTCGTACACAAAACAAAAACATACCCAGTTCCTTGACATAACATGACCTTGGCTATGCTTTCCTGCTTCCCTCTGACATACACACTACTTGGATTTTCTTCAGCTACAGATTTTCAATGGATTTTTCCCCTTGGTGGAAACATTTTGCTGGTACCGGTAGGTACCAGCAACACTGGAGGTATGGGATTATTTATTTATTTTATTTTTTGCTTGTTTGTGTCATTTTTTTATTTATTTATTTTATTTTTACTTTATTTATGTATTTTTATATCATTTGTTCTGGTACCCACAGATTAGTAAATACAATAATCAACTTCCACAAAGTGTTTGCAGTGCCTCGCTTGACCATTTGGTGAAATGCTCATTTCATTTGTGTGTACTTAATGGACGGTCGCATATTCTATTATTATTATTTTTATTATTATTATTATTAGTCATATGGTGCAAGGAAGCCTGAGGCTTATGCTGCACCAGCCAAAAATAATTCCCCAAGTTACCCTACCCTGTGAGTCAGAGAGAGAGAGAAGGGAATCACCAAGAAAGCAAGAGAGAGAAGAATGATGATATCCAGCTCAAGACCCTGGGTTTGCGAAGCCCATACTCACCAGATGTGAGCCCCTGAGGTTTTGCAAATATGAATAAATTACATCAAGTATTTTCAAAAGAAGCGAGTGATATTTCTGAAACAGCTGGCAGATTGGTGTGGTAGGAGTGAAAGATCGATGTGGGAGTGAAAGATTGTTGTTGTTGGGTTTTAAGAGCATTAGCGACTAAGGCCATATTGCTCCATATATACTGTAAATTGCGTGTGTTCTGTGGTTGATTTTCTGTTTGCTGGAAGAAAAATTCAAGTTTCTGTGAAAAATATTTTCATTTTTCAGCCCTTTCGCCTACTTTCAAGAGGTAATTTTGGCCTAATGGTGCCTGATATTTTTTCACGACCTGTACAACTAAAGGATATAACGATAGCGTCACTTGAGCTAAGCTTTTACTTTCATTTTCAATCACCTCAGGGGTCCGCTCGCCGTAATACTACACTCAGTGACGTCACCTGTTCTCCTGTGTAACGGGAGCATCGATCACGCAAGGTCCCAAGAACGGTGTAGATTGTTATACGAGTGAAAATTAGCAGGACAAGACACAGCAGTCTTGTGTAACGACACCTTTATAAACATATTAGCTTCGACACTCCGTGCATGGTACAATATCCATTTAATCCCCTCCCCCATAGTTGACTCGTGAGAACAAAACAATTCTTAGGGAGCTCAGTTGAGGGGATGCAGATATATATATATATTTGAGAAGGGGAAAAATAGGAAGGCAGGGACAGACACACACAGTTAACTTTGAGCAAGACATGACTGAAGAAGAGAGTAGTGATAGTTTTGGCTGATTTTTGTCATTGTGTGAAGAAGAGGTAAATTAATAATTACTAGGGAAAAGATGAGAAAAGAATCGTATTGATGTCTGGAACAGATCTCCCCCTCCCTCCGAGGCGGTGCAGAATATTTTCGGGTAAGTCAACCCTTATTGTTTAATAACAAACTGTATTAAATCACCCAAAAGCCGAACCTATTACCTGCATACGTTTTAATGCATTTATAAGACATCTTTCCTCACATATATATATATATAAATATAACCCGACAATTGTATTATTTTCTTAGAACTCAGTTTAATTGATAATGCAACTTATTAATTTTAATTGTTAAATATTAATTACACTATTAAGTCAATATAATTCCCTGCTCAAGTATTTGAACAAGGTTATGTTATGACAAACACAAAGAATTTTGTACTTGATAGAGAATTAGTGTAAAAGTCTCATGAAGAACATTACAAAATTATAATATTGCTAAAGCAAGATACTGCTTGTATCCAGTTAGTTTACTTAACATTTACATACCAATTAATCTAACTTATGTACCAATTATATTGTACTCATTTGTATACATATATGTTAAATAAACCTTGTTGTTTGTTAATAGTTATGTCATGACCATTCTTTCTAGATACATACAATTCACTGAACAATCATTTTTTAAAAGAATCATTAATTGCGGCATCTAGAGTGAGCCCTTAGCTAAGAGGTGCCCCGGGATGAAAAACACAACGCGTCTAGATGTTGCAATTTGCTCTTTACTTCTCGGAGTAAATTTAGAACACTAGATTAATTTGTCCTAACTAAATTGCTAGTCGATCAGATCGAAGCTCAGGCCTCCTGGAATGCTAATGTTAGTGATGAGTTTGTCAGGAAACCATTTTATATACACTTGAATGTTGAGTAATTGTAATAGTTGATTGTCTTAATCGCTAGGTGATAAAGGTTTTCCGGCGAACGCACTATAACAGGAGAGCTTGTGAACACTGTTGCTAATCGTGACCAGGATGAAATGTGCTTTTGCGGGATGAAAATCCTGTTTTTTTATATGAAAGCTTGTGAGTTATCAGGATTACTGTAAACGGAAGAGCAAAGCACAACAGGAGAAGCTAGTGAATAGAAGACAAAATAAAGAGATTTCTGTTGTAATAGAAAGAAAAGGAAAACGTCTAACACTAATGATTTTGTGTGTATACAGAGAATGGTTAGAGGCATTTTATTAATTTTCTTTTTCAGCAATACAAATAACACAGTCCTCAAGTACATACATAATAGTAACACATAGCAACTAGAAGCATCTAGAAGTAGTTAATTGATTTGTCAAAACAAATAATAATAATAAATTACAAAAAAAAAAACAAAATCTAGTTGCTATATGTCAGAAACTCATTTTGTTTTAGCATTGATCAGTACTAACAGTTTAGTTCTGTTTCAGCTACGTAAAGGTAAGTACACTGTTTTGGTGGGACCTTCCCACCCCAAATTTTATTCAATTATTATTAGAGTCATCTAATTTAACATAGACACTTATAAATCCAACATGGAAGAACAAATCCCACAAACTTCAACCAACCTTTCTGCTGCATTGTTTGATATGCAACAAACACAATCCCCTCCAGAATCAGGCAGGCCGCATGTGGCTAATATCACAGGTTACCTAAGTTTGGTGCCTACCTTTTTTGGTACAGATGAAGGCCCATCTGTCCAATATTTTTTTGAAACTTTAGAAAGCGTAGGGAAATTAACGGCTTGGCAAAATTCAGAAATGATAGCCATTTCAAGATCAAGATTTCATGGTTTGGCAGCAGAATTCCTAGCACAATCCACTGAATTGCGTAAGGAAGAAAATTATAATGTGTTCAAAAATGCTTTCTTAGCTCACTTTGAAAAAACGGAACACATAGTCACTTGTTTAAGTAAATTTGCTAATACTGTGCAAAAACCTGACGAAAATGTCGCCAGCTTTGGAGCCCAAATTCAAAACCTGGCAAGAAAGGCGTTTAAGATACAAAATGAAACCCCCGAAGCAAATTCGATTTTAGATCAGGCAATGTTAGCCCAATTCCTTAGGGGTGTTTCAAATAAAATTAAAAGGATAGTCTTGTCACAAAACCCCCTCACTTTCCATCAAGCAATTATTATCTCGAAACGAGAGGAGACAAATGAACTTTTTACAGAAACAAAACACAGACCAATTAATGCCATCTATTGTCAATCTAATATTGAAGTAGTCGGTAGCCAGCAGGATAATTATTTTGAAAAATTTATTAAACCTTTACAAGATGAAATACTGGACTTAAAACAATCACTTAAAGCATTAGCTGTAAGTAACGTTACATGTAATCATTTACAAACCCCAGTTAATGAAACGGAACAATGTCAAAATCATGATGCGGCAGCCTTCCCACCTTTTCCCACCTGTATTTACAGAGCGCCCAGCATTACGTATTTGCAGTCTGAAGAACGAAGAGATGCTATGCACTCAGGCGTCAGTAGCAATGAACTCGCCCGACGTGATTTTGCTCCGTGCTATGCTAGGAAGCATGTATACAGTAATCCTACGTACCAGGCAGAGCAGGGAGAAAGATGCTATATGCCTGGCGGTCGCTGCGGCAGCTCCCGACTGATGCCAAATTATCCTAACCATCCATGCACGAGTCGCGGAGCACGCGAATACACTGCGTTACCAAAATATCGGACGCTTTATGTTAACAGACAAAGTGGTAATTTTAATGGAAATGGGGTTAGAAATACAAACAAAATGTATTATAATAATCGAAATAGGACTAATATGAACTCTTATACAGGGGTAAGAAAAGAAATACCTAGAAATAAGTTTAATCAGGTACAAACTCATCCTAAAGCGATTTTTGGTAGGCAAATTAACCAGGTAGATAATGTAAGTTACAGACAAGATAGAGATAGGTATTTATGACATAAATGGGTGTGTGAAGAAAATAGAAGGGACTATCAGCGTCATAGAACTGTTTTACCAGGTCAAAATTATTATAGAGGAGCTAAATCGTATGCCAACCACAAAAATGTACAACATGGAGTTTATATTTTAGATAACGATTCTCAATTGCCGTTGATCATGGGATCAGTTCAAAATGTTGAGGCTAAATTTTTGGTAGATTCAGGTGCTAGCGTAACTTTAATGAGTACAGACTTATTTAATAAAATTAAAAATGATAAATCTCTAAATCCAAGAGCTCCAAACTTGACTGTAACGGGTGTTTCTGGATATGTAGTACCGATCCATACTGAAGTTACAGTAAACATTAAGCTGGACAGTGCAAGTTTTCAAGATAATGTTTTGGTAGCTAATGGAAATTTCACAAGACAGTATGACATTATATTAGGATTGAATGTTTGGAGACGTTTTTCGTTCATAATTGACTTAGGTAAAAAATGGTTCGCTCGATCCCATTGAATATTTGTTTAAGAGAAGTAGGTGTTAGGGAACGAAGTATTATGAGTTCTAAACCTGTGGTAGCTAAGCTCACATGTAAACATGTGCTACCAGGTTCGTCCAAAAGGGTTGTGACAGCATATTGTAACCAGCTTGCTGTTTCCACAGAACAACTGATGTTAACAGAACCTAATTATAACCTTGGTCGTGAGGACTTAGCTGTCCGTTGTTCAGTGGACAAAGTAGAGGCCGATGGATTAGAGTCAGTCCTGGTGGCAAATTTGTCAACTGAGCCTTTATATCTTCCAAAGGGGATGGGAATTGCTAGTTTGGAAAGGGTTGAAAATAATCCAGTTACTTTTGCAGGTAAGGAAGTAGAAGAAAATAAGACATCTCCTGTGACTTTAAAAGATTTTAAATCTTGATCATTTGACTGGTGATCAGAAACGTAAATTGTCAGACTTGTTGTATGAATATAGAGATGTTTTTGCCAAGTGTCCAGCTCAGCTAGGAAATTCAAAAGTATTTAAACATAGAATTAAACTGACGGACAATATACCGGTGAAGCAGTCAGCTTATAGAGTTCCTTTCTTGTTGAAAGATGAAGTTCGAAGGCAGGTGAATGAACTTTTGGAATCCAACATCATACAACCAAGCCATTCCCCATACGCAGTGCCAATAGTTCTAGTCAAAAAGCCGGTTTCTAGTTATCGGATGTGTGTGGATTTTCGAAAATTAAATTCAAAAATTTCTGATAATTATTCTTTCCCTAATGTTAGTGAAGTACTTCAACATCTCGCACAAGCGCGTTATTTTACTTCACTTGATTTACGAAGTGGATTCCACCCAATTGAGGTGCACCCAGCTGATTGTCACAAAACTGCCTTCACTACTGGAGTGTCCTTATTTGAGTTTTCTCGAATGCCGCATGGATTAAAAAATGGATTTTCATCACTCTTGAAAGCCTTATCATTAGTGCTTCATGGACTCGGGGAAGATTCGATTTTCGCCTACCTTGATTATATAATTATTGCATCGCCCAACCTTGATGTGCATCTCTTGAGGTTGCGAAAGGTTTTCCAGCGTCTGAGAGAATACGACCTTAAGCTAAAACCTAAGAAATGTGAGTTCCTGAAGGAACAGTTAAAATATGTTGGGCATTTAGTCAGTTCTGAAGGCATTCGTCCAAATCCCGAAAACAGTCGCCGTTCGAGACGCTCGTTCCCCACGGAACGTAAAACAAGTGCGATCTTTCCTAGGAATGGCAGGTTTCTACAGAAAATTCATTCCAAATTTTGCTGAGATAGCGAGACCCCTTACTCCGCTAACAAAAAAAGAAACACCTTTTGTTTGGGACTGTTCCACGCAGCAAGCTTTCGATCAACTGAAAACTGCCTTGACAACTAAACCTCTGTTAGTTTTTCCTGACTTTACAAAACCATTTGTCTTATCAACTGATGCCTCAGCATACTGCGTAGGGGCCTGTCTGGAGCTTCAGATGGATGAAGATACAAGACAGCCAGTTGCCTATGCTTCCAGACTATTAAAGAAGTCAGAATTGAATTATAGTACAACAGAGAAAGAAGGTTTGGCTATTGTTTTCGCAGTCACAAAGTTCAGACCTTTTTTAGTGTCCAATCATTTCACCCTGATAACAGATCACCAACCCTTGAGTTATTTGCTCAATTTGAAGAATCCTTCCCCCTGCTTAGTGAGATGGAGCATGCTTTTACAAGAATACGACTTCCAAATTCAGTACCGTCCTGGTAAAGTACATTCAAATGCAGATTTTCTTTCAAGGCCAGTGTTAGAAGAGGATGAAAAGAAAAAAAGGCCAAGGAAGGCTAAAACAACTGAGTTAGTAGCTCCCATATCAGCTGATTTAACCATGGAGTCATTGGTGATGCCCCAGCAACAAACCAGAAATTTAATTAAAACCCTGCAAAGAGAAGATCCAATTTTGCAAAAGTTAATTGAACAATTGGAAGGAATACCCCAGGCATCAGCAAAAATCCCAGATTCCTTCTATTTATCAAAAGAGGGAATACTATATCACTACACTTTATCTGATCCTGGAGCGACAAGAGAAGAGCCAACAGAACAATTAGTAGTCCCCGTTGGCTTGAAGACAGAGGTATTGAAAGCATGCCACAACAACGCTCTGAGCGGAGGCCATTGGTCTCTACAGAAGACATTAGAGAAGGTAAAAAAGAATTTTTTCTGGATTGGGAGGTACAGCGACATTAAGAACTATATTGAGTCATGTCCATCGTGTATGGAATGTAAAGGGTACAATCCTAAAGCTAAAGCAGCTCTAATGAGAGTTCCCAGTGAAAATTCACCTTGGGTGCGAGTATCATTAGATATCCTAGGACCTCTTCCTATGTCCTTGAGAGGATACAAATATCTATTGTTAGCAGTGGATAATTTCACTCGTTATGTTGAAGCAATTCCACTCCAAACTCAGAAGGCAGACAAAGTAGCCACAGCATTTATAAACAATGTGATAGCGAGGCATGGAATTCCTAAATACATACTCACTGATCAAGGTACAAATTTCATGTCCTCATTGTTGCGACAAGTGTGGAGAAGTTGAACATTCATAAACTCCATACATCTAGCTTCCACGTTCAAGGAAACACAAAAGTTGAACGTTTGAATCGCACTTTAGCTAACATTTTATCGCATGTCGTAAATCAGACCCAGATGGATTGGGATCAGATGGTTCCATTGGCTGTGGCTGTATATCATGCTGCAACTCACAGTTCTACTCAAGAAACACCCAACTTTTTAATCTATGGCAGAGATTTAGTGTTACCTTCAGATTTATGGCATGCAAAATTAAGGCAAAGTTACGCATCTTTAGAGAACTATTCAGAAGAAATGTGTGCACGACTCCGTAGAGCTTATGAAATGGTCTCTGAACATTTGGAGGAAGCAGTGCAGAAGCAAGAACAACGTAGAGCAGCAGTGGCTGTGGATAAGAATATTCGAGTAGGAAGTCTTGTTTACCTTTTCACTCCTAAGGTGAAAGTCAGTACCACGAGGAAACTGGCTCGATTGAGTACAGGACCTTACAGGGTAATCAGTCAACCTTCATTAGTAAACTATGAAATACAGAATATAAATAAGCCTAAGGATAAGCAGATTGTACATGTGGACAGATTGACAAAGGTAGTAAATAGAAAAGTGTTTCCTGAACTTAGAGTAGAAGAGTCAGAGGAATCAGAAGATGGTGAAATACAAGATCAATCTGGTACAGAGACAGTGCCAAAAGAAACATGGATCTTTGATGACCCCATAATAGAAGAATGTGGTTTAATCCCACCCATAGACCCCAACCTGTGTATTTGCAGCCAGCTAGAACTGCACCTATTTCAGAACCTTTGACGACATCTGCAAATGAGAACCAAAATAGGCCGTCAGTGATAAAACAGTCTGAAGAGACAGTTGAATCTACCCATAGGCCAGCACAGACACATGAATATAATTTGCGCAGTCGTAGTCGTGTAACTCACACACCATATGTGGTAACCCTTAATCCACCGTCACAAAATTAAGTGAGAATTCCCGAATCAGCTTCTGACAGTAGAGTAGGAACAGAACATGGAAGCTCCTCTCATGAAACAGAGATGCAGAGCGGCAAACCTTCAGATCAAAATACAGAAGAACTTGGAAGTGCAGCTCAAGCTGATCAACCCAGTGGATTGTGATAGGACTATTCAGTGGATGTTGGGAAGTCCACTTACCGCGAGGTTAAATACACCAAATAATGACAAAGGCCTTGATTTGGCAGGTCTTATAAGAGATGCGTGGAGAGATTAAAACTATAAAGAATCAAAATTGAAATTTGTGAGAAAAAGAAAACAGTATGAGGAAAAGTTTGTTATTATGTTTCCTCCGTCTCTAAAGAAAAGAAGTCAGTTCTTGGAAAGGGAAAGTTATACAAGAATGAAGATTCCAGTATCATGCTAAATTGATGCATTATGTCCTGTGACGAATATGGCATTCGGCTGAAGATGATTTGATTATAAGCTAAGAGATACATTAAATGAAGCTTCCGATTAATTAGAGTATCAGACCCATGAAATTTTTACTTGCAAAGGGAAAAGAAGGTTAGTTTTCATCAAACTCTATCATGGTGTTCATCAGCAGTTTTGTTATGGATGATGCAGTGAGCAAAGAGGATTAAAGGATGAAGGTGAAAACATGGAAAGAGAATCTTTATTTCAAATAAAAACAAGAGTTATTTTCAGGAGTTGTTTAAAAAAAAAGTAAAAGAAGATAAGTACTAGAAATCTTATTCAAACTTGACCATTGAGGAAAAATATTTTCTTATGGAACCTATATTAACATCCTCTTCCACAAAACATGTTGCAATCATAGGCCAATGTAGAGAGGAAGGTTACAGTGGATACTTGGGCCTTTTGGGTGCACCCCTGGTTTCCTTTTGTTTTCTCTCTCTCTCATTGCATGACTGAAATTTCACTACAAGAGAAAAGATTCTGAAAAATATAAATATGTCTATATATATGTTTAGGTTTTTTCTTTTGAAGATCGGATGAAATAAGTGGCCTGAGGACGGCTGGTTCCGCCCAGTCACTGCTTGTTTTGTCGTTCCTCTGAAGAGAAGAGTAGAGTGAAATAAATAGTAACACCCATGTTTCTAGATGAAGATAAGAGAATCTTTCCTTGTACCATTTTGTAAAGAATACTCAACCTCATCCCGAGTTTAAAGTTTTGAAACAATATAAATCAGAGTAGTAGTTCCATAAATAATTATTTTTTTGAAAAGGAGTATATCCACTAATTGCAGTTTTATCACATATGACGTTAGAAGGGTTAATGATATTGTATCAAAGTAAAAAGGGTTTAGACAGTATACATATTTAGACAATATCAACTTAAAAAAAAAAAGAAAACAGAAATCAAACTGTTGAAGTATCGCTCTTGTGCTCTTGCCTTTGATAATCCAAACAGCTGATAATTAAAGCAGTGTGCTGATTGAAAAGATCAGAGCTCATTTTTTTCAAGTTTAGAGGATGGTTTCCAATTCCTTTTTTTTTTGGGAATCTTGTTAATCTGTCATGAGTGACTTGTGTGTTTCTGTTTTGAAAATAAAGAGAATCCATTTCTTTTGAAAAGAAATGAAAGGAAATAAGGAGGTGACAGTTTTGGAAAGTGAACAAGTACAAGAAAAGTGAGTGGAAAGTGTATAGATGAAGGGTAAAGGGCATGAGACCTCACCCCCTCTTCTACAAGTCAAAACAAAATGTGAAAAGATGAATAAAGGTTGTGAACCTAACAGTTAAACGAATTGAACAGGAAGAAGAAAGAAAGAGTAAATGAGATCCACTTAACATTTTACTATCTTCTTGCTCAGTAGCTTCAAGGAGATTTTTCAGAATTTATCAGGATGTCTCAGCTTTTATGTGCATGATGGTTATCCTTCTGAATGCAAAAAGTTCTCCCATTCAGAACTGTAGTGAACATTTAGTCTTTCTCATGCTCTGACATGGCGTTCCAGCCAACAATGAAGTACTATCTCTGTGAAATCACTCAAGGAATATTAGTCTGTCTTCACAGCCGACAAGTGTACTCAGTGGCCTTAAACTTTAAGGATTTGTGAACCCAAGAACTCTCTCTGTCTGGAGAGTTAGTGAGATATTCCCAACAGATGATGGTTGCACCATCAGAAGATGCTGAACTGTTAAACTATACAACTGGTCAGTTAATGTAACTGTCTAAATTTTTACAGTCCAATTTGTAGTCTTATAACTTTGCAAGAATAAGTTGGTACTTGCAGCCATATTTATTCAATGTATTCTTTAAATTTTGTCCTTTTTGCAAATAGTATATAGAATTTGCAATTATATTTGAGAATTTATATTATTATATAGTCATTTAGTGTTTAATGCTTACTATGTTTTCTTTTTTTAAAAAAAAGTAAATAAATAAGTGAGAACTGTTCATGTGTTTAGATAAAATTTTTTTTGCTGTTTGCTTGATATATTTTTAAATACATTCATTATAAAAGGATATCATATGTATTGAATATTTGTGTTGTCTCAGTTGTTAACTGTCATAATGAATAGTATATCTAGTGTCATATTATACTAATTATGTTAAAAAGAATAGATACTGATTCTTTGATTTTTTTGTTGCATGTAATACTATTGTGTTGAGCAATGGTGATATAAGGGAAATGTGACCAAAGAATTCTTTGAGAAGAAGTTCCAGTATTTTTCCATGACCAACAATGAACAATCCTATCAGTATTCCAGTGCTTCAATTGTCCTGCATAGAGAACAGTCAGTGCAACGATACTACAATTTGTGTTAATACAAAAGAATATATATATATATATTTATACAACATTGTTACACTATACTCAGGACATAACACCATTTAGTTTATGTGAAAATTTACATAAAATTATCGTTGTTTATTATTATAGGACTCAGAAGATTTTGAAAATTGTATGTAGACACATTATTTCTTTTTGTTTGGGGTACCATTTATCATAGTGGAGAACAATCCGAATTCTGTAAGGGGAGAGATGTCTGTGACTACATTTTTTTCACATCGGTAGATTTCATGTTACACGTATTTTTTTTAAAGAAACTTGAGAAATTTTGAGCTTGTGAAATTCTCTGCGCTCAAGAATTTCTTGCCCGTAGGGGGAAGGTGTGTGAAAAATATTTTCATTTTTCAGCCCTTTCGCTTACTTTCAAGAGGTAATTTTGGCCTAATGGTGCCTGATATGTTTTTCACGACCTGTACAACTAAAGGATATAACGATAGCGTCACTTGAGCTAAGTTTTTACTTTCATTTTCAATCACCCCAGGGGTCCGCTCGCCATAATACTACACTCAGTGACGTCACCTGTTCTCCTGTGTAACGGGAGCATCAATCACGCAAGGTCCCAAGAACGGTGTAGATTGTTATACGAGTGAAAATTAGCAGGACAAGACACAGCAGTCTTGTGTAACGAGACCTTTATAAACATATTAGCTTCGACACTCTGTGCATGGTACAATATCCATTTAATCCCCCCCCATAGTTGACTCGTGAGAACAAAACAATTCTTAGGGAGCTCAGTTGAGGGGATGAAGATATATATATATTTGAGAAGGGTAAAATAGGCAGGCAGGGACAGACACACAGTTAACTTTGAGCAAGATATGACTGAAGAAGAGAGTAGTGATAGTTTTGGCCGATTTTTGTCATTGTGTGAAGAAGAGGTAAATTAATAATTACTAGGGAAAAGATGAGAAAAGAATCGTATTGATGTCTGGAACAGATCTCCCCCCCCCCCCCCCCCCCCGAGGCGGTGCAGAATATTTTCGGGTAAGTCAACCCTTATTGTTTAATAACAAACTGTATTAAATCACCCAAAAGCCGAACCTATTACCTGCATACGTTTTAATGCATTTATAAGACATCTTTCCTCACATATATATATAAATATACCCCGACAATTGTATTATTTTCTTAGAACTCAGTTTAATTGATAATGCAACTTATTAATTTTAATTGTCAAATATTAATTACACTATTAAGTCAATACAATTCCCTGTTCTAGTATTTGAACAAGGTTATGTTATGACAAACACAAAGAATTTTGTACTTGATAGAGAATTAGTGTAAAAGTCTCATGAAAAACATTACAAAATTATAATATTGCTAAAGCAAGATACTGCTTGTATCCAGTTAGTTTACTTAACAATTACATACCAATTAATCTAACTTATGTACCAATTATATTGTACTCATTTGTATACATATATGTTAAATAAACCTTGTTGTTTGTTAATAGTTATGCCATGACCATTCTTTCTAGATACATACAATTCACTGAACAATCATTTTTTAAAAGAATCATTAATTGCGGCATCTCAAGTCAGCCCTTAGCTAAGAGATGTCCGGGGATGAAAAACACAATGCGTCTAGATGTTGCAATTTGCTCTTTACTTCTCGGAGTAAATCTAGAATACTAGATTAATTTGTCCTAACTAAATCGCTAGTCGATCAGATCGAAGCTCAGGCCTCCTGGAATGCTAATGTTAGTGATGAGTTTGTCAGGAAACCATTTTATATACACTTGAATGTTGAGTAATTGTAATAGTTGATTGTCTTAATCACTAGGTGATAAAGGTTTTCCGGCGAACGCACTATAACAGGAGAGCTTGTGAACATTTCTGAGAGAAAAAAACCATACTACCTTCGCCTGAGATCAACTAACTTAGCCACTTTGTGAAAATGCCTATAAAAATTCCTCTTGTCATTGTCGGGACTCGAACCTAGTTCTTTTAGATCCAGTGTGGGAAAAGACGGCAATTCTACCAACTGTGCTACCCATGAGGGTAAAGTGTAAAGTGTTCATTGTCTAACGGCCCCAGGGGGTTCCCCATCTCCGTGTTGTGTACTCTGTTTGTGAAACATAGAACACTGTGAAGGCCAGAGATTTTAAAAAGTGTAAGGTATATGTTTACGTTGTGTAAAGTCATGTTGTGTTGTTCCTCTGACCTTTTACCCATTCTGACTTGGGGCTGCAGGTCTAAGTTGTGATTGGAAGCCATGGTCAGTTTTTTTTATTTTTTTTCTCTTCTATTTATTCAGAAAGAGCGTTTCTCTGTCTGAGTATTTACTTAAATAAAAATAAATAACAATAAATTCCACGAGTATGAATTCCTCATCTGAAGAAGAATCGGAAATCGAAGACATAATTATGTGTACATCGAAAGCAATGAACATAATGATTAACATATTTTGTAGGTTTAATTCGCTTTCTAGTAAATGCAAGTTCCTGATACCGGTTAAAGGTGCTGGTTAGCTTGCTTTCTATGGGTGCATACTCAATAAGCAGGTTAACGTAAAACCGAATTTCCGTGTTCATATTCTAATGTTACCTTGGTTTTACACTTTCGCTTATTTGAATGTTTAAAAAGAATTTGGTCTAAACTGGATTCACTCTATCCTAGAATATACGATCAATGTGCCACCCAGTGGCGGACACTGGGTGGCACATTGATAACAACATTGATAACACATTGATTTCAAAATGATTTCTACAATTTTATAAGATGCAGTCATTCCGTCGTCATTTTGTTTGCGTGTTCTTGTTTGTTCTTTGTTTTTTTTTTTTTTTTTAAGGAGCATTAGCAACTAAGGCCATATTGCTCCGGGTTATGCAGTGGTCATTCCCTGACCTTTCCGCATCCTCCGTATTTGGTGGTGACGGGCTCGAACCCCGGTTTAATCAAGAAGCGTGTGCTACGCACTGCTGCTCCTTCCCACCTGGCTACGGAGGCGCCTGCGTGTTCTTAAATAAAGAAGTAACAGTGTTACGTTGCTTGAAATTCTATTTAAATTTTTTTAAATATTCGTTATGTTTACCAACTTTATTAGGATGTTTCCTTTTTAAGTGATCTAAAAGTCTTGATGGTTTCATAGCCTCATTTGAAAAAGAACTATTTTCAATAAAATATTTTCAATAAAACCATAAGCTAGATATCCTTCCAGATACTGTTGATAGTTTTTCTTTCCAGCACTTGACACGATTGTGATGGATTGAATAACTACAAAGAATTAAATAATAAAATATAAATTATTTTTTTTTTAACTCTCATAGCCCATGTCACTCACAAAAGCACTGTGGATCAAAAATAAACAACTTACACGAGGAAACAACAAATTAATACTAATTGTCGCTTAGAAAGTAGAAATAATAATAATATACCTATAGGTTAAAAATCAGTTGTCTCAGGGGAAAGGAAAACCCAATGAGAGAAATTAAATATTAAGGAATAAGATGTCGTCTGGTCGGGTTGAACTTGAGGGCCACCAACCATTGTAATACCCATGATTTTTCTGCCCCCAAAATCCAATTTTCGCCCCCGTTGAGAATCCCTGTTCTAAACTGATCTGCAGATCAGTTTAGAATAAAAATGGAAACAGCTCATATAATACTCATATTGCAACTGAGCTATTTAATATGATTGAGTTAAAAATAGTTATGAAACAGGTCAGGTTAAATAAATGTCCTAGTTGGGAATTAGTAGAAAATGCAATAATAGTTAAGTTATTTGAAATGTATCCTGAAATATTGTTAAATATGTTTAACAAATGGCTTTTAGAACCAGTTTTTCTAGAAATATGTAGGTTTACAATTTTAAAGATGATACTGAAACCAGGGAAAAATCCTACAGAGCACAGGTCAACCTAGGGAAGATATATGAGGGTCTTTCGAGTACGTAGGATGGTTTCGACAAATACACTTCAGGCAATAGCTGGTGTGCTACTCCTGGATTTGCATGTGATATAGAGGGATGGTATCATTTAAAGAAAGGCAAGGAAGTTAGCTTTATGGGAATAACTTCTAACATATCTGTTAATGTGAAAATTGAGATAAAAAGAATTTTAAATGAATTATTTAATATATGACAACGCAGGTGGAATGTCAGTACGACTGATTTAGTCATGAAATATTTTCTACCATATGTTTGCTATTTGTCATTAAATAAAAAATTAGCTTGATTTTTCCCAACTATGACGGCTTCTTTCATAATGACAGGTCATGGAACATTAAATGCAAAACTGTTTCAGTTGGATATAGCAATAGACAGTTTTTGTATTTGTGGGATTGAAGAAGATTGAAACATGTATTATTAGATTGTAACTTTTATACTGAAGAAAGGTCTCCGTTGTTTCAAACAGTTTTAATAAGTAATGTTAGTGAATTACATCTTTTTGTCTCACATATAGATAAATTTAATGCTTTTCAGCGTTTTTGTCATAATGTCTTTAGGAAAAGAAGACAATTGCTGCGAGCCACTCAGTAATGTCTCACTCTAAATTTCTTTTCCTTTTCTTTCCTTTTTTTTCTTCCTTCACCCATACCTTTTTTTAACCCATATTTTGGGGGTTTTATTTTAATTTATTAATTTTTATTTTTTAACCCATAGTTTTGAGTTTTTATTTTTATTTTATTTATTTATATATTATTATTTATTTTTTTATTTATATTTATTTTATTTTATTTTTTAAAATTTTATTTATTGTTTATCTATTTATTTTTATTTTATTTATTTATATATTATTATTATTTTTATTTATATTTACTTTATTTTATTTTTTAAAATTTTATTTATTGTTTATTTATTATTTTTATTTTTATTTATATTTTATTTTTTGCTGGTACTCAGAATTGGGCACCCTGAGTATGGTATTGCTGGCATCCACTGGTATGGCATACACGCTGGTGGATGCGAGACTTTGTGTTATAGCGCAGACTACTGGAACAAGTAGCTTTATGGGAATTTGGGTCCGGCTCCACGTGCTGCCGGACGATCATCACGATTCGGGGGGATACCTGCTTCCTGGTGGCAAACTGGCCTGACATAAACAACACACACACACACACACACACACACACACACACACACACACTAATATGTACATTATTACACTGTCAGCCCCTTAGGCATATGCCTATCTCCACGTAATGTGCCTGTGAAGGAATATAGAACCTTTGTAAAACGGGCCTGTACACATACATATACAAATGTACTTCTGCTCCTTAGCCTAAGAGGCTAGTGGAACACCATTCACCTCTAGTTTCCATCCATGGCACGAAGAGCCGGACCAGAGGGTCTGGAATCAGTACTCTTGCTGACTCGACCCAGTAGTCGCCTGGGCTAACCAGAAAGGGCCCAAGAAAAAAATTATTAGAAAAGGAGCACGAGGGAACAGTGGAAGAAGGGAAGGATAAGAGAGAGAAGTGAGTAATGTAGAAAAAGGCATCCTTCAAGCAGCAGGAGCAGCGGACGCAGCGAGTTGGGTAACTGCTCCACTGGGAAAAAGTAGTAGCGATGGGGAAAATGTATGTTGTCTTGTTCTGACCTCTTGGCTACCCTAAAGTAGCAGTCACTGGGACGGCTACTTCAGAGTACTGGACCGTGACTATGGGAAGATGGGCCAAGTCCAGCAAATTTACATCTATTCTGTAAGATACCTATCTTACAAGTTATTTTTAATTATTTTTCTGTCGGAATTTAAGTGTTTTTGTTTGTGAATTAATTCTATAAAATGGTGTTTGAGCAAAGAGGGAGCATATCGAAAGACGATCAGTATGTGTTCGTTTGATGTAGAGGCACAATACAGCTTTGCTAATGAAAACAGGTCCAGGAGAAAATATAAACAATAGAAGGTAACTAAGGGAAACAGGGCAGTTTACCCAAAATTGAACGGACGCTGTACTTCAGAGTGATGGAAGTTAACTTAAACTTCGGATAAGTACAAAGTGACCGACCCTGCGATGTGGTTGAAAACGGAAGGGCAACTAGGTCTGGCGAATAGCGTAGAAAAAAAAGGATTAAGGGATTAAAAGAGTGGCCATTAAGCGAAGTAGCAGAGGGAGGCAGCTCCGAAAACAACACGTGTATTCTGCGGAAGGATGGCTTGTCCATACAGAATGTTTCCAGAACAAAGGAGAGAAAATTGAGCGAATTAGAGTAGAGATGCTGGAAGAGAAAAGAGGACTGATTGGTCGAAAAAAAAAAAAAAAAAAAACAGGAGGGACAGTTAGAGCAAAAAGAAGAAACGCGAGGAGAGAGAGAGAAAAGAGGAGGAGGAGGTATGGAAAGGGGGAGAAGATAAAAGGTTATTTAAAAGTACAGTAGTTTTAGTAAAGGAGTGTGGGGAGTGAAATGTATTTAGTGGGGAGGCTGTAAAAAGTCTTGGATAGTAAAGGAATGCGTGAAGGAGCGTGGGACTACGAGAAGGCTTCAGAAATCGTCTGTGTGCAAGAAGCAGAAGCTACACATAGCGTCGAGCCCTTTTTGATTGCTGCATTATGATTAGGAGGATGAAGACAAAGCGAGTGTTATGCGAAGACCTCTAAGGCAGATGGCCGTTTGAAGGAGGCAGGAACCCTATCAAGGCAGTGGAAAGAGAAAGTAAGGAAGAAAAAAATTAAGTCATCTGGAATTTTGATTATGTTAAACGATAGGCAATAAATAGGACTGATAGATTGAGCTGTATGCGTTATTGTAGAAAAGAAATAGGACAGATAGAGAGAGAGAGAGAGAGAGAGAGAGAGAGAGAGAGAGAGAGAGAGAGAGAGAGAGAGAGAGAGAGTGAGTGTTATCTGTCTGCAATGTAAAAGCACATGTGGAGTTATGAATTAGGTGGTATTGTCATCAATAAAGAAAGTAAGTGCTCTGAGTGAAGAAGTCAATTTGTTTATAAATTGACTTCTTGTAGAAAGATCTTTAGGCCAAATAAGATTATGTGCCCTATTTTGGAGTTTATATGTACTAAGAGAGAGTGAAAATGGAATTATATAAATATATATGTATCCACACACATACACACACACACGCGCGCGCGTGTGTATATATATATAAATGAAACTTCCCTTTAACGGACAGCCATGGGGAATGAAATGAAAATCTGTCCGTTAGAGAGAAGTGTCCGCTAACAAGAAGTCTGAGGGAGAAAAAAAAATAAAGAAAAATCGTTAAACGTTTAATGTAAAATTAAATTAAAATATATACAGATTTTGCACAATATTTTTGTAAATAATATACATACAATTGTGCTATGCATATTATGACTTTATCTTAAGAAAAATACATACAGTAATCACTTATTTTTTTCTGCACCTTCTTCCGGCTGATAATTTTGTTTTCAACATTTGTGTGGAGTGAAGAAACCATCGAAAGTCCTTCAGTATCTTCTTCAGCGACGAAAAACATTTTTAAACGATTGATTTGTATGAGCGCTTCTTCTATTTTCATCGGTGGTTCGTCGTTAATATGTTCTTCGACAGAATGACCTCCTTCCATTTCTTCATCCTCATGAGGAACTTCTTGAAAAATATCGATGATAATGTCGTTGATATCTGGAGCACCATCTTCTGTAGTGGGGTTCGAGTCTATATTTTTGTAGCCAGGGTCACTTGTAGCGGAAGTATCGTACATTATCAATAGATGTTGAAGTTTTGGTTCTTCTTGGTGCTCCACATTGCTGTTCACAACTTCAATTTTTGCGTTTGAGAAGCCAGACTTTACAAAACAGTTCACGACAGTTTGTTTTCTAATTGCGTTTTCTGAAGAGGAAATCCACTGAATCGCATCTAGGATGCCGAGTTTCTTTGCAAGGCCACTCGCACATGTTACATCGTTCATGTTTGCAATGAGATGTCTTAAAACACGTTTTCTGTAGTGAATTTTAAAATTTTTTATTATCCCTTGATCCAAGGGCTGACACTCTGCAGATGTGTTTGGTGGCAGAAAAACGATTTGAATGTTGAACAATTCAATGTGCGGGTGAGCTGCAGCATTATCCATGAAAAGAATAATTTTTCTGTTTTGACGAATCATGTTTTGGTTAAAGTGACTTATCCATTCGCTCATGATATCTCGTGTCATCCACGCTTTTTTATTAGACTTCCAGTCAAAAGATTGAACTTTATCCCCTTGAAACAACGAGGATTTTGTGGTTTTCCTATAACAAGAGGTTGTTCAAAGTCTCCCAGCATATTTGTACACAATAGTACAGTCAAGCGTTCCTTAGAAATTTTTCCGCCCTGGCACTTTTCGTTTTTTAGACTCATTGTTTTTTCAGGAAGAGCTTTAAAAAACAACCCTGTTTCGTCACAGTTGTAAATATCCTTAGCTTCAAAATCACGACATAACTCTTCCAATTTGACGGTCCACTCTGTTACAACCCCAATATCAACAGATCCACCTTCACCACTTACGATTTTCCAAGAAATTTTATGCCGAGTTTTGAACTTGTCTAGCCATCCCACAGAAGCTTTGAACTCATTTACTCCCATAGATTTCGCAACCTCCAAAGCTTTTTCCCTAATAATAGGCCCATTAATGGGAATTTTTTTAGCACGTGCGCGACAAAACCACTCATACGTAACATTGTCAATTTGAAGTCCAACAGTTTTCGGGAATGATTTTTGAACCTGATCATTTCCGTGTTGCCAAAATTGTTTGAGCAGTTCATTTTTTTTCTTTATTTATTTATTTATTTATTAAATCTGTTTATTGCTCTGCCAAAGAGCCACCCCCTGGACAGCTAGAAGCTAGGGGGGTGATATTACACACAGAGGTTAAGACAGGGACATGTGCCTGGCGGTTACATGGGGCCCATGTATGCCTAACCCGACAGGTACAGAACTTAGTGTTTATTATTTTACATAATTAACAGAATTAAAGGATATTATTTTCTCTAAATTGCTATAAATTACATAAGCATGAGGGAAATATACAAAATATAAAGAAATGAGGCAGTCCTTCACCGGTTGTTACACGTGGTATCTCTTCAATTCTTCAATCTTGAACGTAATAGTGCAGCCAGGCGTCTTTGGAGTAGTAGATTCTAAGTAAGAGAGGACCAGTGATGGCTTCACCTATCTTTAACGGGATGCATTGTGGTGGCATTTTCCTTCTGGTGGCGTTTCATAAGTATATGTTTGTATATGTGTCCTTTAGCTTCTGACGTCTGTATGAATGCTGTTCGCAGAATCTATCCAGGTCGATGGCTAGATTGTTCATCAAATCTACCGTGTTTCCTGGGAACATGCGTCTCAATCCTTTCAGGTTGTTCAAGCTGATTGTGAGTGGGAGCCTTGGGTCCATTTGGATGTCGCTTAATTGCGTCTTCCCGATTTTGAATTTTGCAGCTAGATTGCGAACACTATTTTTTTGCCGATCATACGCATTAATGAGTTCGACTTTATCTTTTAAATTTAAATGTTTACGAGAAGACATTGTGCACTTCACACGACACTGAAAAAAACTGAAAACTGAAACTCAAAAGACGAAAGGCCGACCAAATTCACTCCGCCCCCTGCACACACCGAATTCATCAGAAGTTTTACACGTGCCTTAAAATTCTTGAAAAAGGGTTTAGAACCGCGACGTAAACCTTGATAAAATTCAGAGAATCGGAAATAGAAAATAGATTGAGGCAATATGTGGAAGAAAAGTTCCTAGAAAAAGGGCCGTGAGCTCTCCCGCAGCCCGTTATGGGGAGATCAAATTAAGTGCTAATCTAAACGAAACAGTGCAGATTGCCTGTCCGCGTCCGTTACAGAGAATGTCCGCTAGACAGAAGCTGAAAATACGTTAAAACCAATGGAGGTGAGTTGGGGAATTTGAAAATGTCCGTTGTAGAGAGATGTCCGTTAACGAGAGGTGTCCGTTAGGAGAAGTTTCACTGTATATATATATATATATATATATATATATATATATATGATGTACTTCAGTGTTTAATCCCCCAGTCAATCCCGTACGTCTTATTGCTTTCCAACGCCTGAGGTCGCTTCTACATACCATATAGTCATTGAAACAAGCACGTAGTATTCTTTGCCTCCCCGCAGTATACCGAACGACCGTCCCTACTCTCCGGCTTGCGAAATCAGTAAGTACGATTCATGACCGTCTCCTCCACCTCGCGATTTCAACTTTCAATGATCTTTAGTAATTTTTTACTATATATATATTGCTTATTATCTATCATTTCTCCGCCTCTGTCGGGTCAGCCATGATATATACGTTAGCATTACGATTAACCTGGCTTCCGAACATTAACAATAAACTAAAAACCTGGTATCTTTTTACCACGAGCTACGTATATTTCATGTTAGAAACAGAGGCCTTACTTTTTGCTGCATTTTGACTGATTTTGACGGCTGGCCCTCGTTAACGACGTTGAAATTATCTGAAGTACAGTACTAAGTACTTATAATATTTTTGACTTTCTGCGTTGCAGGTTCGAATTGTGTTATTTTATGACTGCCTTTCCATTTTAGCGGCGCCTCCGTAGCCAGGTGGGAAGGAGCAGCAGTGCATAGCACACGCTTCTTGATTAGACCGGGGTTCGAGCCCGTCACCACCAAATACGGAGGATGCGGAAAGGTCAGGGAATGACCACCTCATATCCCCGGAGCAATATGGCCTTAGTTGCTAATGCTCCTGAAAACCAAATAACAATAACAATTCCATTTTAGCTAATTGTTAGTTGATTACATTACCCGCTGTTCTCTCTCTCTATACTAAAAGCATAGCCTTCTATCGTTTATATATATATATATATATATATATATATATATATTACCTGCTGTTCTCTCTCTATACTAAAAGCATAGCCTTCTATCGTTTATATATATATATATATTACCTGCTGTTCTCTCTCTATACTAAAAGCATAGCCTTCTATCGTTTATATATATATATATATTACTGTAGAGGAGGAGGAGGAAGAATTGGATGATTTGTATTTCTCACATAAGTTAACTATGTAATAAACTGTGATATGTTATTGAAAAAATTACTAGTTATTCAACAGAGATATACACCGCCCATTAAAATAGCCACTGAAGCTTATCACGGAAACAGAAAATAAGAAAATCCTCATTGCCCAGAATCTTCTGAGAAAGGATATTATTGTAGTAAGAATAGTTTGTGGGCCTTGAAGGAGATGAGGATTCCAGTTGTTTAAATTGAAACTTAATAACAACTACCATAGTGGTTCCGAGGTAAATTGGAGTTTAGAACGTGATAAAAAATCGAATAATATATATATTCAAAAATGTATTTATATAGTTATATAAATAAATAAAGATAAAACAGAAAGACTCAGTTCCAAATTAGACTCACTCACCCACCCCACCCACCAGAGGTTGTGCTAAAGGGGTGGGTACAGGGAAATCCCTGGTGGTCCAAACCAGGAAGAGGGTAAAAAAAAGTAGAAAGATAACTTACTGTTAGCAGTAGGAAATCTTTTCCTGCTGCAAACCTTAGATCTAGCCTTAGATATTATATATCTTATATACATTATACAGTAGACTGTCGGCATAACGGCACCCCAAATAACGGAACATTTCAGCTAACAGCACCTTGAGATCGGATGTTTACATACTGCGCAGATGTCTTGCAGTGCCGAAAGAAGAAAAAGCATGTCACGTGATTACGGTATTTGTTTACATTCGCCATTTTGAAAGTGAATTCTGTACTGATCTCATGGATTATACTGCTGTTTTACATTTATTTTAAATTAAAAACCCCTCATTATCCTGAACATAATAAACCTCATTTAGAGAAGAAAAGAAAAATATTAATGCTTAGTCACAAACTTGATATAATCCAAGCTGTTACAGTAGGGTAACCGGAAAGTTAGTTTATATATCCATGTGTATTGTGTCTTTAAATTGCGTGTATTCTCTGCTCGATTTTCCTGTTTTGCTGAACGAAAACCACAGTTTCCGGGAGAAAAAAGCTTGCTGTCTACACCTGAGAACAACTAATTCAACCACGGAGTGAAAAAAGCTCCTTAAAGTTCCTGGCGTCACTGACAGGATTCGAACCCACGCCTTCTCCACCTGGTGTGGGTAGGATGGTGACAATGCCACGGTGCTGATTTAACTTGATGTTATTTTTAATATAGAAAATCGAATGGGAAATAAGTCGAAGTGTATTAATGGCATTAATACACTCCTACTAACGAATATAACATTGGATCGTCAACATGTTTATGTTTTTTATGTGTAGTCAGTGGTGGGATTCAACCTGTTCGTGCGAACCTGTTCCTAGAATTTTCCGAGTTCCCCGAAACGGTCCCTAAAGGCCATTTTACACCAAACGCCATGCGAGCTATGCTACTTTTGGTCCCTATTGGTTTTTCTTTTTTACCTTGAAAAGGGAGAGTAAGGTGATAAAGAACCGGTTTTTAAAATTTTTGATTCCCACCACTGTGTGTAGTTAATAAAATTGCATTCTTAATCTCTTTATTTCTTATTTAGTCTCATTATTTCTGCATTAAATATATTAAAAATAAAACTTTATAGATAACGGAAAAATCGAAATAATGGCAACTTGAATCCCCGAAGATGACGTTATTCTAAAAGTCTGCTGTATATAAATTAGGTACATTATCAACTATAAGTATAAGTAGCTAACAAGATCAGGAAATAAAGATAACATTTACAATGCACAGCAGCTTAATAAAAGTTCCACAGTCTTTTAGAAAAATAATCTTCTAGTCTTTACATTTTTCTTCCTGGCAGTTAACTTCAAGCTTCTTTCATCTCTGGTTTATTATTTTTATTATTATTGTTCTTATATTATTTCTCCGTGATTGGGGGTTACACTTCGTGACGGGTATTGCTACTAAGTACACAGGGTGGTTGTTGTTATGTGTGGTGTTACTGTTGGTCGAGGAACTCTCTGACTGTCCTACAGATAATCCGGATTGCGACTTTCTGGAGTTCCTTGTAGGTGTTTGCTGGGAGACCTATTGCTGTTATGTAGGGTCTTTGGCACCATATTGTGGTTGACACGATGATCGGGATGGTCGTTACTTGTTCCATATGCCACATCTCTTTGATCTCCTGTCTTAGGTTCGTGTACTTCCTGATTTTTTCCCCATGGATTTTCTGCAGGTTGCCAGTGTTGGGTACCGCTATGTCAATCAGATAGGTAGTCTTTTCCTTCTTGTCCACAAGGGTTATGTCCGGTCTGTTGTGCTGGATTGTTCTATCCGTTATTATGGCGCGGTTCCAGTACAGCTTGTGGGTTGGGGTCTCTAGTACTGCCTGTGGTCGTACTTGTAGTATGGTACACTTTCTTGGGTTAACTGGTATTTCCTCGCTAGCTTCTGATGTATTATCCTTGCTACATGGTCGTGTCTATGAATGTACTAACTCTGAATGATCACCTTGCACCTCGCGGTGATGTGTTGGATCGTTTCTGAGGCCAGGTGGCATCAGAAACGATCCAACTTATAATTTCTGTTGTTGATTACTTGGTCTTGGATGGCGAGCATGAATCCTTCAGTCTCGGGAAAGGGTGTCCCGCTCGTGAGCCATGCATTGGAAGCAGTTTTATCTATGTGATCTTGATGGAGATCATTGTGGTGTCTGCCATGGAGTGTCTTCTCTTCCCATCTTTCTAGCTTCGTTTGTACCTCCTTGTTCATAGGAGACTCCTCGCTTAGGTTGAATGGGGTATACTGCTTGTGTATCTTTCTTCTTTCTTATGGTCCGATGGAGTGCTGCTCTGTGTTTCTGAAGTAATCCTTCAGGTTAACTATCGCTGTCTTCTGTTGCTCAATGAGGTCTATCAGGCTCCTTCCTCCTCCTTTTTCCCGGGCAGTCAGTCTCTCCATGGAAGATTTCGGGTGGTGTTGGCGCCTCTTGGTCATCATTGTCCTTGTCTTTCTCATGATATCTTCCAGCTCGTTGCTTGTCCAGTCTATGACCCGGAAGGAGTATGTTACCACTGGGACTGCATAGGTCTTTATGGCTTTAACTGTGTTCCCTCCACTCAGCTTGCTTTCAGCAGGCTTCTGAGTCTCTGATGGTATTTTTCGGTCAGCAGGCCTTAATTTCCTTGCGTTGTAACTGCTGAGCTTGCATCATCCCCAAGTATTTGTAGGCATTTCCCTCTGCCATGGCTTCGATCTCTTTACCAGGCTGCAGCTGGTAGTTTCAGTTGACTAATTTTGCCTGGGTCTTGCATTTGTCTAGAGAAATTTCATCCTAATATCATTGCTGAATTCTTCGGTGATCTGGAGTAGTTGCTGGAGGTGCTTCTCGGTTCCCGGGTAGAGCTTGAGGTCATCCAAGTACATCAGGTGGGTGAGGGTGTACAGGTTTTTCCTTCCTTATTTGAGGTTATATCCGTACTTGCTACTGTTGAGCATTTCGGATAGCGGGTTAAGTGCCAGACAGAACCGCAATGAGCTCAGGGCATTTCCCTGAAAGATTCCTCTCCTGATGGGGATTGGCCTGGTTGTGATGGTTTCTACCTTAACGGTGGTACTCCATTTCGCCGTCGTTTCTCCTAGGAAATTTGTCACTATCGAATTGACTTTGTAGATCTTCAGCGCCTCTATTAGCCAGCTATGAGGCACGGAGTCGAAGGCCTTGCGGTAATCGATGTAGGCTATGTACATGTTGCGGCGCTTCTTGTAGGCTTGCTCCATAACAGCGGCATCTATGGTTAATTTCTCCTTGCATCCTTTCTGCTGTTCGGCCATTATGTTCTGGCTCTCCAAGTGGTCTGATATCTTCCTGGTTAATAGCTGCTCAGGATCTTGTACATTGTTGGGAGGCAGGCGATTGGCCTATATTTCACAGGGTTTCTTGTATCTTCGTCTTTAGGCTTGAGATATGTGATTCCTTGAGTGAGAAACTTCGGGATTGTCTCTGGATGCCCTCGGGAAAGAGCGACCCGCTCGTGAGCCATGCATTGGAAGCAGTTTTGTCTATGTGATCTTGTGTGGAGATCGTTATAGAGCTCCCAGAGGAAAATAAACAACCGAATGTTCGATCAGGACCAAAGAGGCTTCTACAGGAATCTCGGAGAAGACGGAAAAGAAGGGAACGGACCACCCGAGAAGAAGACGATTGAGGAGTTCTGGGGAAACATATGGGGCAGGGAAGTAAGATATAACAGCCGAGCTCCAAACATAGAACTAGAACGAAAGAAAATCATGAACGTACAAGAAATGAGAGGGTGGGAGATTCAGGAAGAAGAAGTGAAACAGACGATCAAGAACTCTCACAACTGGCGAACTCCAGGAATAGATAATGTCCAAAACTATAGGTACAAGAAGCTCACTTGCACTCACAAGCACCTGCCAGAGTCGGTTGTTTATTTTCCTCTGGGAGCTCTCTTTGTATCGGCGTAGTCTCTTGCTGAGTGCAAGGAGGTTCTGCTTCAATGTGTCCAAGTACAGTTCTATTCTCTGATTTTTTGTCTCATGTTTTCTGTGGTCGCGGAGAGTAGTCTGCGTGTGTAGCACAATGGTATTGTCACCGTCCTCCCCACACCGAGTGGAAAAGGCCCGTGTTCGAATCCCATCGATGACGCGAGGAACTTTAATGGGCTTTATTTTTTTCATTCCATGGCTGGTTAGTCGGTCTCAGGCGTAGATAGAAAGGTTTTTTTCCCCAGGAAACTGGGGTTTTTTCGTCCAGCAAAACAGGCAAATCGACCAGAGAACACACGCAATTTACAGTCATAATACATACATGAGTATATGTAAGAGATTACGGGTGGGCTTAAAATAATAATTTGAATTTGAATTTGTGGTCGCGGAGATATCTAAAGCTAAGAAAAATGTTCTAACACAGTTGATTGGTATGTGGCAACAGAGATGGGATCTGAGTATAACTGGGGAGGTGACTAGATTGTTCATTCCAACGGTTACATTTACTTATGATAGTAACAACAAATGTTTTTTTCCTTCTAACTTCATTGATTTTAACTGACCATGGGTCATTGAATTTTAAACTACATTACTTTAGTCTAGTCAGCTCTCTCCTTTATGTACTTGCGGTCCACCTGAGATTTGGAGTCATTTGTTATATGACTGTAGTTTGTATGTTGAACATAGAAAAAGGCTAAAGGTGCAGCCTTTAGCCTTTCACAGCCTCTAAATAAATTAAAGGCTGTGAAAGTGATCTTATTGCTAATCAGGCTAAATTTCAAGTACTGCAAGAGTTTTGTGTAACTGTTTTTCAACGGAGAACACATTGGAATAATTTAATTCTTAATAATTAAGATTTGGTTATATACACTTTGATTATCTATGTGTTGTTTTTTTTATTATTATTTATTTATTTTTTTAGTTTGTTTATATATTTTTATTTTTATTATTATTTTTATTTTTTTATTATTTATTTATTTATTATTATTTTTTTTAGTTTGTTTATATATTTTTATTTTTATTATTATTATTATTTTTTTTATTAGTTTATTTATTTTTTTGCTGGCTCTCAGGTGTGGGCAGCCTGGGAGCGGGATCGCTGGCACCCATCCGTATAACACTACTTCCGGTAGGTGTGGGATTTTGGTGCATGAGGCACTGTTAAAATAGTAGACCAGGCCTAGTACCAAGTGACTAGGGTTGGATATTAGGGAGCAGCTGTCCAGGTGTCAGCTGCTCCCCAGTGGCAAAGGGGCCTGCTATACAGGTCTGTTTCGCAGAGGTTCTGCACAAATTCAGTTTATCAGGTGCAGATAGACGGAAGTCTAGGTGCCACCTTAAATATTATAATAATAATAATAATAATAATAATAATAATAATAATAATAATAATAATAATAATAATAATGTGGACGCTGTCTCTCTTGAGGATGCTCTTCACTTTTCCAATTAACTTCTTACTCCTATTGCCCCGTTGGTACTGGGTCAATTGGCCTATCTTGACTCTTTAATTCTTCTATTTTCTGCTGAAGTCTTCTTTCCCAAGCTGGTGGTTCCTTCTGTTTATTGTTCTTCTTCTGCTGCTGCTGCTGCTGCTGGTCTCTTGCATCTCTTCCATTATTCCTCGTGGCTGCTACCGCAGCACAATACACGGCTATGTGGATGGCCTCCAGTGTTGCACCATTGCTGTCGAGGTAATGCAGTATTATGTGCCGATTCAGGTGATCCGTGACTCTTCACAAGGTTCTATATGGCCTTTTCTTCGGTATCACGTAAATCTTTGTGGGGTCCATTCCTTCGAATTCTGTTAGGGACTTCTTCCACTCGTCCTCTATTCTGGATATCACAAACTCGTCTGTTTCCACTTTAGCTGCTGTGGGTTGTATTTCTCCTTGCTCTCCCTCCTCTGTTTCGGTGGTGGTATGTTCTTCCTCCTGTGGTTCCATATTCTTTAACCTTTGTAGTTGATCGCTCACGTCCTGCTTGATTTTTTCCAAGATTGCAGGAGCTATCAGGTTCTTCGTGATGATGGTCCTTCTCTGTTCCGCTGTTCGGTGATCTGAATATCCAGGAATCGCTCCAGCCACTTTGTATGTAGTCTCGCCCTGTATGTTGTCATATCGGTTTCCAGCTTCGTTATTTCGTAGTATGCTTGCATGATATACGTATTCATTTGATGCTCCACTTCATGCATTGGCGTTTTGTTCCATCCTGGGTGGTCACTAGCGCAGTTGCGCAGGAAGCACTTCCATTTAGTGAGGCTGGATGGTCTTGCCCTTCTCTTGTGGTAGCCATATGGGGGACAGCACCACTCGCTCCACTGTCTTCCTCGGGAGACCGTCTCTGATATTTCGAACCGACCCCTCTGCGGCCTGAACACGAGTGACTTTATTCTACGCCACACTCGATGCAGTATGATTAATATTATTATTATTATTATTATTATTATTAGCCATACAGTGCAAGGAAGCCTGAGGCTTATTCTGCACTAGGCAAAAAAAAAAAAAAAATTCCGAGTTACCCTTATAGAGAGAGAGAGAGAGAGAGAGAGAGAGAGAGAGAAGTATAAGTGAATCGCCAAGAAAGAGAAGAATGATGAAATACACCTCAGGACCCTGGGTGTGCCAAGCCCATACCCACCAGATGTGAGCTTTTCTCTATACAGCCCTGCTGCGTAGCACAGTTGGTAAAATCGCAGTTCTCTCCACACACCAGGTGGAAAAGACCTGAGTTCGAGTCCTGTCGTTGATGAAGAATTTTAATCTATACAGTACGAAGATTACACTATAAGTGCAGTGTATTAAACTATACGATACAGCATTTGGATAAGACAACAATATTATACTAGGGCCACCCGTAATTTCTTACATATAACTATGTATGTATTATGTCTGTATATTGAATGTATTATCTGGTTAGTTTGTCTGTTTTACTGGACGTGCCTGAGACCGTCTAACTTAGCCACCGACTGAAAAAAGCCCATTAAAGATCCTCGCGCAATCGACTAGATTCGAACCTGGGCCTTTTCCACCCGATGTGGGGAGGACGGTGAAAATAACACGGTGCTAACGCACATTCCATTTATTTTTTCCATTTATTTGTACACACAATTATTTACAAATTATATACAAAACTTACAAAGAAGATATATATACAATTTTATATACATTTGCATTATCATTATAGATATATAAAATACTAATTGAACGCCTGTTCTAGCAGGATTTTATCAGTAGAGCTAAACTGGTCGCCGCTTTGAAGTCCGAATGACAAAAATATTGGAGAATATTAACAAAAAACTAGTGAAAAGTGTTTCACGCAGACCAGAGGCTTTTTTAAAGGTAAGCTTTCAGCGAACTTTATTAGTTTTCTTCAGTGCCGAAGGTATCGGCTAGCAGGGTCTTGCCTGGGACACGTTTATTAATACTAATTGAACGCCTGTTCTAGCAGGATTTTATCAGTAGAGCTAAACTGGTCGCCGCTTTGAAGTCCGAATGACAAAAATATTGGAGAATATTAACAAAAAACTAGTGAAAAGTGTTTCACGCAGACCAGAGGCTTTTTTAAAGGTAAGCTTTCAGCGAACTTTATTAGTTTTCTTCAGTGCCGAAGGTATCGGCTAGCAGGGTCTTGCCCGGGACACGTTTATTAAGGTACGCCTATTTTACAAATCATGAAAAAGAAGAAGAAGAAGAAAAAAAATATATGTATATCCTTAGTAAAGAAGGCTCCGAAAAATCTTTCTTCCTGGGTCGCGAAAATACCCTGATGCGGCCCTGGTTTTCTTATATATGAAGGTCATTTGCAGATAGTTTCTGGGCATTAATCGTAGGGTAGAGTATTAGAAAATAATATTTTGTCTGTCATGTCACTTTTTGATATTTTTATCTCAATCTTATTTGTTGAGTAACATATGTATACATGATGGTAAACATGGATTCGGTCCTATTAACATGCCTATGAGGCATTCTAGAAAAAAAATGTACAGCCCAATCTTAGCTATGCACTCTTAAATTAGTTCCATACGTTGTTTAATTCTAGTTTAGTTGTTTGTAGAAAAAAAATATAATTTGAAAAAAAAAAAAAAAAAAATTGGCTGTATTTTAATAACATTTGAGAGACCGCACTGGTGTAACTTGTTACTTTTTCTTGATCAATTGCAAAAATTAAATGCACTAAGTTTGTAGAAATTAGCTGTCCCCAAAGTCTGCGTTGTAACAAAGGATTTTTCAAAACGATGGCGATGAACTAAGGTTATTTCAGATAAACAAGCATGATTTCAAATGTCAAAAATCTCCACTTTGTTTCGAATTTACAGTATTCGTAATAATCCACAGCCTCGTAATAATTCACAGCCTCTAACTAAATAAAAGTATTTAGTTAGAGGCTGTGAAAGTGATCTTATTGCTAATCAGGATAAATTTCAAGCACTGCAGGAGTTCTGTGTAACTGTTTTTCAAGGGAAAAGACATTGGAATAATCTAATGCTTACTCATTAAGATTTGGTTATACAGAATACACTTTGATTATCTGTGTTTTTTTTTTTTTCTAGTTTGTTTATATTGTATGTATATGTGTTTGTGTTTGTGTGTATATATATATATATATATATATATATATATATAATCTTTTTTTTTTTCTTTTTGTTGACTCTCAGGTGTGGGCAGCCTGGGAGCGGGATTGCTGGCTCCCACCGGTATAGCACTACTTCCGGTGGGTGCGAGATTTTTGTGCATGAGGCACTATTAAAATAGTAGACCATGCCCAGTACCAAGTGACTATGGGCGGCCATTAGGGAGCAGCTGTGCAGGTGCCAGCTGCTCTCTGAGAGAGAGAGAGAGAGAGAGAGAGAGATAATCTTTAATTCCCTTCACGGCCAAAAAGCCAGGGGTTGGTGGCGAACAGATGTGCCATACAGGTCTGTTTTGCAGAGGTTCTGCACAAATTCAGTTTATCAGGTGGAGATAGACGGAAGTCTAGGTACCACCTTAGACATAATAGTAATAATAATAATATTCGTAATAATTCTAATTTACAGTATTCGTAATAATAAAAAATAAAAAAAAAAACTTGCGGCTAGGCCTGCACCACAACTGAAGAATAACAGTAAGTTGAGGTGCCCAGAGAGTGCAGTGCAGAAAGTAAGAGTCGAATAAATGAGATGAGAGCTAGAAGAATGAATAAAAGTGTAAGCGTGTGAGAAAAAGAACACAAACCATAAATGCTACAGTTAAATACACACTAACCCTAGTTTTAATTAGTATTTAAATTTACACTACACATCATTGCATCCCCTCCTGGTGTGTGCGAAAAACATGAATTAGTTGAATGGAAAAAAAATAAAATATATATATATATGTAAAAAACTTGGAAAAAAATTATAAAATAAGAAAAAAGTATTTAAAAAAAATAAATAATAATAAAAAAAAAAGAATGCAAGTAGAGTGAGAATGTAGATTATGAATGAAGTAAATGTGTGTATCTCCCCCCCTCCTTGCCTGGTGGGTTCCCACTGCCAACTAACATATCCCACCCCTGGAGCGGCATGGGCAGCTTGACCTTCATACCGGATTCGACACTGCTTGGATATGATACCGACGAAGACATTCTGCGGCTTTGCTGCCAACACGCCATTGGCGATCTGAACTGGATACCTAACCTGGTTCCCTTTAAAACCCCATTCCCAGGCAGGGGAGGGAGGAGGCGGATCTCTGTCTCCTCTCCTCCCTGCCTACCCTCCATACTTCACCTGGTGGGCTTGTCTCCACTGACCTCTTTGGGGATGCCTACTCTATCGTCCCTATTCTTCTGTCTGTTTTCCCCTCAGTCTTCAGTCTCCCCCCCCCCCCCTCTATCACTAAATCGACCGAGTACACCGGTGTGTACTCGGTCGATTTAGTGAGATTTAACAATGCCGCCAAATTCTAATCAACGTCTAAATTATACGGGTTTTGTGTAAATCTCTAAGACAACTAACACTATTAGCTTTTATCTAGCGTATAGCCTCACATGTCTAAATTTAAAAGCATCAAAATTTTCCACGACGTATTAGGCCTTTAACACATCTCTTTAGCGTTAAACCCCAACCAGCGATTTCCTAACAGCAATCCCATTATGTATTAATGTCAAAATCATAAAATTTTTTTTTTTTTTTTTTTTTAGGTCCTAGCCACTGAAATCCCAGGAAACTAGGTGGCAGGACCTGCCAGAGCAATTTGTTGTGATACTGGATACACCAGGCTATCCTCCACGTGGCAAGGTATGGGCAACGTCGGGCCCCAATACGGACTTGGTGACCAATAAGCCGGACAAACAATGGGCACAACATATCACACTGCACAGACACGGCCCACACACTTTCAAGTCTCTGGCTTGACTGTGTACTGTCCTCGATACAGCGAAACACACACGGAGATGGGAGAAATCCCAGGTGCCGTCGGACACGAACATACCTTATATTCGCAATAATCCAGACCAGGAAAGCTCCTCTCTCACCCTATATGTTTTATTTGTTTATTTTTTTATTATTATTATTACTATTATTTATTTAAAAAAAAATTTTTTTGCGTTGTCGTTCTAGGAACCCATACTGGATTGGGACTTCCCTGGGCCAGGACAGTCCTTCTCCTCTTTACTCTTTCCCTCTCTTCATCTTATACAAGTTTTTATATCCTTCCTGGGAACTCATTCCCCAGGGAGGAGGGCGTGCAGATAGTAGGGGAGGCCTTGCCCTCCTTCTGCTAGGGACGAGTACCTGGAGGAAGTCGTCCAGGTGATCACTGCTTCCAGGTAGCCAAAAGGCCAAAATACAACATAACGCTACAGAACACATACGCATAAGCTCACAAACACAGTTTTTCTTTCCTATCACTTTCTCCCGTGCGGGATGACAAACTTTTTTTTCTCTCTCGCCTTCCTTTTCATCTATCTTCATCCACCATAGGATATTCCTATGCGGAATGAAATTTTTTTTTTACACGATACACGCTGGACTTACCTTGACAGTCTGTAAAAATTGAACAGAGCGACGAGGTGGAGATGAATTTTGTTCTAGGAGCCGCCCATACAAAAACGCAAAAATAAATAAAAAATAATAATATTCGTAATAATCTGGGAAAGTTTTGGTACAGGGATATTTCTTGAGTTAATCAGGGAAATTTTCTGTAGAGGGGGTTGGTTACCTAGTCTAGAATATTATGTGGTAGTTTTAAGGAGTTTGGTGGGAATCTGCAGAAAAGTGAGAAATATTTTAATTTCTGTTTTTTTTTTTTTATTCGGTTTTCTTATTCGTAGTAGTATACGCAAGGTAATAGATGTATTTTATAGGATATATTTTGAAATGAAGCAAGAGTTAGTTGAGAAATCACGTTTATTCGAATAGCCAATGGCAGTCTACCACGCTAACTGAATGATACGACAAATTCGAGGATATATGTAACCGTAAAGTGCCTTATATACAAATTTCTTTTTCAGTTTATGTTTACAGTGGGTTCACTATTAATGAGAGGTGAGCTTTATTTTTTTATTAACTGATACATTTTCAATTGTGGAATAAAATTAGTTGGGGGTGTGGTGGATACCAGAAACAATTTTCGTTGTGCCGGTATACCCGATTTCAGCTATCAAAACTATATACTGTATTCACATATATCCTCTATACTTTTCACATTCATCAATATTAATTAATATATAGGAGAATTTTTTGTTCGGTTGAGTATGATTTGATGAAGAAAAGCATTGCGAGGAAAACAGAGAAAATGTTCCATTTTCTTATGTATAGATCTGGAACATTCCATGTAATGCCAAACATTTGTGGAACCTGAATTTCGTAAATAACCGCAAAAATTTTCATTTCATTATTTATGAAATCGACTTGCGTATACTAAGACTCCTTTTTAACATTTTAAATAAATATTTTAACTCGTATCAGTTTAAAATTGTAGCGGAGTTATTTTAGTGTATTTTATTTTTAGTGCATTATCTCATTTTCCAAAAAGGTTTTCAGGCGTTTTAATCTTTTTAATTTGTTGAAATGTCGAGTATAATTTCTTCTCTGTTTATTTGATAAAAGTTAATTCAATTAAGGGTGGAAACGGTTGAGCATTAGAGCAGAGGAAGTCATAGTAAAAATCATTATTCTTATTGTTCCTAAGCATCAAAATAGTCTTTTATTATCCTTATTTTAAATTGCATCTAGTATTGTTTTCTAAACTGATTTTTGTTGACGTGTTTTTGCTAAACATTAAAGTATTGTATATCGATAAAAGGTTGGTATTTTTAAGGATGATTACGTTGTAAACTAGCGACTTGAATTTGTGTATTCAGCATGCGAAGTTTTCTTTTCGCACAACTTAATTTAATAATTGTTAAATTAAGTCTCTGGCTTGACATAATTTTTGCATAATTTAAATCTTTAGTTAAACAATAGTTAGCTTTATTTAAGAGCTAGCAAGCCTCTCTCATTGCTGGAAAAATCATTATTTATAAATAGACTAATTTATGATAAACACTTTGAAACTTATCTTTTGGTTCGGGTTCTTGTTGACTTACCTGTTTATTAATTTTAATGAAATGTTAGTTCATTAGAACAGGTTCTATATGTATATTTTTTTAATGCGTACTCTCCACTATTACTTCTTAGTCCATTTGACAAGTATCCAACTTAATGAGATTGGTCAAGTTAATTGCTTTTTTTTTTTTTAAGTATGTTTGCATGTTACCAAAAGTCTTTCATTACTTATGCCTACACAGTTAAGGTAATTTACGTCTTTTAATTCTGTGTGTGTATTGTGTATAGTCTTTTACGTCTCTTAATTCTGTGTACGTTGTGTATTTAATTTAATAGTGTAGCAGTAATATTTGCTTTTCTGGTAAATTTTTTCTCCTTTCCTTGTTTTTGTATGTGCTGTCGTGATTTTCACATAACAGGTTGTTTGGCAGCAAGGTTGTATTAGACACATTTTAGGAGTAACTGTTGGAAGTTTAGGGAGGCTTTTAAGGGAAAAAAAATTTTTTGCTTAAAATTTTAGTTTTTGATAACATTGTTTAGTCATAAAATATTAGAAAAATATAATGTTGATTGTTAGCAAAATATTAAATAAAACCTTGGTTATAAGCAAAAGACTGGCATAGTAAATAAGGTGTATCAAAAAGTTCGGGGATAGATTATTTTACAATTGTGGCTTCATGGCAAGTTGCAACTTATTCGGACTCTCATTTAGATATATTGATGCAAGATTTACTCGTTTAACTGTAGTCAGCACATGTTTTGTAGAAGGTGTTTGTGTTTTGTTTGCTTTTTAAAAAGTGATTTATGAACCAGTGAATTTGCATTGAAAAATTCAAATTCACTTCTTTTATGCAAATTATTTAGAAACTGACAAGGAACTATTAGCAATTCCAAAGGAAGCCTATCAGGAATGATTCCAGAAATTAGAAAATCATTGTAATCGATGTGTGTCAAGGAAATTTCAGATTTTGGTGGAGATTCCAAATAGCTGCTAAGCTTCATTTTCTAAATGATTTTTTGATTCCTCAACTTCTTGATCACACAACATTGCAAAATGTATATGCAGATTACGACATTACAGCCATTAGGTACATTAATACAAAAAAAAAAAAAAAAGGTTCAAAATATTTTCAATCACCTGTTTCTCTGATCATCAAATTTATATAAAAGAATGTCCATATTGACTGTTTTGTATATTCCTTCTCAAATGCAAATTGGCTGTTTGTCAATGGCAGACAATTTTTGTGGATATACTTTTGTAGTTAAAAATTATGTGGATTTGCATGTAGCAGTCCTGCAGCCAAATTTTCTTGAGGTTGGCAATAAATTATAGCAATATAGCCTCATAGTAAACTAAATCTTTATAACCAGAATTAAGGACAATGGATATCTAGGCTAATTCACAACAAAGTTTGAAAAACATCAGTTATCAGATATTGCTAGATGACATGTTGAGAACATAGATGCAATAAAAATTTGATATAAAGGAGGTGTTAGAATGTCATAGCTTGGGATGCCACTAGCTAGTGGTATTTAAATTTATGTACATGATAATTGGAAATTCCTATTATCTCCATCCCCAGTGAATAATTTGTTGTAAATGTACAGGGGTTATCAATTAATAATATACAGCTGGCTATAATTATTATTTTACAAATGTGTGTTTATATACACATGTGGGGGCACACACACACACACACACACACACATGCAGAGCTCAGTTAAAATATGAAGTGCATTCTCATAAAATTGAATGTATGCTGACTGAACATGTAAATTCTATGCAACTTGCCAAGCTACATTCCTGAAGATTTTCAAATAATTTTTTTTTTTTGCTTAAAATCAAATATGAATAAATACAATTACTATATATAGCTGATTAACTAATCCTGTTTGGAAAAATCTTTCAAAGAAAGCTTATGAATTGCCTCTTTCACCTTAATAATTTCTCTTGACCATTTTGAGCATATAGCCTCATAGTAAACTAAGTCTTTATAAACAGAATTAAGAACAATGGATATCTAGACTAATTCACAACAAAGTTTGAAGAACATCAGTTATCAGATGTTGCTAGATGTCATGTTGAGAATGTAGATGCAATAAAAATTTATGATATAAAGGAGGTGCTAGAATGTCATAGCTTAGGATGCCACTAGCTACGTATTTGAATTTATGTACATGATAATTGGAAATTCCTGTTATCTCCATCCCCAATAAATTAATTTGTTGTAAATTTACGAGGACAAGGTGTGTTTGTTTTAATTGCAGTCTCCAGGGTTTCCCCTACATACCACTGTAGCATCTGAAAAGACAAAAAACCAAGGCTGGCAAGTGTAAGTATGTGTGGTGTTGCGTTGAGTGCTGGCAACTTTGCAGCCAGGGGGCAGGGGACCAATTGTCCCCTGACTCCCAACCTTGGCCACGAGGAGGTGCACCAGGGACAATTCTTCTTCAATAGAACCTTTATCTCATGGCTATTCCCAACCTTGTATTGTTTGGTATTACAAAAATGCAAAATGGGATGACCTGCGAGACTTCTTTTCCTTGGTTGGATTACTGTTTCAAAACTTCTGATGTCAACGTTTGCTCAGATCGTGTCAGTGAAATTATTCTTTCAGGAATGGAATCCTTTATCCCACACTCCACTTTAAAATCTCGTCCTTTATCTAAACCTTGGTTTTCCAATAAATGTGCCAAGAGAAGAACATTGCATATCGTAATTGGCTTGTTTTTGATTCTTCAGTTTCATTTTCTGCCTACACCAAAACTTGCAACAATTGTAAAGCAGTTATTAATCAGTCCAAACTAGAGTTTGAACAGGCTAAGAGTTCTTGCCCTAATGGCAGCCGAGCATTCTGGTCTCTTGCCAAAGCTATTGGACGCAACTTTTGCCCATCTCTGCTCCCACCTCTGTCTAAACCAGATGGTTCTGTTGTCACTTCGGCCAAGGATAAAGCTGACCTGTTAGCATTCCATTTCTCGTCCAACTCATGTATTAATGATCTTGGTAAAAGATCTCTCACCATTCCCAACACGCTCCATTCAATGCCTCCTGTGGTCTTCCGTCAAAAGGATGTCAGAAGGATTTTGACGAATCTTGATGCTAAGAAAGCTCCAGGTCCCGATGGTAGTTCTCCACTTGTTCTCAAAACCTGTGCTCCTGAACTTACTCCTGTTCTTTGCCACCTTTTTTCACTTTCTTATTCCAAAGGTGTTTTTCCTTCTGCTTGGAAATTTGCTTATATATTCAGCCAATTCCTAAAAAGGGTGACAAATCCCTCCCATCCAATTATCGTCCCATTGCAATTACTTCTACTCTTTCTAAAGTAATGGAGAAATCAATTAACTGCCAACTCTTAAACTACCTAGAAACCTACTGCCTGATCAACGATCATCAGTATGGATTCTGTCAGTGTCGATCCACTGGTGATATTCTGGCTTATGTTACCCATTTATGGACTAATGCAATGGAAAACTTGGTGAAACGCAAACAGTTGCTCTTGACATCTCAAAGGCTTTCGATAGTGTTTGGCATAAAGGTCTTCTAAGCAAGCTCCCAGCTTTTGGTTTGCCAACTGTTGCAATTGGTTATCTAGTTTTCTCTCTGATTGCTCACCGAGGGTGATGGTAGATGGCTCTCTGTCTTCTAACTTCTCCACTAATGCTGGTGTCCTCAAGGTTCAGTTTTTACCTCTTGTGACTTTCTTCCATTGACTGGAAATCCTATCCATAGTTTTTCAATCAGCATCAACTTCTCAAAAATCTGCTACCAATTCCTTAAATGCTGATCTCCAGGTAATTCTCCAGTGGGGCAAAGACAACTTAGTTGATTTCAATCCTTCTAAAACTCAGTCTCGTCTTATATCTTGCAAAAGGATTCTTGTGCTCTTATGCTTATCTTTGGTTGACACTCAGATTTCTAGGCAAAATGATATTTCTCTTTTGGGGATTACCCTGACTTCTGATCTCTCTTGGCATAAGCACATTACAAATATTGCTTCCTCTGCATCTAAAAAACTTGGTTTTCTCTTTCGCTCTCAGCATTACTTTTCTTCCAAACAGCTGTTCACTCTTTACAAATCACAAATCTGCTCTACCATGGAATGTTGTTCCCACATCTGGGGTGGTGCCCCCAAAACCTCTCTCGGGCTTCTTGATTCCGTTCAGAAGAGTGCAGTTAGGTTAATTAGATTAATCTCTAACAGTCTCTCCACTCGTTGTCTCATAGACGTACTGTTTCTGCTGCATGCCTCTTGTATAGATACTTCCCTGGGCACTGTTCTTCTGAATTGGCTTCTATAATTCCCACTCTCTCTTTCAAAACGGTCCAAACATGTGCCGCCACCAGCCAACATCCATTTACTGTCCAACTTCAAACTCACAGAACCAACTTTTCATCTTCCTCATTTATTCATTCAACTCCGTTTTCTGGAACAACCTTCCTTTGTATGTATTTTCTGAAGATTACAGTCTACAGAAATTAACATTAGTAGAGGCATATGATGCAAGAAAGCAAGCTTATACAGCATCAGCCAAAAAAAAAAAACCACTCCCATTTCACCCCTCCGTTCGTTCGAAATACCTGTTCAGCTGACCCTTAAATTTATTTAGGCTATATTAGGCATATACAATCTACAGCCTGTAGATAGGAAATAACATTAACAGCCAAATGTCTTCAAAAGAAAAAAAAAAATATTCACAATAAATGTCAGCAGCAAGAAAACATTAGTGTTTTCGACACTATCTTCTAGAACGAAGTTTCCTGAAAGTCAATACCTTTTTGGTCTTGTACATAGTCATTAAAATTCGATACATATAATGTATATCATTAACAGAACTTATTTTCCTGCAAGAAAGCCATTAACCTCTCATAAACACAAGATTTAAATTTTCAACAACAGTTCTTATGTACAACTTACAATAAAAGACTTAGTGAAACTTAAGCCAGGAAAACCTTAACTCTTTGGTGTGACACCCCATTAAGCATTAACATTTACATTGCACTTTTGTCTCCTAAACACACTACAGCAAAATCAGAGAAATACAAGAAATTCTCCCTTGTTTCCAGGAACTGTGGAAAATCAGTGGGACTATATACATTTGTCGCAATCTGTAGCTGATTTCTAACACCTGAATAGTGGTTGCATTCTATGATTAAATGATCGACTGTCTCAACAGCTCCACAAGGGCAGAGAGCGCGATGCGGACAATCCAAGTGCATTTAATTGGGAGTTTATACTCCCATGACCCGTAATCATAAATGTGACATTTAAGCTGGGGCAAAACCATTTTAACTGCTTAGTGTATTCAAAGACATTAGGAATAAAACTATATGTAACCCTGCCCAAAAGAGCAGCATTTCATTCCAATTGCCAGTTTCGCATAAACTCAGATCTTAATCTAGCAGCATCCTCCTTTTCAGATAAATCCATGTTCAATGTATAGTTACCAATATTAGCTGGGGATCCCTTTGGTGATATAATAGATTCTGCAGTATTATTTAATAGTAAATAGGTATTTGGCCATTCAGAACGTGCAGAGCAACAATAGAAACAGGTCTACATGCTCTGGAGGTGGCAAGAAGGAAAAAATGCTGAGATTGGATAAGATATTTTTTTACCATGCTATTAACCATCCTAAAGCCCCATGCACCTGATGCATAGCATATGATAGGCAAAAAGAAACTTTTAAAGTATAGCTTTAATGTACTTGAATTTATACCCCAAACATTTTTACTAATTTTCCCCTCTTAAAGCCCTAATCTTCTTCAAAATATACTTTACATGTTGAATGAAAAAGTTTATGATCAAACATTACTCCAAGATATTTGCACGTTCTTTCTGGTTTGATGCTTTCATTATTAAGTTTAACAACAAGCAGTCTGTTTAGATTTAAGTTGCCCTTAAGAAGCTGTTTGTTTTGGGAACTGAAATAACTAGTTTGTGCACATTGCACCATCAGTTAAGGTCATCCAAGATGTTATTTGAGTTTTGCTCTAGCCTTGAGTTTCCCATAATCAAAAGGGCCAGGTCATCTGTGTAGGCAATCTTACGGACATTGCCATGATCAGAAGCTAGCCACCCATCAAGGACCATGTTCCAACATATCGGACCAAGTACGGATCCTTGAGGGCAGCCACGAGTAACCGGTCTCGTGTCTGAGCAAATGCCCGAGGAGACAACAAGGTTTCTGTTGTTGAAATAATCTGTAGCCAACCGGTTCAAAGGAGCTGAGACCCTGGCCTCCCGAATCCTCGCCAGGACACTTTGCCATCACAGGGTGTCAAAGGCCCCTTTGAAGTCCACAGAAAGACTGAGGACGTATTTAGGATTTGAAGCAGAAACAGTATTTATTGTTGCACTGATTGCATCCATAGTACACCTGCCCTGAATGAAACCAAATTGAAAAGAAACAGATGTTTCTGGAAGTAATAATAATTTTTAAATCTTGATACAATTAGCTTCTCTAGTACTTCCCTAAAATGGGGAGAAGCGCGATGGGGTGCTACAATGTTGGTTTACACACACACACACACACACACACACACACCCCAGTTAACATGAAAAATTAAGCTAAGCTATACATACGATCTAGTTATTACATTACAGTACATAAGGACTCCTTAAAAAATCAAGCCATATGAAGTGCATTCTCATAAAACTGAATGTATGCTGACTGAACATGTAAATTCTATGCAACTTGCCAAGCTACTTTCCTGAAGATTTTCAAATAATTCATTTTTTGTTTAAAATGAAATATGAATAAATACAGTTACTATATATAGCTGATAAACTAATCCTGTTTCCAAAAAATCATTCAAAGAAAGCTGATGAATTGTCTCCTTCACCGTAATGATTTCTTTTGAACATTTGAAGCTCAGATTATTGGAAGGGGTACTGAGATTTTATTATCATTAGCATCCCCTTCTTCAGTTTGTATTTGAGACTGCAGGGTTGTTAATGACAGTAATGGCAGTGTGCTACTGCAACAGGATCTAGATACCGTATTTCCCCATGTATAAGATGCACCTTAATTTTGGAGCCTGAAATTTGAAAAAAAATTTATTACATAAAGTTATTGAACTCAAGTGTTATTCATCATAAAATTCATACAACTCCTCATCACTGTCAAAACTCCCATCCATTAGCTTGTCCTCATCTGTGTCTGATGACGAATCACTGTCTTCATATATTGCCTTGTCCTCAGTTCCATCTATGGCATTTGAAATGCCACACTTCTTAAATGACTTGACAACGATCTCAATCTTGATATTATCCCAGGATCTTCTCACCCAGGTACAAACTTCTCCTATAGTTGGTTTCTTCACTTTTCCTGCTGGTGTCAAATTGTCTCCAGAAGACTTCATCCATTGGTTCCATTTGTCTCTCATGGCAGCTTTGAAGGGTTTGTTAATGCTGACATCAAGTGGTTGGAGCTGGGATGTCAAGCCTCCAGGTATGATAGCAAGTTTTGTTTTTTGCTCTGGAGCACCAATAGGGCAGGTTTGCATAAGAGCCCACTTGGTCTCCTGCTCCAAACTTTCTCAAACCAGATCTTCATCCCATCCTGATCCATCCAACCCTTGTCATGAACGTGGACAATCACTCCTCGAGAAATGTCTTCTTTTGGCATTGTTTTGCGTTTGAAAATCAGCATAGGAGGCAGCTTGGTTCTGTCGGCACAACAAGCTAGAACAACTGTATAATGGCTCTTTTCATGTCCACTTGTCTTCACAGTTACAGTTTTCACCTTCTTATCAACAGTTCTGTTACTTGGGACATCAAATTGAAGGGGGATTTTGTCCATATTTGCAATCTGTCCCAACTCAAACTGATGTGTCTTCCGACATTGAATGATAAAACGATGAAATTCAAGGACCTTCTGCTCATAGCTTTCAGGCATCTTTTGGGCCAGTCTGGTGCTTGTATGCATGCTTAGTCCATTCCATTTTATGAACCTGAAGCCCCAATTGTGTCCTTCTTTGAAATCAGTAACTTCCTTTTCATCAGCAATTCTTGCCTCATGCTGAACCATCTTTGTGGACACAGGAATTCCAATTGCCCTTTGCTCTTCAATCCATATCTTCAATTCCCTCTCTAAATCAGGCCATTTTGCTTACTTGCCTCTCATGGCCTTCTGCCATGGCGTTTTCAGTAGGGTTTCTTCTTCCCATAGCCAGTCTCGGATTGTTTTCTCAGTTGGAGGAGGACCAAACTTACGTTCAGCAGCACGATTTCCATTCACTTTTGCAAACTGGATCACTTTTAACTTGAATTCAGCACTGTACGAAAATCATTTCTGGGCAGAATGTGGCAAAACGTAACCTAACATACCGGTAACAAGCAAAACAATGAGCGCAAAGACAACAAGCAGGAAATGCAAGTAAAAAAAATCTACAACCACTGTATAAGACGCACCCAGTTTTTAGACCCCAAATTTTTTGAAAAAGGGTGTGTCTTATACATGGGAAAATATGGTAATTTGGGCAGATGGGCTAAGAAGTGGCAACTGAAGTTTAACCTTGACAAATGCAAAGTACTGCATATGGGTAGAAGTAATCCCAGAGAAATGTACCAACTGTTTCATTTTCTACACTTAAGGTGGTAGAAAATGAAAAAGACCTGGGAGTAATTGTGCAGTCAGATATGAAGTTTTCTGAGCAATGCAGACAGGTCATGGGGTTTTGTCAATGATATATAGGAATTTTGCTAGCAGGGAAAAGGAGGTGATTGTCCCTCTGTATAAGGTAATGGTCAGGCCACGCCTTGAGTACTGCGTACAGGTCTGGAGGCCTCATTTTAGGAAGGATGTAGATTTGCCTGAGTGTATCTAGATAAGGGCAACAAGATTGGTGAGGGGAATGAAGGGATCCTTTTACGAAGAGAGGCTTAAGTTCTGCAAATTGCAGTGGCTGGAGACTAGCCACCTGCGCGGTGATCTGATTGAGGTGTATAAGACCTTGAATGGGTTGAGCATGCCGAATTCTGATGGGATCCTTCCACTTGTTCAGATTATGAACCTAAGGGGGCATAAATTCAAATTAAGAAAAGACAGATGTAGAATAGATGTGCGGAAATTTGCCTTTAGCCAGCGGGTGGTTAATTGCTGGAACAAACTTCCATCTGTCGTTGTGGAAGTTGATAGGTTAAATCAATTTGAGGAACTGGACAGGCATTTGGAGGGAATGGTGTTTTTTTTTTTTTTTTTTTTTTGGCTGATGTTGCATAAGCTCATGCACTTGCTTTCTTGCATCACATGCCACTACTACTCATTCGAATTCAAGCCATTGGTCCTGCAACTCACTCAAGTCAAGTCATTAAACTCCAGAAGCTTATCACATTTTCAGTATCCGCTTCCAGGTTAAGGTGTTTCACCCTATCTGAAATTTCCTTTTTTGACATTTTTCTTGCATTTTTTGGAAATGTTTGTAGTTCTTGAAAGATATCAAGCAATCCATTATGAAGTGGTGTTAGAAGAAACTTTACCTGCAATTTGTCCATAACTAGAGTTATGGGGTATGACATTCTTTCTGCCATAAGGATGTTATACCCCATTACCTTCCTCCCAAAACTGCATAAGAGTTGTTGCTTCCTTCCCTCCCATCAGTAGCAGCGACACTGAGCTTGGTTCTTTCTCAAATAATGCTACTTAAAGGTGGAAATGGTCCTTTGATCTCTTAGACCTCTTTTACATTCCACTAATTACAGCATGTACCCTCACTTTGTTTTTCTCTTTTCACTCATCTGAACCACACAGTAAAAAATTTTTTTTTTACAATTTATTGTTCTGCTAAAACTATGAAAACTGACAATGCATAACCAGAAATGTGCTTGAGACTGCCAAAATGAAAGCAAAACCTTTGTTTTAGTTCAGCTTTCAGATTTATAAAGTATATTATCTTTTGGTCGGTTTAAGGTGTGCTAGTTTTAAATAAATTTTCTGTTCATACTCCAGAAGATCACAGGAATCTGGAGTGCTCAATTATGGTAGTTGTTTACTGGGATGGCATTATAATATGCCAAAGATATAAAACTGTATGTAAATGTATATGTACACAGTACTGCCATAAATACTGTCACATGTGTTACTTCATGTAGCCACAAAATAAAGACAGGAACTCAAAACTCTGTTGGTTTATTCTTGAACACCCAACAAATGAAGCAACAGAACACTTATTCAAAATGCCTACCTTGTTTTTTACACAAGACCTCAAACGTTCCAGCCATTCATCAATAGAAGTACGCAAAACATCCAGTGGGAAATTGGCCACAGCATGCTCCAATGATCTTTTCATGCTCTCCAATGTGGCAAGCCTTTAACCACAGACCATACCTTCCAAAATAGCCCACAAACGGTAATCAAGTGGATTAAGATCTGGTTCATCAAATGGTAGGAGGCCATTTGTCATGCTTGATGAACTCAGGCACATTCTCTGTCAGCCATGTTTGGGTAATCTTTGCCTTGTGGGCAGGTGGTGAGTCCTGTTGGAAGATCCAGTGCTGACCATTGAAGAGAGTCTGATTGAGGGGTTTCACATGCAGCTCCAGAATATCATTCAGGTACACCCTTTCACCGGTTTTCACCCCTGAACACAAATGCATCTTTGTTGCACATTTGTAGGAAAATCCCCACCAAACCATCACTGATGCTGGATGATGATCTCCTTCAACCCTTTTAACGGCCTGACATGCCTCTGCATAGCTATGGGCATACACCTTGTCATTTTGACCATTGTAACTCTCCTCAATAGTAAAAATCTTTTTATCTGTGAAGTGTATCTGTCGATAATTACCATTTTCGCATACTGATGCTGTGGTGCCTCCATTCCATCAGAGCTGGAGTTACGAACTGTCCTGTTCTCCTGCGGTAGGCAATCATCCCTAGATCACTTTTGATTATGTGTGATGTCGATCTTGGTGATAATCCCATTTCTCTGGACATGATTTTCTGTTTTCGTAGGGGATTCCTATGCATTCTGTTCTCCACCGCCTTGATAGCTGCAGGGGTCCTCACAGTTCTTGGGTGTCTGAACTGAGGCCTATCATCAATTCTCTGTTGTTCATTGACATATCAATTGCTCTGTAGACAAATCTTCGGTTTATTCGAAGTGATTTCAGAAGTTGAAAATTGTAGGTGTATCATGTCCTGCCTTATGAAGACCTATGTTGACTGTTGTTGACAGGAGAGACGGCTTCTACAGGGATGGGATACACTTAAATAGAAAGGGTGCAAGAATATTTGCTGATGATATTGAGGCAGTGTTAGGTGGGTCAGAAAACGGCTAGCGTGGAGGGATACACAGACTAAAAGGTTAACAGTGGCTGCAGGCAGAGGCAGAAGTGATTCTTGCAATGCTTCTATTAGAATGGGTAGCAGACTGGAAAGCAAGGTAATGGAGATTTCCAGGACTGCTGGGAGTCATAGTGGAACAAGTAAATACCTGGGCTATGTTAGGGTGGCTAGGAGCAGGAACAGGTGCATGTATACTTGCATATACACCAATGCTAGGAGTATAGTTAATATATTTGATGAGCTTGAAGTGTTAGTCAAGGCATCAAAGGCAGATATTGTTGGGATATCAGAGATGTGGTGTTACATAGATATAGGCAGTGTAGAGTTAATATTTGGAGAGTACAATGTGTATAGGAAGGGAGCAGGGGTTATGCTGTTAGTTAAGAAACACATAAAATCTAAGGAAGTGCATCCAATTGATGTTGAGTCTGTTTGGTGTGAAATAAGCACTGGGAAAGGAAAAATGAGAGTAGGTAAAATGGTATAGGCCTAATGAATCTGATGAGTATAATGAACAATTGTGCAGAGAAACAGTGGGTCAGTAAATCAGAATGTCTTATAATGGGAGATTTTAATTTTCCAGATATTGACTGGAACTTGTGGGTTGGTCATTCGCACACTATCAAGAATTTTGTGGATTTATTGGATGACAGTTTTTCTACAGCAACATGTTTGAGAGGCAACCAGAGGGAGTAATACTCTTTGTCTGATTATCAGTAGTGATTCTTCATGCATTAAGAATCTGCAGATAAAGGAACCACTGGGCGACAGTGATCACAATGTATTGAGGTGGGAATTATTTAAAAGTGTAAGTACCATCAAGGCTAAAGGGAAGGGCTTTTACTTTTGTAAAAGTGACTACAGAGGTCTCAGACAGTTTTAATTTCTGTACAGTGGGATCAACTGATGTTACCAACAGTGAATTTTAAATGGGAAGCCTTCAGGGACTTAATTTTTGAGGCTTCTAGACTTTTCATTCCAACTAAGAAATACTGTTCAAGGTTTAGGCCTAAATGGATGTCAGATGAAGTAATGAGGCTAGTGTCAGAGAAGAATGAATGGAATGCATATAAAGTATCAGGTGATACAGAAGCCTATGGCAGGTATAAACTAGGCTGTAATCAAGTCACAAAGGAGGTTAGGCAGGCAAAGGCAGATTATGAGAAATCTTTGGCAAAGAATGCAAAGAAAAACACAAAGGAGTTCTTTACTTATGTAAACTCTAGAAGGAAAGGGATGAATCAGATTGGACCACTTAACTTAGATGGGTTGACTATTGATGATCATGCTCAGGTAGCCGATAAACAATGAGTATTTTGCATCTACATTCACACATGAGGAGTTATTCAATGAGGGGAGTGCCAGAAGTTTATCAAATGCTAACAGGGAGAAGTTCGACATAAGGAAGGCACCTGGGATGGATGGGATCTATCCAGTTATATTAAAGGAGGCAGCAAAGGAAGTAAGCAAACCCTTAGCCATAATTAGGAGAGCTTCCTTGGACTCAGGGGAGGTCCCCATGGACTGGAGGTGTGCAAATGTATCACCAATTCACAAAGGAGGTTCAAAAGGTGCACAAGTAACTAGAGACCTGTTAGTTTAACTTGTGTTCCAGGGAAAATAATGGAATCGCTGGTTAAAGAAGCATTGCAGGATCATCTAGACAAGACTGCAGTAATAGTTAAGACACAGCATGGGTTTGTCAAAGGGAGATCTTGTCTGACCAATTTGATTGCTTACTATGATGTGGTCACAAAGGAACTGAATGCCAAAAATAATTTTGATATCATATACTTGAATTTCAGGAAAGCTTTTGATACTGTTGCACATGGAAGAGCGTTGCACAAATTGGAGAGGTATGACATCAGGGGTAAGCAGGCGCCTCCGTAGCCAGGAGCAGCAGTGCGTAGCACATGCTTCTAGATTAGACCGGGGTTTGAGCCCATGACCACCAAATACGGAGGATGCGGAAAGGTCAGTGAATGACCACCGCATATCCCCCGAGCAACATGGCTTTAGTTGCTAATGCTCCTAAAAACCAAATAACAAACAGGGTAAACCTGGCCATTGCCTTATTATTATTAGCCCTATGGTGTAAGGAAGCCTGAGGCTTATGATGCACCAACCAAAAAAAAAAAATTTCTGAGTTACCGAGAGAGCAAGAAAGAGAAGAATGATGATGATATCCAGTTCAGGACTCTGGGTGTGCCATGCCCATACTCAACAGATGTCCGTGAGGTTATACAATGGGATAATCACCTCCTTATCCCTGCTAGAAATTTCTGTATATCATTGACAAGACACTATGGTCTACTCTTGCAGACCATCTCCACTTCTCACAATACTTCATATCTGCCTGCACAATTATCCCCAGATCTGTTTCATTCTCTACCACTGTCAGTGTAGTCCCACACAGTTGATACATTATTCTGGGGTTACTTCTTCCCATATGCAGTACATTACATTTGTCAATGTTAAACTTCAGTTAACACCTTCTGCTCAACTTTTCTAGATCCTGTTGCAGCTGCAAACTGTAATTAGTGTCATTAACAACCCTCCCAACCTTTGTATCATCTGCAAACTTGGACATTAAGCCTGACATACCATCATCAATATCATTAATAAATACAGAAAATAACAATGGACCCAACACTGAACCCTGAGGGACTCCACTAATAACATTAGTCCATGAAGAGCAGTGTCCATTGATTACCACTCTGACTTCTCGCACTCAACCATCCCTTTATTCATAGCAGCAATTTGCCTCCAGTGCCACACTACTCCAATTTGTGCCACAGTCTTCCATGTGCAACATTATCAAAAGCCTTTCTAAGATCCAAACAATTTTGATATATATGATATCAAAATAGTTCTTTGCATTCAGTTCCTTTGTGACCCATCATAGTATCCAATCAAATTGGTCAGACAAGACTTCCCCTTAACAAACCCATGCTGTGTCCGAGCTGTAACTGAAGTCTTGTCTAGATAATTATGCAGTGCTGCTTTAACCATTGCCTCCATTAATTTCCCTGGAACAGAAGTTAAACTAACTAGGTCTGTAATTACTTGTTTCCTTTTGATCCTCCTTTGTGAATTGGGATTACATTTGCATATCTCCAGTTTATGGGTATCTCCCCTGAGTCCAAAGAAGCTCTCATAATTATGGCTAGGGGTTTGCTTACTTCCTTTGCTGCCTCCTTTAATATAACTGGATAGATCCCATCCACCCCGGGTGCCTTTCTTGTGTTTATCTTCAACAGTTTCTCCTCAACTTTACTCCCAGTTATTTCAAGATTCTGTAGCTTACTGCTAGAGTTGAATACACCTCTGGCATTCCCCTCGCTGAATAACTCCTCGTGTGAATGTCGATGCAAAATATTCATTTAGTTTGTTAGCTACCTGAGCTGGATCATCAACAGTTGAACCATCAATATCAAGTGAACCAATCTGATTCATCCTCTACCTTCTAGGTATTGCATAAGTAAAGAACTCTTTGCTGTTGTTCTTTGTATCCTTTGCTAAGGATTTCTCGTAATCTTCCTTGGTCTGCCTAACCTCCTTTGTAACTTGGTTACAGCCCAGCTTATATCTATCATAGGCTTTCGTGTCACCTGTTAATTTATATGTATCCCATGCATTTTTCTTCCCTGCTACATGTCTCATTAGTTCATCTGACATCCATTTAGGCCTAAACCTTGAACAATATTTCTTAGTTGGTATGAAAAACCTAGTAGCTTCCAAGATTAATTCTTTGAATGCTTCCCATTTTGAATTTGCTGTTGGTAACATCAACAGTTGGTCCCACCGTATAGAATTTAAATACTGTCTCAGACCACCGTAGTCATCTTTAAGAAAGCAAAAGCCCTTCCCTTTACGCCTGATGGTAGTTACCTCTTTGAGTAAATTCCACTTCAGCACACTGATCACTGCTACCTAGTGGTTCATTTATCTGCAGATTCTTAATGCATGAAGAATCGCTACTGATAATCAGATAATATAGTAACACAGTAATGATGATAATCAGATGATAGTTAACATAGTAACAAGTTAATAACAGTCTAGTCTCCATGGAATATTCTCCATGAATTTTGTACTCCTATATTTTCTGCCATGTGGCCTTCAAATTTGTGGCCCGTTCAATCTGTTCTTTGCAGTCTGTCATCACATCCATCCAAAGATCCATTTCATCCTAAAGGTACTCTGGGCTCACCAGTCCAACTTCGACACTCATGTCCTCGAGCCAGTCCATCACAATGCAGGCTGTATACATGGAGCATTGCCCTGCTGATATAAGTATGAACTTACTCCATTGTGTTGCTATAATGTAACTCATGCATTGTTGTCCATGATATCTAGATAGACCTTGGTACTCATGGTTTTGTCCAAAACAAGCAACAGTCCCAGCACAAAGCATGAAAAACATCCCCAGATCAATACCCAGTTTGACTGCCTCTGTTGAAATTCATTGCTGGGATGATATAGTCTGGCAAGTAGCCCTTTCTGGAGATCCACTATGCCCAGACAGGACCATCAGGCTGGTAGACTATATATGGTGACTCATCACTCCAAAGCAAGTTTTCTATTTTCTATTGTTAAAGAACTGCAGTCTTTATACCAAACTAGACAGTACCTGGTATTAGTTAGAGGTGATTAGTGGCTGAAGACAGTTACGCGACGGTAGTAACTCACGTGCTGACGTGTCCAAATTGGCTCACAGAGGGACTGCGTGGGATTGAATTTGATGCTAAATTCTCTACAATGCACGTATCTGTCTTTTAATGGCACTTGTTGTGCATAATGGCCGTTAACTGCCGTTGTGCCTCAAGACATCCAGTAACAACAACAGCCTGTGTGGACTGCAACAATGTTAACCTTAATTCTAAATGAGCAGTTCTTTGTAGGGCTCTCCTGTCAGCTTCTATTTGCAGATCACATCACAAATTGCTGACCTAGGAATCTTTAGTGCTGAAATCTTTTTCATAAGAGCATATTTATAGTTGGCTGACAAGTGACACTTGGGTACAATGTGACCAACTTTCAATGGAGTGCTGTCCGGATATTAACTGTAGTGCAGACTGACACATGTATGAGTCGGTCAAACAGCATCAGTATGTATTGCATGTATCATTAGATTTGCAGTAATGTGAGACATTAGGTGTATGTTTATACAAAGCACCTTGTGACCTATCTTTAGGGGCAAATATCTTAATGTGGGACACCTTCAATTCACTCATTTTTGCCACCATTGGAAAGAGCAGGTTTTAAGCAACAAGAATCATGGTTTTTCAGTTTTGTGCCTGCTACTTAAGGCCTAAAAAATGGCCTTAAACATTTTATATTTTCCACATAATATTTGCATACTTATTTAATGTTTAAGTTTTGCATCTCAATACAGACAGAACTCTATTGCATTTACAAGAGTGAAATTTTTTGCAGTTACTCTGCCCTTTGGTTTAAGGAGAAAAGATATATTGCCAGTGCACAAAAAGATCTGTATTTTTTACAGTGGGGATGCAAATGGCAAGAAAAGAAATTGCATAGTTTTCTTTAGTGCAAGTTCCCAAGCCTGAAAAGTTGTCTTTATTCAGGATTCCAAGCATAAAGATGATGTTCTATTGGTTTCTAAGCTTGAAAGAAGTTAACTGCAGCAAAATTTATTTAAAACACAATACAATTTGAAATAAGCAACTGAGTGTGAAGATAGTGAATTACTGCTTCATAATGGACTGGAATATTTCGTTGATGGTTGATAGTAGTACTTCAGGCAAGCTACATTGTCGTCCCATTGTTGCTGTTTTTGGAGCTGGAAGATTGGGAATAATTTGTTGTTCAGGAATCCAGCAGACATCTTGTCTAGCAGGTCAGTGAAATGAGCGAGCTGCTCCATGAGGATGCATGAAATTTACCAATACATCATGTTCTTCAAATGAAATTTCACAAATATTTCCAATCCACCAATTATTGTCATAAATACAGGCAATGTATTGGCCAGTTTGTAAGTTAACAATTGGCACATATTGAATATTGGTAGTCTGATCTACATGAGCTACAAATGATAATGGTGTGTCATTTGATACTCTGCAAACACGAAATCTGTCTTGCATCAATAGGAATGACGTGATGATTTTCTCTTGTTCCAGCAATAGTATGACCGTCTATGAATCTTTTCTCTTGAAATGGTCTTACTTTCTCAATTTCCTCTTTAGAAACAAAACAGAATTTTATTCCAGTCACATGCTTGTCACAGAATTCAAACATGTCTTCTTGGTGTCAGGATTTGGTTTTCAATTGGGCACTGGAGACTTGCATTTGCTGCCAATCGTTTTATTGTTCCACCAGTTCAATCACTTGGTGACTTGCTATGGCTAGTGCCAAAGAAATTCCATTCAGTATATCAAAATCCTTCTGTTGATGACACAAGTTAATAAAATTCTTAATTCTTGTATTGAGCTGCAGAACTATCACTGAATTAGTAAATGTGCCTGATTTCTGTCATGAAAGTCTTCCAATATTCAATTAAATTGGTTAGAAAAACATTCACTGCAATTGTGTCACGTCGAAGACAGTCACTGATTACGCAGAAACATATTCTGAAGTTCAACGTCCTTGTAATAAATGACAAATGGATGTAGTCTCGCTATTCTCCCAGTGGAACCCTTGAACAGCATCTTGCACAACAAATGAATAATTTTCTGCAAAATCCATGAAGATGACAAATTCTCCTGTCATTAGGCTTTCCTTTGTTGACTTCAAATAGTAGCTTTGATGTTTAGTAATGTAGTGATAACAGGAAAGGTTAAATATCTTTGTACTCAACTCTTCAATAAAATCTTCTGTTGTTAATTGCTTTGTGTCCAGTGTATCTCTGTCAGTATGTATCCATTGCTTGAATTCAATAATGTCTCCTGGTTCATGGCGCCTCCGTAGCCAGGTGGGAAGGAGCAGCAGTGCGTAGCACACGCTTCTTGATTAGACCGGGGTTCGAACCCGTCACCACCAAATACGGAAAGGTCAGGGAATGACCACCGCATATCCCGGAGCAATATGGCCTTAGTTGCTAATGCTCCTAAAAACTAAATAACAAACAAACAAACAAACTCCTGGTTCATTGTTTTCAAAAATATTCTCTAGAAACTTTTTTAATTAATCTATTCCTGGACATTTTTCACACTGATGAAGCATACAATCTTTTGACTCCAAATCACAGACTGTTTTACCAATGAGAGAACCTTGTAATCACATTCAACAGGACTTGCTGCTAGCATATTTTTTTATATCGTATGATGTGAGCAATACACGAAGGAACGAGTTTTTTCCTGCTTCCTTCATGTGTCGTGGCCGTGAGATCCAACTGGATAGTACGGCATCATCGTGATATCCAAGCCCAAAGTGGGATTCGAACCTGCGACCTTTGGGTTGCCAGGCAGGCACTTTACCCACCCGGCTAGCCTGGTCGGTGCTGCTAGCATTAACTTGACATTTTGATGTATCGTGCATACGCATACAGAATGTGTTCCTGGTGTACCAACTGTGACACACCACTTGTGGGCGAAATTCACAAAATTTAGAAAATCCAATGTCAGATCCATTTCTATCTCTATAAGTTATAAACATTTCCTTCAAGTTGCTGTGTAGTAGTTGCATTTGCATTTTTATTCCATCTGCATTTCTAATGGAAATGTAATCTTTCTTTCCAGGGCATATCTGACACATGTTCGGATGCTTTAAAAGAGAGAGCGGGATTTATAGAAGCCAATTCAGAAGAACAGTGCCCATATAAGTGGGGAGACTGTTAGAGATGAGACTGTTGCACAGTGTGGGGAAGACAGTGTGCAACACTGTCTTCCCCACACCGGATGGAAAAGGCCTGGATTTGAATCCCGTCTGACGCGAGGAATTTTAATGGGCTTTTTTTACTCTGAGGCTCAGTTAGACCCAATAAATATATGGGTAGATGTAATCACTTACGGGTGACCCTAATATCATAATTTGTTTGTTTTTTTTTTAGAGACGAGACATTAATTAACCTATCTGCCCTCTTTTGAATGGAATCTAGAAGCTTGAGAAAGGTTTTGGTGGCACTGCCCCAGATGTAGGAACGATATTCCGTGGTAGGCCGGATTTGTGATTTCTACAGAGTCCAGAACAATTTGGAAGAAAAGTAATGCCAAGAGAAAAAGTTTTTTAGATGTAGAGGAAGCAATATTTGTAATGTGCTTTATTCCAAGAGTAGTCGTCGTCGGGGTAACCCCCAAGATCTTGCCTAGAACTCGGAGCATCATCGAAGATAAACATAGGAGCCGAAGAAACGCGAGGAATTTTAATGGGCTTTTTTTACTCTGAGGCTCAGTTAGACCCAATAAATATATGGGTAGATGTAATCACTTACGGGTGACCCTAATATCATAATTTGTTTGTTTTTTTTTTAGAGACGAGACATTAATTAACCTATCTGCCCTCTTTTGAATGGAATCTAGAAGCTTGAGAAAGGTTTTGGTGGCACTGCCCCAGATGTAGGAACGATATTCCGTGGTAGGCCGGATTTGTGATTTCTACAGAGTCCAGAACAATTTGGAAGAAAAGTAATGCCAAGAGAAAAAGTTTTTTAGATGTAGAGGAAGCAATATTTGTAATGTGCTTTATTCCAAGAGTAGTCGTCGTCGGGGTAACCCCCAAGATCTTGCCTAGAACTCGGAGCATCATCGAAGATTAACATAGGAGCCGAAGAATTGTTTTTGAGAGATATAAGACAGGACTGAGTTTTAGGATTGAAATTAAGTTATCTTTGCCGCACTGGAGAATTACCTAGAGATCAGCATTTAAGGAAATGGTAGTGGATATTCAAGAATTTGAAGCTGTTTGAGCAGGGAAAGGTTTCCCAAAACTGGAAGGTTTTGACAGAAGTGGGAACAGATCCAAGTGACCAGAATGGTTGGCTACCTTTGGACAAGAAACAAATTTTCTGCTCTTAGCCTGTTCAAAATCTAGTTTGGACTGATTAATAAATGCTTTACAAAGTATAAATGATACTTAATAATAATTTTTATTATTATGCTATGTTGCTTATAAAAGCGTAGTACTGGAATTATTTTTTAATAAAAATTCAGAAATATACGATTTCAGAGAATATAAGCTTAGTGGTTCACTTTAAAAATAGTATGTTATGTTGAAAAGGGCTTGCCGTCAAAAAAGGTTGGGAACTGCTGGTCTAGATATCCATTGTTCTTAATTCTGTTTATAAAGATTTAGTTTACTATGAGGCTATATGCTCAAAAGGCTTCAAATGTTTAAGAGAAATCATTTAAGGTGAAATAGATAATTCATCAGCTTTCTTTGAATGATTTTTTTAAACAGGATTAGTTTATCAACTATATATAGTAATTGTATTTATTCATATTTCATTTTAAACAAAAAAATTAATTTGAAAATCTTCAGGAATGTAGCTTGGCAAGTTGCATAGACTTGCCAAGCAAAAACTAATACCAAAAAAAAAAAAAAAAAATTTGACATCTTCTGCTAAGATTTCAGAAAAGCTTTTGGTACTGTTGTATGTGAAAGATTGCTGTATGAATTTGAGTTGTGTGTCATTAAAGGCAAGCTACTGCTACAGATGAAGGAATAGTTGAGTATGAAAACAGTAGTTTTTAGTGGAACTTGCAGAATTTGTTCTGTAATGATTTTTTGTTACTCTATATCGTTTCAGTGTCACATTGCAGTATGATATATTGATTCAATGGGTAATGTGATTTTTATTTTAATGCATTTTTTTTTAACTGCCTTGCATAAATTTAAAATATGTCATCTGTGGTATTGAAAATTTCCCAAAGTGTTGGAGGACAAATTCTTAATTAGTATTAGAAGTGTCAAATGATGCAAGCTTTACATTGTCAGCAAAAAAAAAAAAATCTCAATCCATCTTCTCTAATAATTTTTCTAATTCTTCCTTAAATTTATTCAGATTATTCACTTCTGGAATGCCAGATGGTATTTTGTTTCATGACTCAATCACTCTCTGGTCGAAAGCAAATTTTTGCACAACGTGCCCACCCATAATTTTTCAACTTAAATTTATGTTCCCTTATTTGTTGTCCAAAAGGACAAAATAAATTGAATTTTACGTTTTGAGATACCGATGTTACAGATTAACTTATCATTTGAAATGTATTTAAGGTGGATCATTTAGAATTAATTTTATAGTTGATAAAGCGAAGTTAAGCTTTTTACAGCTTAAAGGTAAATTTTATATATGCATATAAATATGTTAATTTTGCAGTGATTTAAAAAAAAAAATGTTTTAAGCATTCACAATTAATTTGTTTTTATATAATTAAGATAATTTATTTGATTTATTATAGAATGCTTTCACTGAAAATATTTGTATGTCTTCTTCTGGTGGCCATTGTTTCTGCAACTGATAATGAGGAAGCCAAAGAAGTGAGTATTTTTATGAGAGCTGAGAATAATTTGTGTGTAAAGATTACATGCACATTTAAATTAAAAGTATAATTATATACCATTGCACTTGGTTATAATGAGCATCAAGGGACCAACAATTTCCTTGTTATAACCGTTTCACACCATATTGATAGCAGAGATGGGGAAAACCCTGGGGCCATTAAACAATGAACACTTAATATCAGTGATGAGTTACCTCCTATTTTTTTTTTAAATTCTCAATAACTTGATAAAAAGAGATTCAAAAGAAATATTAGATAAAAAAAAATAACTATATACTTACATATTATTTGTATTAATATGCTTGTATAAACTACAATACACTTAATGTTAAACACAATTTATTTGTCTGTAATTTTAAAACCATACACTTAATACTAAACATAATTTATTTCTCTGTAATTAAAAAAATACTATTTAATAATAAACATGGTTTCACGGTTTCAATTAGTCTTTATTTATGAATCTTAAAATTGATGCTTGTTTTAAAGATTAAATTTTGATACTAAGTTTCCCCTTAAAACACTCAACGCGTTAAGTCTCATTACTTGCCTTGGTTCCTTCAAAAAAATTGACTGTCTCCATTGCACCCTGAGATTGTTGGCACTGATTTTGATTCACTTTCAATTATCATGTCATCATCACAATCGTCGTCTTTACCACCGTTGTTAGTCTTTGTTGAGCAAAGCATCTACAATGTCACTCTCTGTAGGAAGACCACTAGTTAATAAGTTGTCATCGACTTGTACAAATTCATCGATGTTATCTGTATTAAACAACCTACAATGTTGTTACGTAGCAACCATTTGGATAATGGTAAGTTGTTTTCTTCGTTTCCATCTTCGTCTATAATTAAAATCATTTGAATTTAATTTAGATTTCTTGAAGTAATTCGATATGGTTGTTGAAGTAATGTTCCATGCATCATTCAATAAATTTATAGCATCTAATATTGATATAGACTTGGTAAGTTTCTGTTTCTTTGATGATCGGATGTAGAACTAGAAATCTTTTTATAAAATCCTTTCAAACTCTTGATTACACCTATATCCATTGGTTGTAAAATTGATGTTGCATTGGGAGGCAGAAACACTAGCTTACCGTTGGACAAATTTTGAATCTGGGAATGTGCAGGGCAGTTATCAACTAACAATAAAATATTTTTTTTCTTTTTGAATAGCTCCTTATTCCAATCACTTATGTATTCCGAAAAATATCCAAAGTCATCCAAGCTTTCTTGTTTGCAGTGTAATCTATAGGAAGTTTCCTTACGTTTTTGAAACACAGATTTTAACGATTTTCTGATAACAAACAGTTTTTTTAATCAATTTCTGTCATATTTGTGTATATGAGCACAGTCAAGTGAGCCTTTGATTTTTTTTTACCAACACACTTTTCCCTTTGAATTTAATTGTATTTTTAGGTGTCAAATTATAAAAAATTCCCGAATAGAGATGTATGTAATACAAGAAAGCAAGCGTATGAGCTTATGTAGCATCAGCTAAAACAAAAAAAAAAAAAAAAAAAAACAATTTCACACATCCATTTCCTCTAAGGGTTTGTCTGGTTTCTCCTTGAATTTCTTTAAGCTATCAACTTCCACAACAACAGATGGAAGTTTGTTCCAGCAATTAACCACCTGCTGGCTAAAGACAATTTCTGCACATCTACACCGATGAGCCAAAACATTGTGACCACATACCTAATATGCTGTTCGTCCTCCCAGTGCAGCCAAAACAGCTCGTACCCAGCGAGGCATGGATGCTACAATATTTCTAAAGGTGTCTTGTGGTATCTGGCACCAACATGTAACCAGCAGATTCTTTAACTCCTGTAAGGTCCGTGGTTGAGATGCCACAGATTGGAGTTGCTGTTCCAACACACACCACAGATGTTTGATGCAATTGATGTCTGCAGAATTTGGAGGCCAGGGCAATATCTGCAAGTCTTCATGTTCCGCAAACCAGTCTCAAACAATCCGGGCAGTGTGGCATGGCAGCATTATCCTTCTGAAAGATGGCACTGTCAGAGGTGAAGATCGTTACCATGAAAGGGTGTACCTGGTCAGCAATGATGTTTAGGTAGGTGGTAGACTTCAGAGTGCCTGCCCGGCACATGGATGACTGGACCCTGGGTATCCCAGCAGAACATCGTCCAAAGCATAACACCGCCGCCACTGGCTTGTTTTTGTCTTACGGTGCATCCAGGTGGCATCACTTCCCCAGGTAAATGACGCACAGGTACCCAGCCATCTATATGGTCAACAGGAAATGCTATTCATAGGACCAGACTACCTTCCTCCAATCACTCAAGGTCCAGTTTTGATGCTCGCATGTGCATTGTAGGTGCTGTTCCTGGTGAACCATGGTTAGCATTGCCACTCAGAGCAGTCTGTGGCTACACAGCCCCATTTCCAGTAGGGTTCGATGTACTTTGTGTGTGTTGGGACACATTACTCCTGTCACCAGCATTCCAATTACCGGTGAGTTGTGCCACAGTTGCCCTTCTGTTGCCATGTACCATCCGGGAGAGCCTTCGCTCACCTCAAGCATTGGAGCTGTGGTCGTCCAACACCTCATCAGCGGTTCATGGGTTCTTCCTCCTCGGACCACTTTCGGTAGGTACTAACCACGGCTGACCATGAGCAGCCCACCAGCCGTGCTGTTTCGAATATGCTTTGATCCAGTCATCTGGCCATTTGAATTTAGTCTTTGTCAAACTTGCTTAAGTTTTCTGCCTTTCCCATCTTGCCACACACATGCCGTAGTTCACTTGCAGTTTCTTTGATTTGCATAATGACTCGCTGGTCATAATGTTTTGGTTCGTCAGTGTATTCTACAACTGTCTTTCCTCCATTTGAATTTATGCCCCTTCAGGTTTGTAATCTGAGCAAGTGGAAGAATCCCATCAGAATTCAGCATGCTCAACCTATTCAGGGCCTTATACACCTCAGTCAGATCACCTCACAGGTGCCTAGGGTCCAGCCACTACAGTTTGCAGAACTTAAGCCTTCTCTAGTAAGAGAACCCGTTACTAATCTTGTTGCCCTTCTCTGCACATGCTCAAGCAACTCTACATCCTTCCTAAAATGAGGCCTCCAGACCTGTACGCAGTACTCAAGATGTGGCCTGGACATGTTTTTTGTAAAGGGTGCTACTTAGAATGTCTGTTCAACTCTGCCTTGTATCACTGTGAAGAGCAGAATCAACTGCAAGGGCCAGAAATGTGTTGGTATAGGTTTGTGTGTATTATGTGTGTTCTGTTCTGGCCGTTTGGCTACCCTAGAAGCATCAGTCACCTGGAGAGATGATTCTGGGTACTCATCCACACCACAGGAAAGTTGGCCAGTGTCATATACTGTCTCAAAAGAGACTCTGACCCACCTGGTGTTGCCAGCAGGTTGGCCAGGATCATCTGGGAGCCCATTCCAGGACAGACAAAATAGAAAAGAGAAAAAAAAAAAAAAAAACCACCCGTGGTGCAGGTTATGAAAAAAGAAAAGAAAATAATAAAAAAAAAATAAATAAACTACACTGGAGTGGCTGACTCCAAACAAACGCGAGGGGGAAAAAATTTATACGAGAGAGAGAGAGAGAGAGAGAGAGAGAGAGAGAGAGAGAGAGAGAGAATATTGGCATAGGTACACTAGAGAGAGAAACAAAAAAATAAAATAACATAGCTACACTTGAGAAAAAAAGATAAAATAAAGGAAGAGAGAAAAAAAAAACCCCTTTATCTAATCCACTTCAGGCCCCAATGCCAGGGGTGTTGACCACTCTATATGATCTCCTTCAAGCAAAGACTTAATGTCTTTGCTTGAAGACTCCTCTTTGGCAATGTATGTTTGATCCGGCATTTTTTTTTCCAATACAGAGCAGTCTCATCAGTGCTAAAAATTTGCTGCGTTGAATAGCTGCCTTCATCAATAATTTTTCCAACACATCACAATTTCTCTGCAGCTGCAGAATTGGCACTGGCGACTTCACCACATATTTTAATGTTGTGGAAACCAGTGTGATGCTTGAACCTATAAAACCACCAATTGCTTGCCATGAACTTGGGTTGGAGTTTGCTGTACTTATCCTTAATATATTTATAAATACTTGTTGCTTTTGCTTGAATGGTCATTAGACTCAGGGGCACTCGTTTCTGAATCTGATTTTCCATCCATATTATTAACAGCTGTTCCATCTTTGATATAGCATCTGAACGCTGTTTTGTGATCACTGTTGATCTTAAGTGCATTGATCCTTTGACACATTCTTTTATACGTGCACTGTCCTTTAAAATAGTATTGTCCGTTGAAGCAGCGAGATCCAATTCCCTTGCAATAGATGACAAAATTTGTCCTGCTTCATATTTCTTAATCATTTTCATCTTCATTTCTAAATCAATTTTGGGTGAAGGTAAAGAAAGCCAACACGCGAATTACGAGAAACATCGGATAATTTATGCGGAAAATTAGTTTCGCGATACGGCACTCTAGTGCTGCTTGCTTGGTAAACAGACGGTAGGTGTTATCGGTCTGGAGCAAAGTCGAGAACGATATATTGATTGACAGGTAGGCGTGGCAAATGATGTGCTGATTGGTGCACGAACACAACACACGGTGACATCGGTTTAGTAGCACTCAGAAGCACTAATGGTAATTTGCCCTAATGAACGCTTTCCATAATGGTGAAAAAAGGTCAGGTTACCTCCACTTGAATCCCATGGGAGCTTGACCCCCCCTCCCAAAGTGGAGGGGGTAACCTAACCTTTTTTCTTTAGCATCACAGTCATATTTAGAAATACATTCATAAAAAAATAAATTTTTATGACTTTTTTTATGTTCTTGTTCAATAATATGCCCTAATGGTGAAAAAAGGTCAGGTTACCTCCACTTGAATCCCGTGGGAGCTTGAACAACCCCTCCTGAAATGGAGGGGATAACCTAACCTTTTTTCTTTAGAATCATGGGTGGATGAGTGCATAAATTGTTTATTAACAAAATATTAATTTTTTTGTTACTGTAATTTTATTTTTATGGTCAGGTTACGAAATATAACGAAAAATAAAGAAACCTTTTCCTTTTTTCGTAACCAAACCTAAATCAACAGTATAGTAAAAACACTCATGAACTCGAAAAATCATCTGCTCTTAATAATGAGAGAAAAACATAATGAAGAACATAAAAATGAGCAGAACAAAACTTTTATTAATTTAGTTTTCATCAAAAAATCAACCAACATTTTATTTTCCTCACAAACTTCTTCCATCTTTAAAAGATTCATCGCTACTATTAACTGTTTACTGTTCATCACAAAACTATTATGCACCGTTCTTTACTCATAAATACACATTATAATGCCAACCAGACTACACAGTAACTTGTCTGTCATGCCCTCCACCAATCATTTCATCGTTTGTCCTGCCTGCTTGTCAGTTGATATATCCTTCTCGATTTCTGCTCCAGACTGATAACACGTACCGTCTGCAGCACTAGAGTCCGGTGTCAGGAAACTAATTTTCTGCTTAAGTTATCTGACTTTTCTCGCCGTTCTTGTGCTGGCTTTCTTTACCTGAGCCAAATTTTGTTTTGTTTCTTGGCACTACCAGCACTTGCATTTTCCCTTGGTCGCTTTCCCTTCATCATTGTAATAAGTAAATAGGAATGAAGAGAAGTTTCTGAAAACTTGTTTTTTTATATGATTGAAGATTTCAGTGAAAGGGAACACATTTCACCATAATAACTAAAAACCCACACAATTGCAGTTATCGGTATTATTGCATTTGCAATAAGATCAAGTTTACTGCCCATTTATAATTAATTGCACTAACAGAAAAGCCCAATAAATGGGAAAGTGCGAATTGTTTTTGTTTTATGGTCGTGACCTCCAGAAACATGCTTTATAAAAATTTCACAAAGGCATTCAAAATTGATTCTTATAACGGAACATATGATAACGATGAAAGTGTAGTGCAATTTCCATTATAAAAATGACCTATTAGAGAGATAAATAGCTTAGTAATACAGCAAAATTTTCAACTTCCAAGGACTTGGAACGAATTACAAAAAAAAAGAAAAAAAAAAGTTATTGGGATATTTTCACAATACCTCCATTTATTCCTATGGGATGCAAAATACATTTCCACGATTTTTTTTAAGTTTGCACGGGCTGGCAAAAACTTATGTAAAGTCGAATTTACGTAAGTCATGTATTATGTAAGTCAGGGAGTTCCTGTTTTTCGAAATACCGTATTATTATAAAAATAAATGACCATGGATTTGTGGTTGAAAAAAGGAACTTTAAAACGAGAAGCAAGTACTTCTAGTATTGCAACTGTGGTCGACGAAAACTAACACAATATTGTCTCACTTCAAAGTGAGGACGAACAATTGTAGGCTTTTGTTCCCAAAAAAATCTGAAGTGAAAAAACAGGAACCAACTAATGAAAGGCCAAAACGAAAGTATGGTGACAGTTACAGTCAGTCCTCGTATAGCACAATATTTGTGTTCCTAGAAACCCTTGTGCAATTCAAAATTGTGCAATATGAACAACAGGCCCTATGGGAAAAATAGGGTTAGGTGCTGACCACCCAAGATTGAACACACATTTGTAACCAAAACATTACCAAACACAATAAATAATCGTAATAAAATAGTTACGTATTTTATTACGACTATTACATAATAAAATATTGCTAATGCTTTTGCTTCTATCATAAGCAAACTTGTTTTTTGTTTGATTTTCTATCCAAACAGATGACAGCCGTTCCATCTCTTCCAATTCTTGTCTTAATCTAATGGATTTTAATTACACTTTGAGTTGTTCCTGCTATGAAAGTTGTTTTTATTTTCTCTGCATTCTTTGTAATTCTCGGTGTTACCTCATTTAGGTCTGTAGCACGTGCAATATCACATGGTCTTTCATTTTGCTCAAAGCGTTTCACAATTTAATATTTTTTCTCTATCGACAGAAGCGGACTGGCCATAAGCCTTACTGGGGAAACCCCGGTGGGCCGGAGGCCCGTGTGATTTTGGCCATAAACGCTAGTATGAGGCCACTATAAATTTTCCCGGGTAAGAATTTTTGACCCAGTCCTCCTCTGTTTAACAATATTGCTTTTCTTTTTCTCTCTGAATCTGTAGTGTCTTCACCAGGACGCTTCCTTTTCATACCTTTTTAAGTATTTTACTAATTTTTAGGGAATAAAGCACAATTACAAAATGAAGAGGCACACTTGATACACATAAACAAACTGCGCACGTGTAGCAACTGAATAAACAACACCGTAAAGGCAGAGATACACTATTAACACCTCCCATTTTACTAAAGCACATTTCTAGGTGTTACTACCATAAAACAATAAAAACAATTTCCAGTTGCGTTTCTGCTAGTGGAATCTGTTATAAACTGGTAGTAAACTCGATCTAATTGCATTTGCGATAATACCGATAGCTGGAATTGTGTGGGTTTTTACGTTATTATGGTGAAATGTGTTTCCCCTTCACTGATATAAGAAACATAAATACATTTTCAGAATTTTCTCTTAATTTCTATCGTGTTGCGTTCGGTTGGGGTGATTCTGTGTTCGACTGCCATTTCTTGTAAACACAAAGGCGAATCGTGCATAAGCGAATTCAGTTCGTGTTATATAAGATATCGTTCCCCTATTTATAAATCGTGTATGATTGAATTCGTGTAATGTAAACGTGTTATACGAGGACTGACTGTATTTGAATTTCGGCTTTACATGTGTTGAAAATAAAGTTGCTCCTGATGCACAGTGTGTCGTATGTAATAAAATATTAGCAAACAGTTCTTTGGCTCCTGCTAAACTTGTTTCGTAAGTCTTCCGTAAATATATTGCGAGATGAAAAGTATTCCATAAATATATTGTGAGATAAAGTGTTCCGTGACTACAAACATTTGGGAAATGCTGCCTTATAAAATGGGGTAATCGCCTCCTTGCTGTCAAAATTCCTCTATATCATTGACAAAATACCTAGGCAGTGTAAATGAGCTGTTATAGCAGCTTGTCTGACACATTGCTCCAGTTCCAGTTTGAGCAGCAGCCTTTTACATGTAACTGGTATCAAAAAACTTTTCCGAAACCTAAGTATGTGATGTCAAAATTATTTTGCATCCAGTCATTATATTAGTATCCAGTCAGATTAAGATACTTTAACAAATCCATGCTGTGTCTGTATTACTGCATTCTTGTCTAGACGATCCTTCATTATTAGTTCTTTAATTAAGGACTTCATTATTTTCCCTAGAACAGAAGTTAAGGTAACCTGTCTGTAACTATTTATGCCACTCTTTGATTTCACTTTGTGAATTGTGCTATACATTTGCACATTCAAATCCATAGATATATCTCCCTGAATCCACAGATGTTCTCATAATTTGACTGAAGGTTTTCTTACCTCTTTTGCATCTTCCTTTTATATATTTATATAATTGGATAAATATCATCACCCTAGGTGGCTTTTTTTTGCATTTAACTTGAACAATTTTTATTCCCCTTTCCTCTTGGTTATTGCAAAATCATTCAGTTCCCTGCTAGAATAAGACTCTTCTGGTATCCCAACCCTGACAAATCCCTTGTGTAAATGTAGATGCAGTGTCTATTCAGTTTGTTAGCAATCTTAGCAGGATCGTCAACAGTTTAACCATACATATCTAGTAGTTCCTGCTTTTCTTTGTCAGAAGCTTCTTGTAATCTGCCTTAGCTTGCCTAACCTCTTTTGAATTGAATGCAAACTGGTTTATATCTTCTGTAGGCTTCTCTATCACCTGATTATTTATCGTACATACCATTTTTCTTCTCTGCCAAAATTCTGATCAGTTCATCTGATGTCCATTTAGTTCTAAGCCTCTAGCAGTATCTTTTAGTTGGTATAAGAAGCCTATTAGCTTTTATGATTACTACTCTGAATGAATGCTTCACATTTATTATTCACTGTTGGTAAGATAATCAGTTGGTTCCACCAAGTAGAATTTAAGAATTGTCTGAGACCACTGTAGTCACTTAATGAAAGCAAAAGCCCTTCTTTTTGCCCTTGACAGTAAAAAAACATCTTAAGTAAATTCCATGTCAATACACTGATCAGTACACTCAATGGTTCTTTTATCTGCAGATTCTTAATAAATGAGGAGTCACTGTTGATAAATAGAGTATTGCCTGCTCTCATTGTCTCTCTAACATGCTGGTGTAGAAAATAGTTATCCAGCAAATCCATAAAAGTCTTGATACTGTGTGAGTGACCAAGCCAACAGTTCCAATGAATACATGGAAAATTAAAAATCCATGATTATAAAACAGTTTTTTTTATTTACTGTCCTAACTCTCTTTGCCAGTACAGTATTCATTATACTTACAAAGCTATTTGGCCTTTAACACACATGTTTTTGTTTACTTAATTTCTTATGTCAAACCAAACTGACTCAACATTGCACTGATAAACCGTATCAAATGTATGGTACTGCCTTAGATTTCTTTTGTGCTTCTTAACTATGAGCAAAACTCTTCCCCCCCCCCACCTGTCTGTACACTTTCTGCTCCCCAATTTCAAATTTTGCATCTTTTATGTCTGAGTGACATGTTTCTGATATCTTTACAATTTCTGCATTTGACTTAACCAGCACTTCAAATTTATTTACTATGCTCCTCCCATGCTCCATAAAAATCAAAACCAAACTATGCTCCTAGCATTAGCACACATGCATATATACATGTAACTGTTTTTATCCTTAGTAACCGTAACAGCCCATCTATTTGTTTGTTCCATATGAACCCAAGCAGGTCTTGAAATGAAAGCAGCGCAAGAATCACTTGCACTCCTACCTGTAGCTACGGTTAGTCTGTATATCCACCCTGTCACCCCCTAGCTAGCATCTGACTGACCCACCAAACATTACCTTGATAGTGCCAGTAAATATTCTTGCACCCCTTCTAGTTAAGTGTATCCTATCCCTGTCTCACCTCTCAACAAGCACAGACCTTGCTGAAAAAAATTCTATCCTATAAGCCTTGTACAGTCTCTCCAGTGCCCAATCAATTTTTTTTTTATTTAAACCCCAAACACGAGAGGTATTAGAACCTATAGTACTTAGTAGCGTGCTTAGGTTGGAGGTTGAGAAGACAAAAGAAGATATTTGTTGACAATGGACTTCAACTTCTGTAGACTGTAATTTTTCAGAAATACATACAAAGGAAGGTTGTTCCAGAAAACGGCAGTTGAATGAATAAATGAGGATGGTGAAAAGTTGGTTCTAGTGAATTTGAAGTTGGACAGTAAATGGACTGTTGGCTGGTGGCTGCACATGTTCAGACTGTTTTGAAAGAGTGAGCGGGAATTATAGAAGCCAATTCAGAAGAACAGTGCCCATGGAAGTATCTGTACAAGAGGCATGCAACAGAAACAGTATGTCTATGAGACAACGAGTGGAGAGAGACTGTTAGAGATGAATCATTAACTAACCTAACTGCCCTTTTCTGAACGGAATCAAGAAGCCCGAGAGAAGTTTTGGGGGAATACAATATTCCATGGTAGAGCAGATTTGCGATTTGTAAAGAGTGAACAGCTGTTTGGAAGAAAAGTAATGCTGAGAGCCAAAGAGAAAACCAAGTTTTTTAGATGCAGAGGAAGCAATATTTGTAATGTGCTTGTGCCAAGAGAGATTAGAAGTCGGGTTAATCCCCAAAAGAGATATATCATTTTGCCTAGAAATCGGAGTGTCACCAAAGATAAGCATAGGAGCAGAAAAATCCTTTTTGCGAGATATAAGACAAGTCTGAGTTTTAGAAGGATTGAAATCAACTAAGTTGTCTTTGCCCCACTGGAGAATTACCTGGAGATCGGCATTTAAGGAATTGGTAGCAGATTTTTGAGAAGTTGAAGCTGATTGTGAAGGACAAGGTTTCTCAAAATGGGAAGTGGAATGCAATGGGCTGTCATCGGTAAAACTATGGATAGGATTTCCAATCAGTGGAAGAAGGTCATTAATATACAAGAGGAAAAGAGTGGGGGGAAAGAACAGAACCTTGGGGTACACTAGCATTAGTGGAGAAGTTAGAAGACAGAGAGCCATCTACCATCACCCTCAGTGAGCGATCAGAGAGAAAACTAGATAACCAATTACAAAAAACAGTTGGCAAACCATAAGATGGAAGCTTGTTTAGAAGACCTTTATGCCAAACACGATCAAAAGCCTTTTAGATGTCAAGAGCAACTGCTTGTGTTTTACCAAACTTTTCCATTGAATTAGTCCATAAACGGGTAACATAAGCTAGAATATCACCAGTGGATCGACACTGATGGAATCCATACTGGTGATTGTTGATCAGACGGAAGGTTTCTAGGTAGTTTAAGAGTTGGCAGTTAATTGATTTCTCCATTACTTTAGAAAGAGTAGAAGTAATTGCAATGGGACGATAATTGGATGGGAAGGATTTGTCACCCTTTTTAGGAACTGGCTGGATATGAGCGAATTTCCAAGCAGAAGGAAAAACACCTTTGGAATAAGAAAGTGAAAAAAAGCGGCAAAGAACACTAAGTTCAGGAGCACAGGTTTTGAGATCAAGTGGAGAAATGCCATCGGGACCTGGAGCTTTCTTAGCATTCAGATTCGTCAAAATCCTTCTGACATCCTTTTGACGGAAGACCACAGGAGGCATTGAACAGAATGTGTTGGAAATGATGGGAAGTGTTTTACCAAGATCAT